>NC_133770.1:296855397-297120506 GCF_003597395.2 Chelonoidis abingdonii
TGGCATGTCAGCCAGCAGCTATGAGCCAGCATGGAGAATGCAGCCATTCACTGCCAGCAAGAAATCCCAACACCCCAGAGCAGCAGTGAATAGACACGATTCCTCTCCTGAATTACCCTGGTGGTGGCTGCAGTCCAGCCCTAAGCCTGCAGGCATGGAGCTATGGGGGGCGGGATTCTCTGTCCATGGTTACCCTAGCTGTGGAGTGGAAGGTCTCTTCAACTACATGGCTGCCGGTTGGGCAGTGTCACTGGGGCTAGGGCTGTGTAATGGGCGCAGGGAAGTGACCAGGTAACAGGAGGCTGTACTGCAAAGGAGAAAGCCAAGGGGGAAAATTCCCTCTGAGCTCTGCCTGGCTGAGTTATATATTAGGGGGGAACCCTTGCCCCTAGCAGGAACCTGTAGCAGCCTGCTCCTCACACCAGCCCCAGCTGCAAATGCTGCCTTCTGCAGAGGACTTGGGGATGCTGGAGGACAGCTGTGCTAGCAGTAGCAGCTGCTGCTCTCCCAGTCAGCCCAGCAGATGGCTTGCTCTGGGAGCAACAGGTAGACCTGATTTCATGGTGCTGTTGGAGGCGAGAGGTGATCTGGTCAAAGCAGAACTCAGGCAAGGGGGAGCATGAGAGAACGTTTGCCTATCCCCTTCCACAGCATTACTGAGTTGACCCTCACAACAGGTGAGGATCTAAAGGACAGAGAAGGTAGGGCCTGGTTCCTCAAACGTATTTACTGGCACCTAATTCCCATTGATTTCAGTGGAAATTGGGCACCCAAAGACCTAGGAGGAGCCAAATCATCAGCTTAAGGCTGCACAACAGGTTGGTGACTCAACAAGAATTTGAACCCAGATCTCTGAGGTTCCAGTGCTGTGCCTTTAGTGCAAGGCCGTCCCTGCACTTGGGAGGGGCTTGTTAGGTGAATGACACAGATGCTGCCAGAGAGAGCTGAGGTCAGATCTTTTACTGGACCAACTTCTGTTGGTGAGAGAGACACGCTTTCGAGCTTACACAGAGCTCTCCTCCAGCTCTGTGTAGCTCGTCAAAAGCGTGTCTCACTGACAGTAAAAGATCTGACCTCACCCACCTTGTCTCTCTCATATCATGGGCCCAACACAGCTATACCTGGGCTGGCCTGATAGCAAGTGTGAAAGATCAGGATGGGGGGAATAGGCACCTATGTAAGAAAAAGTCCTGAATATCGGGCCTGTCCGCATCAAATCGGGACAGCTGATCACCCTAGCTAGACCGACGCTGCAAAGAGCAGGTGCTGCCAGTCAGCGGAGCCTCAGTGCCTGGCTAGCATGACTTGGGATGTACAGTATAAAGCACCGCTCACAAATACGGGTGAGGAAGGTGTCTTTGGCCTTCCTTCTAGCCTGGAAATGAGGGACTCAGCCCCCGCTTAGCTAATCCTCACTAGCCAGCGTTGTCCCAGGGGCTAGGAATGGCCTACAGGAAGAAGCTGGGTTTTCTCTATCGCCTTTCCCTAGGGCAGGCTGTAGGAGAACCGAGTTCTGCGTAATACAGGGCATCTGCTGCCTGCCAAATGTACCATGGCATGTGGCACTAGGCAGAGGGGAAAGCGGAGATGGGGAAGGTTTCAAAGGGTCTGAATCAAACACTCTTGTCTTCTCGTCTTCCCTCAAAGTCACTGAGTGAGGGCAATTTTTTCTTCGCTTCCCCATTCTGGATTGACCCCTCTCAGGCCTCTTCCTGGGCTGCACAGGCCACGCCAGCCCTGCTGATTCTTGGCTGATTAGCAAGGCAGTGGCCAGCTGGCTGGCTCGTTCCGTTCAACAGCCCCATGCCAGGCCCTCCGTTCGGTATGAGCGGGGCCCCGGTGGCTGGACTCACAATGCAAAAGCAGGCGGCCGGGGGAAAGGAGCCCAGCTTCTCTCTCCAGTGCCACCTTTGTCTCAGCAGGAAGCTGAGAGTGTCTCCACCCCTCGGCCTCGTTCTTCAGTGCGGTGGGGGGAAGGGCTATTTTTATGAGGCACTTGGGAAGTATCCAGCGTTTGGGACTTGCATCTCCATTTGTGCCAGATCTATGGGGCTCATTAAGGGTTGCCAGGCTTACAGGTCACGTTGCCCTGTTTGCTGCACAGAGCTGCAAGGGTCATCTGGGAGGGGCTCAGTGGCTGGCTGCCGGAAGGAATAAAGTAGGTCCCATAATTCAATGGGAGGAAGCCTTGAAGGTAAGGCGGAGGGGGAGGGCATCTCCTGTGAATGGGGCAGGTTCGCTGGTGGGTTTCCAATGATTAAAGGCCGTGACAGTGCACAGCCATGGCGTGGCTGAGGGCACACTGCCATGTGCCTGTGTCTTCATGTGCAGATGGATCTGTGTGTATGTGTGCGATAAGCCTGTGTACACAGGTGTGGGTACATGTCTGTGGGTAGCTGCATAAGCCAGTATGCATGAGTGTGTGTGCACACTTGTGGATCAGGTATGTGGTGCATGCTGGTGTGTAAGTGCCTGGTTATGCAGGTGTGTGTGCACACACTTGCATGCATATGTGGGTATGTGTAACATCAACAGATCCCGGTTATCGGCGGGCAGGATCAAACCTGGGACCTGTGGAGCTAAATGCATGAGCCTCTACTGCGTGAGCTAAAAGCCATATCACCTTTAGCTAAGGCTGTAGAAGACTCATTCAGGGTATGTCTATACTACCTGCCGGATTGGCAGGCTGTGTTCAATGTATCGGGGATTGATTTATCGCGTCTCTTCTGGACGCGATAAATCGATCTGTGAATCGACGCCCGTACTCCACCTCAGCAGGAGGAGTAAGCGGAGTCTACAGTGTAAGTGGAGTTGCATATCTTAGTTCGAACCCCCCCGCTAGTGTAACCCAGGCCTAAGTCGTCTCGGTGCCACTAGCTGGGACAGAACACCACATCCAGGGGATGTGTGGGTTACACGGGCCCATGTATGCAGGAGAGTTCAAGTGTATGTGGGCGGGGGGGTCTGTGTGCATGCATATGTCCTGGTGTGGGTATTTGGATAGCTGTATGTGTGCTCAGGTGAGCATCCAGACATGTATTATGTGTGGGTACATGTGCTGTCCCATTGATATGGTGTGTTCTTAAGGCGCGGTGTCCTTTTCCTCCCAGCCCCTTGGTGGCTCTGAGGGATCAATTAAGCTGTCACACACTCCCCTGTGGCGTCATGTGTCAGAAGAATCAGGTCAGCTGATTACGTTCTGTGGCACAGGGTGGCAGCCCCAGCTGTCACTTGCCTTTCACAGCCTGGGAGACCAGGGCAGAAGTGTGCAAGGGAGTTGGTTCAACGAGGGGAAAGGGAGGCTCTGACTGTTCGCGAGCTCTGGTGCAGACTGCATGGGTCTTCTGCGTCTCTCTCGGAGCTCATTGTTGCCTGTGCGGTTTACCTGGTATGTGCTGGGAATGTGTAATCTGTTGCAGGCTGCTTTTCAATGGTCTCTGTGTGTCAGTTGTGAGTGCTGATTTGCAGCCTCAAATGCTGCCAGGCACAGCCATTCAGAGCCGAAGAAAAGGGACTGGGAGAAAACCGCATCCCTGATCTCATGAGCTTTAACCTCTAACTGCTCAATAGCCAATGTAATTCATATCTAAAGCAAAATTAAGGCAGCCTGGGGCCTCGATTCTGGAAGGTGCTGAGCACGTGCAATGACCATTGGCTTTGGGGGAACTGGGGCTGCACAGCACCTTTCTCTCCAGCTCACATACAGGCGGAAGTCTTCAGGGGCTCAGACTCAAGCATAAACTCTTTTAACTTCCACATGTTTCATTTTAGTTGTAAGGCTACTTCTGCCACCTGTATTCATGCCAGGAACCCTGACTTGCACCAGAAGTCTGGTCAGATTCAGTGGGACACGTATGAGTGCAGATGAGTGATCTTAGGGCTTACGGAGCCAAGACTCTGTTTGCTAATGACCAAAGCTCTTTGTGTGTATTTACATGGAGGCTCTGAAATCCAGACCCCAGCACCCACTAGCAGCATCAGAAGGGTCTCCTTCCTTCCAAGCCAAATGTCACCGCCTGTCTCATAAGTGGCCACACGGCACTGATGAACCCGAGGTCCAATAACCCTGGACTTTAGAGTAGCTCCGATTCATAGCGGGGCTTCGCAGTTCACCTCATCTTTCTGGGCCGAACCAATCCCTCAGATCCGAACACCCTCCAGCTTTGGGGAAGACCTGGTCCACGTATGATCCTTCGCAGCTGAGCCTTGTCTCTCTGATGAGCTGAACATGGTAGAGGAGCCAGCACTGGAATGAGCTAGATCGCAGGAATGGAATGACCACATCAACCATTTGGAAAGGCAGTGTCATCTAGGAGCCTGAGCTGAGGTCCTAAAGCCATAGTGCTCTCAGTCTGATTCCTGACACTGATTGGATGTGAAGGATTAGACATGTCACTTCTCTTTGTGTCTTAGTTTTCCCTGCATTTCCTCACCTTCAGTTTGAGGTTCAGGTAAATGCAATTGAAACTGCTGAATTTCACCTTGTTTTCCAGTAAATCCCTGAATTTCACAGTTTCAATCCAGAACCACAAATCAACCTAGGATTAGGCCAGGTTTGCTTTAAAAACTCATGTACAAGTGGACTAGACCTCTCGTTCTTTAACTCTAAAATCACAAGCCTCTACCAATTGAGCTAAAGAAGAGGGCTCTTAGGTCCTTTATAACAGCAGGTCCCTTATCTTCTCTGCGGACCAGCCACTAGGGGGCAATATCACATACTCATATGCACAACAGCACTACAGTACATTATGCTGGAATACAGTTCTATGAAGGTGAAAAGACAAGACAGAACCAACAAAATAAGTTTTTCATTCATTTTTGGCATTAAATACATCTTTCATAATAGGGAAGACAAGTCCAGGCTAAAGTCCAAGGAGAGAGAGAAATGTTTATAAAAGTCATGTCTGTTTGGTTGTGAATGTACAGAGGTGGCAAGCGGTGTGGATAAAAAAGAGACCTGACGCATCTTTCCACACAAACTGCGAGCAGAATTTCTGGAAGGACTGGAAAATGTGCATTGCTTTTTTTTAATGACTTATTTTTCTTTGCCTTCTGCTTGTCCCACTTCTGGTCAGGAGCCTGAAATAAAATCTCCTGCTAAACCGACACAAGAGAGGGTGCTCTGGGATCTGAGGTGGCTGTGAGGATACTTGGCATTTAATATTCTCACAATCATTAATTTACTGTGTGATCACAGGCAACTTATGTCACCGCTCTACGTCTCAGTTCCCCTGTCTAGGATATGACAATATTAATATTGAGCAACCCCTTCAAAATGTGTTAAGATCTAGCAATGAAAAGCTCTGTATAAGCGCTAATTATTATTATTTGGTTATTATTATTGTTACTTTATGATCTGAAGTTGTGAAGTTTAGATCTGAACTTTATTTTATGATTCAAACCTTGTTAGCTTTGCCTATCCCATCATATTTGCAATTTGAATAGTGACAAGCAACACAATCCCTACTCTGTTCTATTTTCATAGAACCCAAGTCCGACTTTACAGATTCAGAACCCAATACATCCATTAACTAACTGAAACCTAAACTAACACAACACATCACACAACATAACATAACACACCAGAGCATGTATTCTGATGGCTACATTAGCTTAAAAGTGGCTTCTGAGCTGAATGGCAAAGCAGATTAGAGAATACATGCATCAGTGAGCCAGTTCTGACAGCTGGATCAATATCTAGCCGCAGCAGGCTCTTGCTACCACAGGGAAAATAGATGTCTTGCAGCTGACCGATTGCTGGGAAATGTGAATGCAAGATCATCAAAACGTACAGCATGGGCACGTCCTGGTTCCCTTAGAAGGGAGAAAGCCTAGTAGACAAAGCCCTTAGCCTGGAGACAGAGAGAATGAACGCTTGGTGCTGAAAGGACAGTTCCTCTTTGCCCTCCTCACTGTATTTATTGGAATTCGCTTTAACCCTCAGTCGGTAGCTGTAGGAAGAAATATAACTGGCATGGTGAGGCCAGAAGGCCTCATTAAGGGCTCTGAGAGGTAACGCTGCATGTAATGATTTTCAGACTTGTCAAGGCCCCTCCTGATGCTTTGCAAATACTTTGATCCTATTACAGTAATGACCACCTGAATGATGCGTATTAATCTTCCTGAGCTGGCCTCTGCTTCAGGCTAAAGCTGTCGCTCAAGGTGGTTTAACGTACACCCTCCACATTTGTATGACAGTAAATCTGGCAGCCAGGATCTGCTGCTTGTCCTTCGGTCAGAGCAATGGAACAAATCCATCCCTGCAGTAACACCGCTGGTCCCAATGGAGTTACAGTAGGGACAAACTTGGCCCAGTGCATACCTAGATTTAATCTAAGATACATATGCACAAAGTTACTCTCTGCTCTTCTTATGAATGGAGGCTGCTGGCTGGCTGGCAAAGATTCCAGTTCTCTGCTATCCAGTCTCACCAACTTTGTGTGTTGGACTCACAGCAAATTTGCCCAGGCTACAATGCTAGTAATCAACAATAACAATAATCCCTAGCTCCTGTGATGTACAGATTTCAAAATATCATTATCCCTATTTTTTAGACAGGAAAACAGAGACAGAGCCCAATTCACGCGTTGTCACCCAGAAAGCTGGTGAAAGAGCTGAGAGAAGAACACAAGTGTCCTGGTCCAGGGCTCTATTCACTGGGCCCCACTGTCTTCTGTAGTAGGAAGAGAGCCTGAGACATAAGCCCTTGCATTAGAGGCCTGGTATGAGGCAGGACCTGCTCACAGAATGTAGTAAGAACAGGGCTGATATTGGAGACACATAAAAAGTGCTAGTTACAAAATACTTACACAATGTATTTCAATATTAAGTGGTTCCAGAACACCCCGATATCAAGGATGGTACAAAAACATTCCCCAGGAATTACAGGAACACACTGAACCCTTCTAAAAGATAAGATTAGGATAACAATATGTGATACAAAACGTTTTAATTAAACCGACATGTACAGGGTGATAACTAGCCATGTCGGGAGCAGTGACTAACTATGTCAAAGGCAATACTAACTTGCGTGTATTAGGGTATAAAGATGTATTTCAGAGGAAGTATCTTTGTGCAGCTTAGGTGGGAATGGAAAGTCCTGCCATTTCCTGAGCTGCATCCATTATTACGGGCATACATGTCTTAGTATCCTTGTAGAGTCTACCAGGTGCTATTATCATCCTTTGCTAATCATAAACCTGCCCTGGCGCCTTCATACCTTAACGGATTGTGTGGTCTTTGGACGGTTTGCTTGAGGTCTGTTGTGCTGGCTGTCTGTGCAGAGCTGGGGTAGCACAGAGGAAGAACACACACACGCAGCCAAGCATCTAACCACACTAGTAGACCTCAAGCAAACCACCTAATGACCGCACGATCTTCCCAGCTGACTTGATGGAAGTTACTCATATTCTTTGGTGGGAGAATGGACCATCCTGAAATTACAGGGAGGAAAGCATCTGGGGAAACATTGTTTTTTCTTTATTACATTTATTTTTTATTATTTAATAATAATCAAACCCTCAGAAACTCTGAGTATCTGCTGAACACATGCAGCATTCCTGGGAGGCAGAGGGAACTGCAACGGCTCGATACCCACAAGGATTTGGCCCATGATAATAATTAATGGTGTAATATTCTTATCCCATTGATTGATTTTAATTTGTAACTCCTGGTGCCAGGTATGCAGCTGATGTTTTGCTGAGTGACATTTGCAGCTCAAGGGGTGGCACAGAGCAGCTGAAATATACATGGGAAAATCTCTGGCTCTGAGCTGCAAATAAGAGACCTGATCCTGCACTTGGATCTATGGGTTTGTGAGCAGGCTGTTTACTTCCCCATGGGCAGACACTTCCCTGAACAATGAGCACATTGAAGTCACTTGGGCTCTGCACAATCATCCGGGGAACAACTGTGCAGATCTCACTGCTGGATCTGGGCCCTAGCTGGGAGCAGAGATGTGGTCTCAGCTTTCTATTTATGGGGCAGGGAAGATAGTTCTGCCAAGTTTTACAGATAAGGAGTTATTCACTCATGCAAACAATCTGGGAACAAGCACCAACAGGATGATACGAAGGGATGAAACATACACAGAAGGGCCAAATCCTCAGCTGGTGTAACTTGCCATAACTCTCCTCTTTCCCTCCTCCAGAGGGGCCAGAGAAGAGGTGACTGGAAATTTGTTCAAGCTTGGCAGCTTGATCCCCTGTCATAATGGGGACCCTACTCAGACTCAGAGACATACAGGATGCATATTTGTGCTTTATCTGCCTACTTATATGGTACTTATATGTCCCATAGTATCAGAGCCCCTTTGAATCTTTAATATATTCATTCTCTACATCCCTGTGAGGCAAGGCAGTGCTATTATCCCTGTTGTACAGATGGGGAAACTGAGGCACAAATTGGTTACGGCTCAGATTTTTAAAGTGATTAGATGTTGCTGTGCTCAGCATCACTACACCTAACTGGTTTAGGAGACAAATCCCATTTTCAGTAGGGATTTAGGCACTCAGGAACATGTCTGCAATGGGGAATTCTGCTGCATGAGTCTATATTTGTGTAAAAGGATGTTCATGATGCTGCATCCCATACATGGGGGAGCAGATGCTCTTTCCAACCGAGGACCATGCAAGTTGATGTAACTAGGAGCCTCCTCTTTTCTGCTGCCATGTCATTGGCAGGTATTAAATGAGTGAAAGGATGTCCTTGTGCTAAGTGACAGTAGGAAGCTCTCCTTTGGGTGACTTCTCTCCCGATCCCTCCAACATTCATCACTGCAGCAAAAATTAATGCCAGGGTGTGAAAAACAGCTGACAGTTTAGCGGAAGATTGCACAGATGCTGCAACATCTGTCTGCCTTTAGAACGAGCTGATAGGCTGGAGGGACAGGCATGCTGGGAGATGCAGATGAAATTAGCATTCCGTGCTACCTAGAGAATTATTTGTAGTCCATGTTTCCAATGTGTATTATAAACTCGATAGAGGGATAAAGTAGAAGGAAAGGATGGGTGGCTAGAGGCCACTACGAGTCCACAAGGCCTGATTCTCCATTGCCTTTCACCTTGGGTAGTCATTTACTGCAGTGAGAAATGATTTTAAAATGATTGAGAGCATCTTGCACTCCCTTTTCTCGAGTACAGCTGGCTACACAAAGTGCTGGGGAGCAGAGAATCAGGCCCAGACTGGTTTGAATTAAGTAAGTTGTCTGCTACAAGGCTGGGAAATGATTGCTCCATATTCAGCTGCTTTATTGTAGCACAGAACATACGTGATCTCAAGTCAGAGGACACTGAAGAAAGAAGAGGCACTGCATTACGCAGCCCCTAGTTTCTTCTCCATCCATGTGGCTGATCAGATGCAACATTTCGGGTGCAAGTATGTCTTTCTTGCACATCTGTGGAGCACCTGCTTTCTGTTCAGTGGGACCCAGCTGTGGAGGAATCCTCAGTATAAATCCAATGACAGCTTGCTAGCCCATATCAAATGAATTTGGTGGGTCTCAGTTCAGTTTGCCCAATCCTGCAACTGCCTCTGATTGGCAACCTTGATTGCTCACATCAGCAGAGATAGGCCCGGAGACTGTATGATCCTATCACCTCCCGTCCTTCCAGGCCAGGCAGGGCTGTGGAAGATGTAGATAAATAAGATCCTGGGTTTTGATGCCTGGGGTTTAGCATGTCACTCAGCCAGAGAAGCTTCTATCATGCAGGTTTAATCATTACAGAATACAATTCCTGGGGGTGGGGTTTGGAGTTAAGGGGAACAAATTCAGCCTTCTGCCTATGTGCTGCCAGGGGTGACATATCCTAAGCCATGAGTTATGATATCCTGCAATGGGGTCCTCACTGTGCCTAAAGAGCTGCAGCTGGTGGCACAGAGCCTGCTCACAAGAATCCTATTCACACCAGTCATGTGGCTAAATACCTGTTCAGAGTACAGTAGCGTAAGGATGATCGGGGGTGGGGGAGGAAGAAACCAGTGCAGCCCAAAGGATGGGCGTCGCTTTGAAGAGAGGGGCCGTGGTCAGGTTGGTCAATGAGGGAGCTGATTCGGTCCACTTTTAAGGTAATAGGTAATAATTGGAGATATACCAATCTCCTAGAACTGGAAGGGACCTGACTTGAGGGACTTGAGCCCTGGCCATAAACTTAAGCTGCCTCCCCCACATAAGCTCCGGCAGAATCCTCAGGAGTTGGCTGCAGTGATGACACTGCCTGCTTTTCTGCAGGGGTGTTCTCCCTGAGGTGCAGGGGCCAGGCAAGTGAAGAGGGGTGAAATTAGCATCCCCAGAAGCCAGCACTAGCTGCATCAGCACGAGTGCATCTGTCCTGTGCACCAGTCAATCTGCCACAACACTACTGCATCTGACTTACCCCTTGGTGCGGCTGCATTGACAGCAGTGTATCTGTTCATCTGCTGTTATTCACAGAGGTTTCCTCTCAGTTGCGCTGATGTAAATCAGGAGTAACTCCATTAGTTCCCTGGCATTAGACCAGGTGTAAGGGAGATTGGAATCAGCCCTCACTGTGAATCCTTCCAGTCCCACCGTGGTTTTTCTTTGCATTTCAAGTGTCAGACATCAGGGGCAGCCACAAATGCAGAATAACGATGAGGACAAGAAGCAACTCAGCAGTTCGGAGGCGAGTGTCGAATGACCTTCTAGAAAGGAAAACCAAAGCTTTATGAAACACAAATCAGAAAAGACAGTTTAAAGTGCCATGCAGAGTTGACCGTCCTGACAACGTTGTGCTTAGTGTATATGGGGAGTTTGTTTTGAGGTTCACAGAGCAAACAGATGGTAAAAAGAACGAAAGGAGCATTGACAACACAGGATTATCCTCCGTACGATGAAGAAGAATCTCCGTGATCTGAACCTCTGTGCCTATAGAGCTGTTGCTGCATTTCCCTGTCCTTCTATCTCACAATTCCTTGATGTCCCCCTTAGAATCATGGAATCATAGAATATCAGGGTTGGAAGGGACCTCAGGAGGTCATCTAGTCCAAGACTAGGACCAAAGCAGGACCAATCCCCAACTAAACCATCCCAGCTAGAGTTTTTTCAAGCTGGGCCTTAAAAACCTCTGAGGATGGAGATTCCACCACCTCCCTAGGTAACCCATTCCAGTGCTTCACCACCCTCCTAGTGAAAAAGTTTTTCTAATATCCAACCTAAACCTCCCCCACTGCAACTTGACACCATTGCTCCTTGTTCTATCATCTGGTACCACTGAGAACAGTCTAGAACCAGCCTCTTTGGAACCCCCTTTCAGGTAGTTGAAAGCAGCTATCAAATCCCCCCTCATTCTTCTCTCTGCAGACTAAACAATCCCAGTTCCCTCAGCCTCTCCTCATAAGTCATGTGCTCCAGCCCCCTAATCATTTTTGTTGCCCTTTGCTGGACTCTCTAATTTTTCCACATCCTTCTTGTAGTATGGGGCCCAAAGCTGGGCACAATACTCCAGATGAGGCCTCACCAATGTCCATATTAACCCATAGCCCCATCCAAGGCCTGCTGGGGTCCATGGGAGTTCACCCATTTTCTTTACTAGGGGTTGGATGAGCCCAGGAGGTTCTGATTATTGCTTTTTCAGTAGTTGGACTAATGCTTCTTCTGACTGCAGAAATGCTGGTTGTGTGCTCTGTTGGACCATACTGAGCAAGTGCATATA
Source organism: Chelonoidis abingdonii (assembly GCF_003597395.2). Taxonomy (NCBI): domain Eukaryota; kingdom Metazoa; phylum Chordata; order Testudines; family Testudinidae; genus Chelonoidis; species Chelonoidis abingdonii. The sequence goes on from NC_133770.1 coordinate 296,867,067, forward strand.
TCAGCCAGAAGAGAACAGTTCTTGGAATGATCCAAACAAAGATTGAAAGAACTTTATGTTGCCAGGGAGGCTGTGTCAATATGTTAGAAAGCCACTGTGAGATTGGTTGTCTTTTTTAAAAACTAAAAGCAGTAAATAAAAAAGCTCTCCCACCCTGTAGCCCCAGCCTAGGTTTCCCAAAAGTAAGACAGGGTATCTGTTGGATGTTCCATTACAGGATATGATTTTGCTGCTGTAAAAGAGGTGCCAGTTCTGGAAAAATGAATCGAACTCTTCTGATTTCAGGGATAATATGTACATAATAGATTCTTGCAATATGAAGGAAAAAAATTGCAAGCAGCATCAACCCGGCCTGTGCATGTATCTCTGCGATTTTGCACATGCTTGTTTTCGTGCACTTGAGTTGTTTACGTAGGAACAGAGGGATATAGGATTTGCCAGACAGGCTCAGACCAATGGCCCATCTACTCCAGTACCCTGAATCTGACACTGGCCAGAACTAGACGCTTCAAGGGAAGGTACAAGGAACTCTGAAGTAGGAAGGTTTCCCAGAATTTGGATGTGACCCATTATACCATCCAGGCCTGAAGACCATCTCTGCTCTCTAGATCCAGTTGCCACTGATTTGAAGATCCAGTGGCAATAGCACCCTGTTCTCCCATTTTCACAGCTCTCTGCTCCCTGCATGGCTCAGCTGCCATAGCAATTGTCCCTTTAATGATGAGTCCCCTTGCTCCACTTTTAATCCTCATCTGGAACTGCAAACAATGGAGCGAGCATGAATGGAGGAGTTCTCGGGACCAGGCATTAATGCACCCCTGATCCAGTTGCATCTCTGAAGGCTTCATTCTTGGGATACTTCTATGGATTTTGCTGAGTGCCTCTCAGCCACTTGTGCCTTTAAAGAACTGCATCCCCCTCTCAGTTACGGTTAATCTTTAATCCTCCATCTTCATCTTTGCCTGCAGCATCTTAGGTTGGCTTCTTGATTTAATTTCTTTACCCGTCTTCCCCCGCCCGCTGGCCCCGCTTTCATTTGCTTGATTTATTTTACCTCATCTCTTTATTGTGTAGTCTTGCACTAAACCATTTAAAGCTTGTGATTTAGGTTTCTGGGAAACAGTACTACCTGGAGGAACTAGTGCTGATTGGTCCGAGAGAGCCAGTGCTCTTACTGACCCACTCCTTGGGCCATGTGTGTTCTTTAAATCAGGGACTGGGTCTTATTAATATTTATTTTAAAGTAGCACCCAGAGGCCTAAACTAAGATCCGGGGCCCATTGTGGTAGATGCTGTAGATACATCTAGTAAGAGATAGTCCATGCCTGCATGACTGTATGGTATAAATAGACTTGACACTAAAGGGGTAAGGAAAAGGGAAGATTGCTGTGCCCTTGTTACAGGTGGGGAACTGAGGCACAGAGTGATTAAGTGACTTGCCAAAGGTCACCCAGCAATTCTGTGGCAGAGCAGGAACTGAACCCAGGTCTCCTGAATCCCTGGCCAGTACCTTAACCAATTAGCCCTTTAGTAGAAATGGTTTACATTCTTGACCCTTTAACAATTCCTCTTCTCCCGCAGGAAGGGGGCATTATGGTTTTTCACAGGAGCTTAATGTCTTTTAATGGCATGCACCATGCAGAACTTGATATCTCCCAGCCGGGTGAGCATAATTCTAAAAGGGCAGAAGCGTCCTTCTCTCTAACCTCAATGTTAGCTGTACATATTAAGCATTTACAACAATATGATGATACTTGTGTCCTTTTCCTGGTGCCAGTTAACTGTCCTTGTATGATGAGCTCTACTGTAAGTGGGGAGTGACTGGTACCATCAGCTTGTATCACTGCTCCTGCTGAAGAGCAAGATTTCCCTGAGATCTAATGAATACGTAGAATGCTGGCCTTATCCAGCCCGCCAAACGTATTCCGAATAGGACCTTAATCGAGTGATCTGTCAGTCTGATCCTGTAGCGGGCAAATTTTTTGGCCTGAGGGCCCCATTGGGTTTCAGAAATTGTATGGAGGGCTGGTTAGGGGAGGCTGTGTCTCCCCAAAATAGCTAGGTGTGGCCCGGCCCCTGCCCCTGTTCCCCCCTCCTGCTTCTTGCCCCCTGGGACTCCTGCCCCATCCAGCCTCCCCTGATTCCCCCCGGGAGCCCTGCCCCATCCACCCATTCACGGACCCCCTGCCCCTGATTGCCCCTCACCACCCCATCCATCCCACCTTCTCCTTTCTGGCTGCCCCTCCGGAACAGCTGTCCCCATTCAACCCCCCTGTTCCCTGCCCTCTGACCACCCCAATCCCTATACACACTCCTGCCCCCTGTCCATCATCTCAAACTCCCCTGCCCTCTATCAAACCCCCCTGTTCCCTGCCACCTTACCACGCTGCTTGAGGCACCGGTTACTGGTGGCGCTACAGCCGCACTGCCCAGAGCACCACGACAGGCAGCCGCGCTGCCTGGCTGGAGCCAGCCATGCCACCGCACAGCACAGAGACCGGGATCAGGCCGGGCTCTGCAGCTGCGCTGTCCCAGGAGCTCGCAGCCCCGTCACCCAGAGTATTGCGCCAGCAGCACAGTGAGCTGAGGCTGTGGGGGAGGGGGAACAGCAGGGAGGGGCCAGGGGCTAGCCTCCTGGGCCAGGAGCTCAGGGGCCAGGCAGGAGGGTAGTTTGCCCAGGCAGGCCGGAGTTTGCCCACATCTGGTCTAATCTATCTGTCTAGCTATTTGCCCATCATCACTGTATTATCCAAGGCCCAAATCCTCAAAGATATTTAGGTACCTAACTCCCATTGATTTAGTTCCTTTGTGCAGCCGCTGTTAACCTCAGTTTGTGTTGCCAAGGTACTCAATGCTGTTTGCCATGTTGTCTGTCTTTGGAGGAAGGGGGATGGGTGCACAAGTAAAGCCATTGGCCAGTTTCACCATTCGTCCCAAACATGATTTCCCCAGAGATTTGGGACGTCCACCAGGACCTTCTTATAAATGTGGTCTGTAATGTGTATGCTGCTTGTCTGACTATATCTTAATTTTTCCAACAGAGCACTTTCTCTAGAAGCTTTCAATGCAAATGCTTCAGGGCTAGTTTTCATAACTAGGATGCGACCTGTCTTGGAGCCTGCATTATGAAGAAAACTTTTCTAAAGCTCCAGACGTCTGAGCTCTGGAAGGTTCTCAGGATGATCAGCTCTGTGATGGGGGAGTGAGAAGTATCTTAAGGAGAATGTCAGGAAATTATGTGCTCTTTTCTGCAGCTGAATGAGAGGATAGTTATGGAGAACAGTGATCCATCATGGTTATTCCTAGCACCGGAGAGGCTGTGTTTAGGATATGTCCGTGCAGTACCTCCCACAATCCTCTCTAGATTCATGTGTGGGCCATTTTCTGCTTCATGTGCTAACTGAGAATTAGAGGTGAAAAGTCTTTATAAGATCTGGGAATGCTAGGTTAAATTTATCAATGGGACTTGCTTGCATTCTGTTTGTGCTAAGGGCACTTCTGAAAGTGCCCTGTGGTGCTGCGTAGTGAGTGGTCGGGAGGCTGTTCAGTAAAGTCCTGTTCCTGTCCTTGTTTCGCAACCCCTACTGCAATGTGCAGGTGCAAACTGTATCATTTGGGACCTCAGAGCAACTGCCTCGCGCATAGACAGATGCTGCATCTAGAAGATCTGCTCGACTGAGATAACAGCCAGGAATGGCACATTGAAGTGGGATGGAGGCAGATATATTACACTCTGATCTTCTCATTTGTGTGGGAGGGGCCCTAGATGTCCCAGTTGGAGAGGCTCCACTGACCTGTGTGAACATCTTGTCCATTCCCTGGAGGCCAGGGCTGATGGTTCCCTACAGCCCATTCCCCAGTGCTTTGCTTAGTCGAGTTTTCAGTGTCTCAAGCAAGAACTGTAAGCCCCTTACAATGGCGCTTCCACCTCTTCCCTTGGGAAATTATTCTACGGCCTAATCCATCATGGCTCAGATTTTCTGCTTTAGGGCTCACAGTGGCCCTAAAAGTATTGTAGCTAACCACAGGAGGATTGTCCCAGTCCAGGGATGAAGAGCTGACATAACTGCTCCGATGCTTCCTCCTTCCTGCAGCCAGTTATGGGGTTGTAGCTGGGCTTCCTTACACCTGTGTGGTTCTTAGCCGCCATATTGTCTCCTTGCAGTCATGGGCAGTTAGCATAAGACAGAGAAGAGGTTAGGAGCCTGGAGTGCTTCGCAGCTGGTCCAAGATGGGTGGTACATTCAATGGTCTCCTCTGGGAATTATCCAGTGGACAGGCATGATGGAGACAACACGTGCAGTGTGCCAACTTGGGGGATTTTATTGAGTCTTTCACCATATGTTTTGTTTTTTGTTCAAGCCCCAGTTTCTGGAGTCATGTGTTTTTTAGGAGAATTTCCATGTTCATGAGTTTCTACCCCTCATGGCTGCAGAGAAGAGCTTGAAAGTGTAATCCTTAAAGGCTAAAAATCAAAAGACAAATCCAAAGAATTCCCATCATGTTGTTTTTTTTAAAAAAATCTCATGATTTTTAAGGCAACTTCATGATTTTGTTGAGAGGTTCAACTCCTGATTTTTGAGCATGTAGGTTGGCAAGACTCCAAATGTGGAATAAATCACCAGGGATATTATTTTATTAATATTATTCATTATTTTTATTGTGGGAGCCTCTAGGAGCCCAAGACACGAACCATGACCCCATTGTGCTAGGGCAGAGGTCACTTGCTGGATGATTCTCTGCAGCTTGAGGTCTTCAAACCACAATTTGAGGACTTCATAACTCAGACATGGGTTAGGAGTTTGTTACAGGAGTGGGTGGGTGAGATTTTGTGGCCTGCATTGTGCAGGAGGTCAGACTTAGATGATCACAACGGTCCCTTCTGACCTTAAAGTCTATGAGTGTTGTACAAGATTTGAGTGTCAGGCTTTATAATGTATATACAGTATTGATGTAGAGCAAGTATATACAGATTAATGATTAGCCCTGTGCTCTGGATTTTTGCATGCATTTTCAACTGAGAACTGGGATGGAGTCAAAAGCCACTGCTGCTCGGGAAGTTGTGTTTCCTCTCAAGTGGAATGGGCTGGCCTTCTGATGGGAGTCATTATGGCTCAGCATCAGCTGTATTTATGGTGTCTGAAAAGATTATCTCCAGATAATCTTACGGGTATTTAGCCAGCCATATGCTTTATTTTGATAGCAACATGCGTTTCTTTGTGCATTTAACATTGTTTATGTTAATTAAGGTTTCAGGCTGGAAGCTGCATATGGGCTCTTTTGTTTCTCTGTGGCTAATTTGCAGAGAGTAAGTAACCTTGTCCTTTGTGCAATGCTTCAATTCAGTTAGACATGATTATGGATTCACAGCTGGGAGAAGGCCTCATTTTTAACCTTCCTACTACTTCCTCCCCCCACAATAAACTTCCCGTACGCCTGATAATTCCTGAGTTGATTCTCAGGTCAGCAGTACCTTTATTTTATTTCTTTCAAATCTGAAGCAAATCAGCCAAGCTGATTTCAAATGATAAGCCTCTGAAAAAATACTATCTTTCCTCGGGATTCACTTTCTGTGCCTGGACTAAGTGGATAGATAGCTGTCTTTTTAAAAGAGAGTTAATTTAATAATAGTTGCTAATCTAATAATAGGTTCTTCCTTATCAGCACAGAGTTGTTTTTTTCAGTGCCAAATGTGTGCTGCAGGGAATGGTGTGAGATTAGGGTTTGAAGCCAAAGATAGGCAGAAGCAGCTGCAGTTGGATGAAATTCAGGGCTCCAGCACAAAGCTTACCTCCCAGTTAAATCCCACTTTAAACCCTGTGTCAGGTAATACCCTGGTGCTGAAGACTATTTCTGATTGGAGGAAGAACATCCCGGTTCACAAAGAACATTTGACTTTGTGAAATGTGGTCTTTGGACCAGGGCCGGCTCTGCCCCAAGCACAGCAGCACGCAGCGGGGGGCGCTCTGCTACTCACCGGTCCTGCGCTCTGGTGGATCTCCCGCAGACGTGGCTGCAGAGGGTCCGCTGGTCCTGTGGCTCTGGTGGACCTCCCACAGGCGTGCCTGCGGATACTCCACCAGAGCCGCGGGACCAGCGGACCCTCCGCAGGGACGCCTGCGGGAGGTCCACTGGAGCTGCCTGCTGCCCTCCTGGCAACTGGCAGAGTGCCCCCCGTGGCATGCCGCCCCAGGCACGCGCTTGGCATGCTGGGGCCTGGAACTGGCCCTGCCTTGGACCTAGGATAATGCAACGGGGGTGAATGTAGCTGTGTTGTCCTAGCTGGACACTTTCACAGTGGAGATGAAATGGAACATTTTTCATCTCTGCTTTAAAGTGGCACTGGAAAGATTTTGTAACTAAATAAGTTAATCTTATGTCCTAATTCACTGAAAGGATGTTTGGGCATGGCTGTTGATGGAGAAGTAGTGTTGCTTAGTGAATAGAGCACTAGGCGAGGATTTGGAAAACCCCTGGGTTCTGTCCTCAGCTCGGCTAATTGCCTTCCAGGTGACCTTGGAAAGGTCATTTAGCCTCTCTGTGAGTCAGTGTCCCCATCTGTAAAATGGGGTTAGTGGTGTTTACCCCTTTTGTAAAACTCTTTGAGATCTATAGATGACAAGTCAAAACTAGGTATTGGGCTGGATAATCCGTTTCATTGACTTTAATAGAGTTATGCCAATTATACCTGCTGGCAGAATATTTAGAGATTCAGGACAGTGGCTGGGTTTTGGGGACTAGCCCCAGGATGAATCATCTTTCAGTTCTAGAGGCCCAATTCTCCTCTTAGTTACATCAATTTAAATCGAAGCTTACTTCAGTGCAGCCACTCTGGATTTAAATGAATGTTACTGAGAGCAGAATCTGACCCCAAACCACTGGATCAATCACTGAAAGTCATTACTGTCTGTTGGGTGTTTAGTGGCTTGTGTGATAAAGCTTGTTAGCCTGAGGGCTTCGTTCTGGTTCCTAAGGGGACAGGTGCCAAAATTGCCCAAACCACCATTGACATTATAGGTGTCAATTTTAGTTGACCCTAGAATTTGGATCAGAAAGTTCAGTACTTTCATAGTGTTTGAAATTAGAGGTTGATTTTGGCTCCTTTCCACTTTAAAGTGTAATTTGTTTTCATTTGTAAGCATGCAGAATTCTATATCACTGGTTCAGGATTCTAATTAGATATTTTCATCCTGTATTGTTCCTGAAAGAAAGTAGGAAAGGAAGAAAGCTTTTCCTTGCACCTTTCCCCAGGACTCTTTAACCTCCTAAGGCAACAATGAGGTCCAGGAGAAACTGTGGCCAGAACACACTCATCAAGACAAAATGAATTTTATTCCAAGCCAGCTGTACAAAGGCAGCCCCGTTCACACTTCCAGAGTGTTCAGAAGGAGCTTTGCAATGGCCTTTTGCTGGAAATGAAAATTGCTTTGGGAATCCTGCAAAAGGGATTAACTGTGACTTGGATTCCAGCTCTCCAAATTAATAATCAAGCCGCTAGATGGATCCCAGCCAAGCACTTGACTGACCTGTCAGTTTGGTCGAGAGGGAGGAAAAAAGCCCCTGTGAATCAGGAAGTATTTATATATTATTTAAGCCTTAAGTATAAGCTCCATTGTTTTAAAGCTTCTTTCTGTTCCATGCCTGTTCCTACAACAAAGCCCTTAATTTGCTATTTATCACTGTTCAGGAATGTCCTTAAGCATGTGCATAACTCCCATGGAAGTCCATGTGACTATGTCCTTAATTGCTTTCCTGAATCACATTCTTGGTGTTTACCCCCATCATGAAAACCTATAGCCAAACTTTTCTCTCGTGGAATGGGCTAGGGCTGAATTTGAACCCACGGATATTAGAGATGGAATAACCCTCTCAGGTGTCCTGATGCTTTCAGCACTCACTGATGGATTCTCAGGTTTAGTTTTTGGAACTTCCACCTCTCCACTTTGGCTAGGCCACTGTCTGTTAGATCTCACTATTAGGAAGAATTTTTCTGATATCTGCATCTAAATTTTCCCTTGCGTAAATTTCCTCTTATTTTATCTTTAATTAATTCCTCTTTGTCCTTGGGATTCACAGGTTTTAATATTTATAGATAAGGCTCATGAACCCCCTTCCTGTTCCTCACAGGTGTGAGCGCGTGGCTTTCTGTCACGCGCAGAATCAAAGGTTTCACGGAGGGACTCATCCTCTCCACCCCCTTTAGTACCCCACCTCCTCTGATGCCCTTTGTTTTTGTTTCTGGCTGATTTTCTTCTGGTTTTGAAACAGTTAAAAGAAACCCAATAAATCCCTGGGAAATTATCAATAAATAAATTAAATCAACCGATCAATAAACAGCCCAAATGAAGAGCCTTACTGATGAGGTACAGGACTCAGTATTGAATTGTAAATGACACCTGCACATGCACACATCACTTATAGGATCTTGTCACGTGGTATGCCTGCCACTAGGGCATCTCCTTGTGGCCGCATCAGGGGATTAGCTCCACATCAGGGGTCCGACAACCCTTTCTTTGCCCAGTGGCTCCCTTTCTCTGGGACTCGGGGTGCTCCTTCTTTGTGACTTAGCCTTCTGGCCAGGTCACTATAGTCTTCCCCTTTCAGGGGACCAAATCCCACTGGACAAACATCCTAGGCAATCTGTGCTCCACTGCCTGGTCTATGCCACTTTCCCAGTGGCTGGGGGAACCTGGGACCACCCACTACTCTGGGTTCCTGTCCAGGGACCTTCCTGGCAACTGTGGTCTGCTTTCCCTCGGACCCTGTTGCTTTCTCCTGGGACTCCTTCCTATACTTTCTGGCTCCCCCTCTCTGGTTGTACCAGCTCAAACCCCTTCCTCCCATGGCGTAACTGCAGACTATTTAATTCCCTAGCCTCAAACACCCCTCCTTACCCCCAGGGGGTGACTGCAGCCCACTTCTCCTGCAGCCCCTTTCGGCTGTCAACTTACTGGCTTCATACCCACCCCTCCTGTTCCTTCCCAGCTGGGCTCCATCTTCAATCAGTCCTTCAGTCTCTGGCTCTTCCCAGGTGCATCTTATCATGTTAACTATCCTAATTTACCAACTCTGCCTTATGTGGGGTGGACACCCCATCAGACCCCTGTTCAAACACCCACGGAAGTCCATGGAAAACCTCCCTTGGGCTTCTGTGTGCTTTGGATCCGGCTCATAACAAAGTCATTCATTACTCATAGTAATACACCCCCTGAGCAGAGGCTTATTCTAAGCAGAGCTGTAATGTGCATTGGACAAACAATTTGGGACCTTCATTCTATGCTGAACTAAGTGGAGTTTGCTAATATGAATTGGCTAGACCCTACATCTTACAGTCTCTGACTCAGGCAAAACTCCCACTGATCCAGTGGGTGAATGGCTCTGAGGGAGACTCTCCTTGTCCAGAGTCCCATTGCAATCACAAAGCCAGAGTCCTAATGAAACCAATGGGAATTTTGCATGAATGAGATGGCACAAGCTAGACCATTTAGTGGCTTCCACTCCTACAACATCAACGCTCTCCGTGGTGCTGGGCAAGTCCTCACAGCGTGGTCACCCACAAGCATTCAACAGTCATGAGTCAGGCTCCCAAAAATTATGAGACTGGCTTCAAAATCAGGAGATACTAAAATATCAGTTTGTCTACTGGGCTTCTGGGCTGTTAGGTCACGCTTGGGTCATGTTTTTTAGGATTTTCTTTGCAACCACAAGAGCTAGAAACTACTGAATGCTGAGATTCACACATAAATAATTTGACTCCAGGAGCTGGGGCTTGAATGCAAATCCCAAATAGTGCAAACCTTGCTAAAAAATTGCAAGAATCAGCAATGCTGGACTGAACTGCACTGTTCCAGTCTATCCTCCTGTAAAATGGGGATAATAATATGTCCTATCCTACCTTGCTGTGTGTGTTGTGTGGACTGAGTCATTTGTGGGTAAATCCATCCTTAGGCAGAGGTGCGACACAAGGGTCTTTGAGCTCACATGGGAGTAAAGTAGTGACCAAGCCTTTGGGTTTAAGTGCTCTGGTCTTGCGCTGGTTCTGTGCTCTGGATCTGACTTTGGATCATTTTGCAAAGTGCTTTGAAGGCAGAACACTCTGTAGAGGAGCAGTGTGATTACTGCTGGGAGAATTGGCCATTTTTTCATATCACCCCAAATCTTCTTTTAACAGCAAGACTCTTCTCCCCAAGCCATGTCAAAGACATGCTGAAGGATTAAAACCAGAGATGAGGGAAAGGATAAGGGAAGGAGAGGCATTGTTTATGCTGAGGAGCTTAAAACCGAGGGATCGCACTAGCATCCTGTAGGATGAATTCAATACTTTAAGATGATTGAGATGTTTAATCAGTGATCTTTGATAGTAGGGGGCCACATTCTCAGCAGTTGTAAATTGACATAACTCCACTTACTTCAGTGGACTATGCCGATGTACATCAGCTGAACATCTGACCCAGGATATCCCACACCACCCCTTTGGTAATTTATAGTGGCTTTTAGTATAAGAGCTATATGGCTTTGATCCAATGTACATTGAACTCAATGGGACTCTCTCCAATGATTTCAGTGGACATCGGATCATGTCCTATAAGAGCAAAGCATGGTTATTGTAAAATATGTCCCACTATGTGCTTTAAATATATGAGTTGCTTTGCCACGTCTAGAAATGGGGATTGGAACAGTGCAGGAGTGTTTGGCTCTGATGTTTAGCTTGAACCAGTAGAGATGAGCAGCCCAGATCCATACCCACTTTGCTTTGAAGCTTGGAGGTAACTGGAGCTGAGATATGGGGTCAGGTCTATCACTAACACAAATGTATCCATTCAGTTGTGAAGTGCAAACAGAATAAAGTCCAAACTAGTAATATACATGTGTGTTTTTAAATGGCCAATTTCATAAAGCTCAAAACAGTGACAAACCAAATCAGTAGAGAGAAAGAATTTAAACAGAACAATGTGAATGATAATTGGGAATTTTTAAAGAACATTTTACTAGATGCCACAATTGAGAACAAAGGCTGTGTTGGTTAAAAAAAAATCTAGTTTAGAGGTGAAGTGAAAGCAGTTTTAAGTGGAAGTTGATAGAAATTAATATAAATCAGATGCTAGGAATTGTAGAAAATTGATAAGGGAAGCAAGAGAACTCTATGGCCAGCAAAATTATGGACAATAAGTAGGAGTTTTATAAGTATCTTAAGAACAAAAAAAATCCTAACAATGGTATTGATCTTTACTAGATGGAAATGGTAGAATTATCAATAATAATACAGAAAAGTTAGAAATGTTGAATAAATATTTCTATTCTGTATTTGGCACTGGTTTGACCACTACTGGAATACTGTGTCTAGTTCTGGTGTCCACAATTAAAAAAGGGATGTTTATAAATTGGAGAGGGTTCAGAGAAGAGCCATGAGAATGATTAAAGGATTGGAAAACTTGCCTTTATAGTGAAAGACTGAAAGAGCTCAGTCTGTTTATCTTAACAAAGAGGTTAGGGGGTGACTTGATCACAGTTTATGAGCACCTACATGAGGAACAGCAATTTGATAGTAGAGGGTTCTTCTAGCAGAAAGAAGTATAACAAGATCTAATGGCTGGAAACTGAAGCTAATCAAATTCAGACTAGAACTAAGGTGCAGCTTCTTTTTAACAGAGAGGGTAATTAACTGTTTGAATAACTTGCCAAGAGTTATGGTGGATTCTCTAGGACTGGCAATTTTTAAATCAAGATAGGATGTTTTTCTACAAGAGCTGCTCTAGTTCAAACAGAAATTAATTCAGGGCTGTTTTTTGGTCTTCTATTATGCAGGAGATCAGACTAGATGATCTACAGAAAAGGACTTGGGGAATACAGTGGATGAGAAGCTGGATATGTGTCAACAGTGTGCCCTTGTTGCCAAGGCTAATGGCATACTGGGCTGCATTAGTAGGAGCATTGCCAGCAGATCGAGGGAAGTGATTATTCCCCTCTATTCAACACTGATAAGGCCACATCTGGAGTACTGTGTGCAGTTTTAGGCCCCCCACTACAGAAAGGATGTGGACAAATTGGAGAGACTCCAGCAGAGGGCAATGAAAATGGTTAGGGGGCTGGGGCACATGACTTATGAAGAGATGCTGAGGGAACTGGATTTATTTAATCTGCAGAAGAGAAGAGTGAGGGAGGATTTAATAACAGTCTTCAACTACCTGAAGGGGGGTTCCAAAGAGGATGGAGTCCGGCTGTTCTCAGTGGTGGCAGAAGACAGAACAGGGAGAAGTGGTGTCAAGTTGCAGTGGGGGAGGTCTACGTTGGATATTAGGAAACACTATTTCACTAGGAGGGTGGTGAAGCACTGGAATGGGTTCCCTAGGGAGTTAGCGGAATCTCCTTCCTTAGAGATTTTTAAGATCAGGCTTGACAAATCCCTGGCTGGGATGATTTAGTTGGGGTTGATCCTGCTTTGAGCAGGGGGTTGGACTAGATGACCTCCTGAGGTCCCTTCCAACCTTGATATTTTATGATTCTATGAATGGTCCCTTTTTGTTTTATAATCTATGAATCTATGTACACCAACATCATGTATGCTCCCTCTCTGTTTGTCAGTGGCCATTTGGGAATGGAATGGACTCTTAATTCCATGTAGCTGCAAAGTGCCCAGTGACTGCTATACTCAGCACTGTGATACATATCTTCTTTTAGCCAAGCGACAACAAACTTTGGCTGTTTGCCTGATCCTTGAGCCCTTATTTGCTTTGTGAAATGTGACTGTTACTGTCGTCCATCCTATGGCATCGCTTCCTGTTCACTACTCTTCCTACATTCCAGTTTCCTGTGCTTTCTTATGTCTCCATCATGCTATCTCCACCTGCTGTGCTTCATCTGGCTGGAAGAAGCCATTTTCTTCTGCTTCTTCAAGGGTATTTTGGTTTGCAGGTGATACAGAGGAAGGTGTAGTTCTTAGCCTCTTCCAAGCTACTCTTTGGATTCAGTACCAGAGGGGGCTGTTTAAGCTCCTTGATTCTGCTTCGTTCTGTTCATGCTCAGACTTTTGCATTTCAGTTTCAACTCAGTTACCCTTTTCTCTGCTCTTCCTCTCAAACCAAGGCCCAGATTTTGCCTGCCCACAGATCAGGCAGAAGGGTGCTGCGGAAGGAGGTTCCACTCTGTGACACAGGGAGAGAGTTGCTGTGTTGTAGGAGTGGTACAGACCTCTTGAGCTACGGACAGCCTGAATCCTGCAAGGAGCTCCCACAGATCAAGAGGCATCTGCCAAAGGCAAGGGCATCTGTGCAGAAGCTCAGTCCGTCTGTTATATGCCCTGGGCTCCATAGCAGCATGGCTCCATCTGGAGCTATACTGCCTGTGGCTCTGCTGGCATCCTTCACTAGCTCTCTCCTCAGAGGATGGCTGATTGTCCAAAGAGAGCCTCCCATAGCTGGAGTGTGGCACTAATTCTCACAGCTATTTCCCTGGGATACTGCTGCTATGCCCTTCCCTTTGCTGTGATGGAGCCCTGAGAGTTTGCACATAAACTCATCCCACCCAGCCTCCAACAGTTCCCATTGTTTTTACCCCTTCCATGAAAGCAGCAGGAAGGGGCTATCTGGCCCTCACAGTGGGTGCATTAGAGCTGTGGAACTTCGTGATGCTTTGCATGGAGTTTCCCCATTTACGTAAAAAAACAAAACCAAAACACATTAAAAAGCAACATGATTCCTTAATTCAATGCCTCTCTTTTCCCATCTCCTGAGCTTGGTTTCAGACTGGTCAGGCAATGCTTGAATGTTTACTGAGATGACGAGTGGTTAACTCTCAGCACATACAGTTTGGTCTCATTAATCCCAGCTTTTGGTAGCCGTGCCTTTTGGGGAATGTCTACTGGACATTTGAGTCGTGCTTAGACGATGGCCGCCATCTTGGCCAACAAGCCTGCCAATGAACCGGGGATCGCTAAAAACAAGAGCTGTTGCAACTTAAGCTGAAGCGCCAAGGTTTTGTAACTGGGGATGTAACGGCTCCTGTCCTCTGTGGGTTGGCACAGAGGGGGACCTGGAACACACATTGACCACTGGGTAACTCTTTCATACGTGTTAACAAACGGGATTGAAAATTCTAGGGCCGGATTAACCGTTTGTAGGCCCAGTGCCAAACATATTTGTGGGCCCCCATGGGGACAATGGAGCATGGTGCAGGGAGGTCAGTCCCTGGAGTGAGGGGCCAGCCAGAGACAATGGGGCATGGCATGGCAAGGCTGGCCCTGCTCCGCCCAATGCGAGGGCACTATTTACAATCCAGCAGTTGCCAGACGCACAGTGGCCTGCCCAGCCCTGTACTGCCAGTGTGTCCCTTCCCCTTGGGGATGGGCGCATGCCACACCATACAGCCCCCACCACTCCCTATGGCCTGAGGCCCCCCAGACCCACCCACAAATGCACAGCCCCTTGCACAACACCACCCTTACCCACAGCCCCACCACAACTGCCCAGAACTCCCACTCCCTAGTGCCGCAACACACACAGATCTTCCCCACCCCTTCATAGCCCAGCACCCCCCAGCCCCCAAGAGACTCACTCCCTGGCACCCTGCCTTCCAGCTGTGCTCACCGGCCTTGCTGGGAGGTGACTGTGTCTGCTGGGCTGAGACGTGGCAGAGAGGAGCTGTCAGCCAGCTGGCAGACAGGCTGAGAAGAGCAAGTGGTGGGCAGGGGGAGCCAGTGAGGTCTCGGGGTGCAGTGTAAGTGGAACAAGCCGGGGCCCCTTCTGAGCATGGGCCTGGCTGCATGGATCCACTGGAACCATTGTAAACCCGGCACTGCTGATGCCACATAAAGGTTTGGAACACAGCACAACTGTGGTGTTTAACTGGAGGCTGCAGTAAAATGACCAGCATCACACATTTATGTCCTGGGCATGCCAGTGTGCACAAGTGTGTTAATGAACATGGGGGATAATTCTCAGTTTCCCCTTTCAGCCTTTGCCTGTCTCGTCCATTTAGGTTGTAAGCAGATCAGGTCAGGAACTGTCTCTTGCAATGTGTTTATACAGCACGGAGCACAATGCGGTGCTGATCTCGGTCGAGGCTTCTTTGTGCTAAGAGGAACAATAATTCAACTTGCTTTCAGTTGCCACGCAGAGCTAGACTGTATCTAGGATATGTCTGGGGGTGTAACTAGGGCTATGTCTACACAGCAAAGAAAAACCCGTGGCTGGCCTGTTTCATTGCTGGGCTGGCAAAGACTTCTGGATTGGGGCAGGAGCCTGAGCTCTGGGACCCAGAGTTCCCAGTGTCTTACACTCCTGGCTGCAGTGTCTTACACTCCGGGCTGCAGCCTGAGGCCAGATATCGACACAGCAAATGAAAAAGCCCCACTTCCCAAGCCCCACAAGCCGAGCTGGATGGCTCTTGTCTAGACGTACCCGTAGAGTAACTTGGTGGAGGCTTAGCGAGGGAAGGATTCCACGACTGTATTCCACGGAGAAGGTTCAGACAGTGAGATGTGTTAGGCTATGGAACAGTCGCCCAAAGGAAGAATCCCATGCCTGGGACCTGTACAATCAGCCCAACTAGAGTAGGGGAGAATCCTGCTCTGGCAGGTCTTTTCCATCTCTCCTGGTTCTGCTGTCTCAGCCTCTGCTGGCTTTTGGAGCAAGGAGGCAGGGGGCTGAGGCTGAGAGTGTGGCACTTAGCTTGAGGCAGCACACGCTATGGGCATGATGGAGCAGTCCCAGGGAGAGTGGAGGAGGTCCCACGTTCCAGGCTACCTGGCAGTGTCCCCAAACACAGGGAACTTCTCCTTCCCTCTAATCCTCACCGGGATAGATGTTGCTGACCCAGGTTACTTTTACTAATGCCTAAGAGGCAATTTTTCATGCCCAAGACCCTCCGCCCTCTCTCCCAGCTTCTGGAATGGGTTCCCTAGGGAGGTGGTGGAATCTCCTTCCTTAAAGGTTTTTAAGGTCAGGCTTGACAAAGCCCTGGCTGGGATGATTTAGTTGGGAATTGGCCCTGCTTTGAGCAGGGGGTTGGACTAGATACCTCCTGATGTCCCTTCCAACCCTGATTTTCTATGATTCTATGATTCTTTCCCCTTCTCCCACCCCTGGTCACTTTCCCCTCACCCCCATCCCTGAGCAGCAGCAGGCTCCCTCAGCCAGCCCCAAGCCAAAGTAGATTAGTCCCAGATGCTTGCCTTGGAGGAATGACTTTTAAAAAACAACCCTCCACTATGCCTGTCCCTCTGTGCATCAAGCCCAGATGCCCCAGGGTGTTTCTCCATCTTCAGGTCCTCTTGTGCTCTCTCTTCCCCAGCCTCCCTGCACCTGTGTCAGCTCACGGGGTCTGGATCCCTGGGTCCCACTCCCTGTTTCCTGTGTCCTTTGTAGGATAGGTGAGATTCGTGCCCCAGCAGTCCTCTCTGATCACCCCTCCTGGAGTCCCACTACTCCCAGATCTGGGGAGGTTGGGGTGGGGTCTGGGGTGGGCCACACAGCCCTGTCTTGGCCTTGTGGGGAACAGATGGGAGTGAGAACAGAAGAGTATCGGGACAAGAGCTACTCTGCAGCTTTCCATAAGGATGGGAGGGGAAGGAAAGGAGAGGGGAGTCGTGTGCTGGAATGGAGGATGGGGGGCTGTGCGAATTTAGAAAGGGAAGGGAGCTCTGTGTGCTGGGATGGGAGATGGGAGCTGTGCAGGGGGGCTGTGTGTGCTGTGTTGAAGGAGGGTAGTTGTGTGTGCTGGGATAATTAGGGGAGCTGTGTGCTGGGATGGGGGTGTTGCTCGCAGGGGGGAAGCTGTGTGTTGGGACGGGGGAGACGCTGGGGGAAGGGAGCTGCATGCAGGGATGAGGGTGATGATGGGGTAGGGAACTTTGATGTACTGGGATGGGGGGGAGCTGTGTCCTGAATGTGGGGAGGGGTGTGTGCGCAGGTTGAGGGTATTCCTGTGGGACAGAAGCTGTGTCCTGTGATGGGGGTGATGCTGGGGTGGGGAGAGCTGTGTCCTGGGATGGGGGTGATGCTGGGGGGTGTGAGCTGTGTTTTGGTATGGTTTTGATGCTGGGGTGGGGAGCTGTGTCCTGGGATGGGGGTGATGCTGGGGTGGGGAGAGCTGTGTATTGGAATGGAAGTGATGCTGGGGAGGGGAGCTGTGTCCTGGGACGGGGGAGATGCTGGGGTGGGGAGCTGTGTCCTGGGATGGGGGTGATGCTGGGGTGGGGAGAGCTGTGTCCTGGGATGGGGGTGATGCTGGGGGGTGGGAGCTGTGTCCTGGGATGGGGATGATGCTGGGGTGGGGAGCTGTGTCCTGGGATGGGGGTGATGCTGGGGTGGGGAGAGCTGTGTATTGGAATGGAAGTGATGCTGGGGAGGGGAGCTGTGTCCTGGGACGGGGGAGATGCTGGAGTGGGGAGCTGTGTCCTGGGATGGGGTGTTGCTGGGGGTGGGGAGCTGTGTGCTGGGATGGGGTGTTGCCGGGGGAAGGGAGCTGGATCCAGGAATGGGGTGTTGCCGGGGGAGGGGAGCTGTATGCTGGGATGAGGGAGATGCTGGATGGGGGAGCTGTGTCCTGGAATGGGGTGTTGCTGGGGGAGGAGAGCTGTGTTCTGGATGAGGTGTTGCTGGGGGAGGAGAGCCGTGTCCTGGGATGGGGTGTTGCTGTGGGAGGGAAACCGTGTCCTGGATGGGGTGTTGCTGGGGGAGGGGAGCTGTGTCCTGGGATTGGGGAGATGCTGGGCGGGGAGCTGTGTCCTGGGATGGAGAGTTGCTAGGGAGGGGAGCTGTGTCTTGGGATGGGGTGTTGCTGGGGGAGGGGAGCTGTGTTCTGGGATGGGGTGTTGCTGGGGGAGGGGAGCTGTGTCCTGGGATGAGGTGTTGCTGGGGGAGAGGAGCTGTCTGCTGGGATGGGGGTGTTGTTGGGGGAGGGGAGCTGTGTCTTGGGATGAGGTATTGCTGGGGGAGAGGAGCTGTATGCTGAGATGAGGGTGTTGCTGGGGGAGGGGAGCTGTGTCCTAGAAAGGGGTGTTGCTGGAGGAAGGGAGCTGTGTCCTGGGATGGGGTGGTGCTGTGCGGGGGAGCAGTGTGCTGGGATGGGGTGATGCTGGGGGGGGAGCTGTGTCTGGGGATGGGGTGATACTGGGGGAGAGGAGCTGTGTGCTGGAATGGGGGAGATGTAGGGGGAGGGGAGCTGTATGCGGGGATGGAGGAGATGCTGGGGGGGGAGCTGTGTTCTGGGATGGGGGAGATGCTGGGGGCGGGGAGCTGTGTCCTGGGATGGGGTGATGCTGGGGGAGGGGAGCTGTGTGCTGGGATGGGGTGTTGCTGCGGGAGGGGAGCTATGTCCTGGGATGGGGGAAATACTGAGGAGGAGCTATGTCCTGGGACGGGGGAGATGCGGGGGTGGGGGGCTGTGTCCTAGGATGGGATGATGCTGGGGGAGGGGAGCTGTGTCCTGGGAGGGGGGAGATGCTGGGGGGGAGCTGTGTGCTGGGATGGGGTGATGCTGGGGGAGGGGAGCTGTATGCTGGGATGAGGGAGATGCTGGGGGGGGGAGCTGTGTCCTGGGATGAGGTGAGGCTGGGGGAGGGGAGCTATGTCCTGGGATGGGGTGATGCTGGGGGAGGGGAGCTATGTGCTGGGATGGGGTGTTGCTGGGGGAGGGGAGCTTTGTCCTGTGGTGGGGGTATTGCTGAGGGAGGGGAGCTGTGTTCTGGGATGGGGAGGGCAGCTGTGTGCGGGAATGGGAGTCCAGCTTGTGGGGGGTGGTGATGCTCCCAGCATGTGGGGAGGAGGAGGGGGTCAGTGCTCTGGTTCTTTCTTTTGCATTTTGTTGGTGATGGTTTTTCTCTTTGCTGCCTCCTCTCACTCTGTCTCTCCCTCTCTCTCTCTCTCCCTCTCTGCTGTCTCTCTCTCGCCTCTCTGCACTTTGCCACCCCCTCCCTTAACAGATCCTCCTCCTCCTCCTCCTCCCAGCTTGGTGCCTGGTCCTGGCGCGGCTGCCGAACAGTCCCAGTCGATTCCTTCCGAACTAAATGCCTCTGTGAGAGACTCTCTACCTTCGCCATCTTAGCCCAGCTCAGCTCAGACATGGTAAGTCCTGCCAATAACATACAATGAAGAAAGAATGAAAGAATGCCAAGAAAGAAAGGAGTGGGGGGAAAAGAATCCCAGCCCAGAATGGCACAGCATCCAGCGGTGACATTTAAATGACAATCAATCGCCAATACCAGCCTGGCTGCTGGGAGGCGGAGGGACCAGGATGCTGCTGGAGGGGTGTGTGTGTGTGTGGAGAGAGAGAGACAAGGGGGGGGAGGTAATATCTTATATTGGACCAACTTCTGTTGGCGAGAGAGACGAGCTTTCGAACATGTGTGCGTGTAGACATTGCAATATAGAAAGATGAGAACCCGGCAAAGCCGCTGACGGGCTGTGACCTAAAAACAAACCCAACCTAGGAAGCCTGCTGCATTGAAGTGCCACCGATTCCTTAAGTCAGGATGTTCGGGGGCAGCGAGCCCTTGGGAAACAGAGAGCAGATCCCACCCCTGTCTCCCCAAATTTCCCTCCTGCCACCCTCCCTCCCCTTTAGGGTGACCAGATGTCTCGATTTTATAGGGACAGTCCTGATATTCAGGGCATTGTCTTATGCAGGCACCTATTGCCCTCCACCCCCGTCCCGGTTTTTCACACTTGCTATTGGGTCACCCTACTCCCCCTTCCTCAATTGCAGTGTGAGCTGGAGCCTGCACAGTGGAATACATTTGGGTTGCTGTGGCTGCTGCAGTGATTGTATTGTTGGTTTCAGGGGCCTCCCCCCCACCCCCGCTCCGCTCTTTTCCTGCACGATGGATTTGGATAGGAATGTTGGTGGAACCAGGGAGGGAACTTGCACAGGCTGGCATCTGCACTGTTGTCAGTGCCTGCACTTAATCTTTGCACGTTCTCCACCCCTTCCTTTTCCCCTTTCAACCTTGGTGCGATCTCTGGTTGCTGATCATCTCTGATTGGTAGATCCTGAAAGGGTTTGTACTGCTTTGCTGACTCGGTTGTTGTTTGAAGGGGTTGGGGAGTAGGGTGGGGGCTGAGTGTGTGTGTATGTGTGTGTGTGTGTGTGTGTGTGCGCGCTTCTTTATTTAAAGGGAAGCAAACACTGGGTCTCAACGAGAGTGTTTGAAAAAGTAACAGATTCTGAGAGCCGATCCCAGCTCCAGAGCAGAGTCATGCCTGGTCTCCGGGAATACGGAGCGCATGCAAAGTCGCTGCTGGGGCGTTGCTCCCAGGGGTTCATAGAGTCATCCCAATGTCTTTAATTTGGGTTGATTAAAAAAAAAATTCAGCCATTTCTGCGCAGATCCCAGACGCGCGCTGATTCGCAGCTGAACACCGCGCCTCATGTGACACTTCCATCTGCTCGGGCACTAGGAGTTACTAGGCCCCTTTCAGTTATTTACTAATTACATCTTGCTCAGTAAAGGCTGGTTTAATTTAGGAAAAGAGAGGGGAAAGGAAGAAGGGGTGAGGGAAGCACATTTTCCAAGTTGAAAGTTTGGTTTATTATTAGAAACACTAATATATTTGGTCCACTAGTTACCATGGAAACAACATCTGCACTGAAGTGGCTTTAAAGACACAGTGTTGGCTGTGTTTGCTTAGGCCCAGGCAGGTCCAGCTGCTAACCCACTTCACCAGGGTGGTGAATGACTCCTAGAGTAGTCCCCGATGTCCCTTCCGGTCTTGCCAGAAAGCAGTGATTTAATAGGATTGTAGCTCCAACTTGGGGTGGGGGTAATTAGATATCCTGGCAAGGCCTCTAAATGGCCAGAAGGAAATGGTAACTGTGGCACAAGCCACCCTAGCTTCCCACCCTTTGCTGCATGGGCAGTGACTGCCCTGCTCCCAGCCATGTAGACTTGATCGGGGTGAGACAGCGGCTGTGTGAAAGTGATCGGCCCGGCCGATGTTTTGTACAAGTCGTTTCCAACTTTCCTGGGGCAGCTGGGCTTGTGTGCCAGGCTGAGCTCAGATGTGCTAGCTGGTGCCCATCGCGTGCCACTCAGTGGAGTGCTGTTCAGTATGTGTTATGCCACCTTCCTCCCTGGGCCTGATCTGCAGAGGATACAAATCTTTTAGCTTGAGCAGCGGAGGCTCAGGCTCCCAGCTTGGGAAGGCCCAGGTTCAAACCGTAGTGATGACCATGATGGTGGTTGCTGTATGTATCCTCCCTTGCAATGGGGCCTAAAGTGATGTCACACTTTACTCCTGCCATGATCCATGCCCAAGCCCCGCTGCGGGGCAGGAAGCAGGGATGCACCAGGGCCCAGTATGGAGACTCACTGAATGGCAGCCACCAGCCCCCACTGATACTGGGGCATGGGCTGATGATGAAGACCCACTGCAGATTTGCTTCCGAAGATGGAGTGGGAAAGGAGTAGTGAGCCTGAGGAAAAGGGAGGTGTCTATTAGCAAGACTAAGGTCATGTCTTGTTCTGATTTAACTAAATCGGTAGAAAAACTGATGCAGCTCTTGAACGTGGAGGCAGTTCTTCTGGTTTCAGGGTGTTTATAGTGAAAGCTGTGCTGCGCTGGTATAAACACCTTTATGCCAGTATAACTCCAGCCACACTAGACTCTAAATCTAAAGCTTGTAGCAAAGCTGACTCTGTTAAGCTTAAAACTGTAGCCACCGGAGCTGAACCCATGGTGGTGTAATACCATATGGCAAAATTCATTTTAAATAAAATAAAAGGCTACAGGATTTAGTTAAAATGGTGGAGATCAGCCCCAAGGCTTGTCTGTATTTGCATTGTATTCACTTGATATATTTTGTCTCTGCTGGACCTCCAGGCAAGGACCTTTAGGCCCAAAGTAACCAGCATGCTTCCCCATCACTCAGAGTTAGTGTTGTGTCTGTGTCTATGGCCATGCCATGCTGGGCTGCCTCTCAGATGTGCTCACTATGTAAGGAGACCCTGCTATAGTGGTTGTATGGGAGACCTAAAGGAACAGGTGATGTACTGTTCTCTCAGGTGTCACTGAAGCAAAGCCCAGAGATGGGGCTTGGTGATGCTGTGGAGCTGGAGATGCATGTCTTTCAGAATCTTGTAAAGCCCCCAGCTCGTTGTGGGGCCAGCCTTACTGTGCTGGCCTAATCCCACCTGAGCTAACCCTATTTAACTGCTTTCTGCTTCATTCCCCACTCTGCGAAATGTGGATGATATGGATTCATTTGTGGCTGGTAAGCACCCTGAGTATGACAATCCTATATAAGGAGTTAAGTGGTATTTCCCCTGTAGCATGAGGAAGCTACACTTTTTAAGCCAGCAGCCTCCCTTGATGCACCAAACTATTGATGCGCCAAGAAAGTTTTGGAATTCAAATTCAGTTCAGACAAGCCCCCCCACATTCAGCAGTTTATGCAAATCTCCCTAATTTGCAAATCTGGGGTCTGACTCTGTGATTCTAAATAGAGGGGGCTCTGAGCCACTCAGAATTTCTGAAATTAAGTATTTGGGCTGGAAATCTCATGAGATTTCCTGGTAAGAGATCCTGCTTCTGGGATTGCACTGCCCCGGCTGCTGGAGCCAGAACCTGGATATGGAGAGGCAAAAATAAGATGAGGGAGGGGGCAGCTGGCTGAACTTTTTCCTGTCTCAGAAGGGTTTTGTGTTGAGGTTCAGCTTGGTTTTAGTGTGCGTTTTAAATGAAGTTTCTACAGTTTCTTATTGAGTCTGGTTTGCCCATCCCTGCTCCACAGCAGCCGCAGCCGCAGTGTCCAATCCTGCTTACCTTTCCCCTGAGCAAGGGGCAGTGCACTGCTGCAGGCTGGCTTTCTGAGTTACAGTCTGTCTATGGTTTCCTCCTGCTGGGCGAGGCATGTACCCTGCACCACGTCTGTTCCTGGCGCAGAGTACTTCCCCTAGCACTCTGGCATGGGCATACTAGCCAGCATGTGGTAGGGGTGGAGCCTGGGTCCCCCTCCTCCCCAGCTGTAGGAGCGCTGGAAGATAACTTTAGGGTAGCTCCTGTACCGAGAATCTGGGTAGCAGCAACGAGGGGGCATCTTAATGGATCAACATTGTATTTCCCTTTCATCCCGTTGATAGGGGACTGAATTCTATTATTATGGGGTCTTTCTGTATTGGATCCCCAGATGTAATCTTAGTGATAAGGGGAAGCTTCTTGTGCTTATTTCTCTATTACGTGTTAATTTTGTAGCTGTTTAGATGAAGGTCGTCCGCATGATTAGCCCTTCTGTGCAGTCCTCTCAGCACTTTGAGGACGTGGCTGGAAGGAGCATAGGGTTATTTTGTGGTCTCAGCGTTTGTGAAATGTGCTTCCCTGTTGTTTCAGCAGTTCTTTTATTTACCTGGAGGCAAGCAACCTGAAATGTATTTATCTTTTTTAATGGCCAACTTTCTCTTAGATACTTTTGAAATAGAAACTGGATTGATTCTGATTTTCAACAGAGCTTTATAGGCCACTGATATCCCTAAAGCACTGCAGAGAGGAGTAAGTTACAGTGGATTCTGATGGAGCAATGCCAATAGATATACAGCAGCTGAAGGCCTGGGTCTCTGATAGCATAGGGACTGGAGCTGCACAAACCTGAGATGTGGGATTAATTACAGATATGGGTCTTGGCAGACTTTTGGAAGCTTGTGAGTTGTTCTGTGACACTGGGTTGAATTTGAGTACAATTGAGGGTGAATCTGGGATGACCTTGGTCTGAGTTTGACATGAGTCTAGCCTGAATTTGGAGAGAAGCTGGGTTGCATTTGGGGAGAGAGTCGGATAAGCATGAGCTGAGTTTGGAGAGAACCTAGACTGAATTCCAGGTGCCAGGGATGGATCTTGTTGTTGTTATGCCCAGAGGCAGCAATTCGGGCTTGACACCCCATTGTAAAAGTGCGATACATGCATTTAACTAAAGAACAGTCCCTGAGACAGAGTGCTTACAATCTAAGTGTACGATGAGAGACAACAGGTGAATTCAGCAAGCGGACCAAGGGAGCCAATGTAGCAGCGAATGGGTTATGAACAGTGTAATAAACAGTCTTCCCAGCTCCATAACTGTTGGGGAGCAGTGTATCCTAATGGTTAGAGCATTAGACAGGGATACAAGAGACCTGGTTCTTTTCCTTGCCCTGCTACTGACCTGGGGCAAGTCATTTCCCCTCTCTGTGCCTCAGTTTACTTTGAGATCTACCAAGAAAAGCACTATAAAAGCTAGGAGTTATTGTTTGTGGTCTGGTGGATTGCTTGGTAGTTCCTGGCTTTGACTCAAAACCTGGCTAAGTTTTCCTGAGCGTCTGTTTTGGCATTATGGTTTCAGTTAAATCCTAAACTCACAGTGTGAAACTCGGGGTGGGGGGGGAGGGGGAATGTGAACTGCTGCACAGCATCTCCCCTGCTCTACTGCCAAGCCATCCCCTGTGAGTTCCTCCCAGTGCTGTCCGTGACTCCTCTGCAGACAGATGCTGTGTCATCCCATCACTCTTCATCTGACGGAAGGGAGCTTTGTGGGATTCATCCTTCAGCATGAGCAGTACTGAGCCAAATTCACTCTGCAGTGTAAGTGAGGATGACCCCATTGAAGCCAGCAGCCTGATGCCCACTCACACCCAGGGTTGGATGGGCCGGTTGTCCATCACTTGTTTCATGCAGTGTTTCTGGTGTAATTAAGGTGGGTTGCTATATCTCAGGCATTCTCAACTAGGGGTCGGGACCCCTCAAGGGGTCACGAGGTTATTACATGGGGGGTCGTGAGCTGTCAGCCTCCACTCCAAACCCCGCTCTGCCTCCAGTATTTATAATGGTGTTAAATATATAACAAAGTTTTCTTAATTTATAAAGGGGGATCGCACTCAGAGGCTTGCTATGTGAAAAGGGTCACCAGTAAAAAAGTTTGAGAGCCACTGCTGTATCTCCAGATGTTAGGGAGGGACCACGCTCCATTGGAGTTTGAATGGGGGGGTGGCTTATCACCAGGAAGGGACACTCAGCTAGCAAATGGAGCAGCTGCCATGTGCCCAGTCATAAGTCACCACATGGGAGCTTTATCTACTGAGAGGGGGGGATTCTGACAAGGACACCATCCTCCCCCACCTTTCCCGTTAATTCCCACCTGGAAAGCAACCATCAGAGATGGGTAGAAGATGTGGCTCTGTTCCCGGGAGGGGGGCAGAAATGCACTGAAAGCTGCAGGAGGGGTGAGCAGCGTCACTCTGAGGTGCTCCAGCCCTCCCTGAGAGCGTGATCACTGGGCAGTTGGTACCCTGTAGGCACGGGGGTTATATGAGCATGGGGGAGATTGGTGCTGGGAAGTAGCCATTCTGTGTGGCATTTCCACCTTAGCTGGCCGTGGAAGTTAGTGCTGCTAGAGCAACGTTAGCTCCACTCCACACCTATGGCTGCCTGGGAAGGAAGTGGGTATGGCGCAGGCATGGGCACTAACCCGGCTATGAAGGTAGCCATGTTACCAGTGGGTTACAGAGCAGTGAAGGAGGCGTAGACCCTGTGGGATTGAAATTTGCTTTTCTCTGGGATCTTTGTGCTAGGAGGCCATGGCACAGAAACTAGACTATCTATCTATCTATCTTTCTGTCCAATACAGCACCCATCTCTGTGGTATCTGAGTTCCAGGAAGAGCTTATATCAAGGCACTTAGCTAAGTTTTCTGAGCCCTCTTTTCCCCTCTGTAATGGTATGGGTTGGCCCTGAATTAGCAGTATTTTGGCCAGGAGAATAAATTTCCCCCCACACCCTCAGATATCTGCTCACTTAAAACAAAATGAATTAGCTTCAGCCGTGCTTGTACCCTTTAATACTTTTGCTTTCCATGAATATCCTGGTGGATGAGTTTATTGGCAGAAATGGCAAATTTTGAGCAGAATTGGGGAATATGAATGGAAAGCAGATTTCAAACATGAATATTTGATCCTGCAAACTGATGCTAACTGTTATGCTCAACCAACCAGGGAGCAGAAATGATATCACGTGTGTTACCTGCCCAATCAAAAGTAGCCGACGGGGTTAACATTTTTGATGTGTGTTGAATACTCATAGTTAGCTACATGCGGCCAGTCTGTGAACCAGTAACGAACTGGCAAATGACGAATAAGTTAATAAAAAGCAAAAAGAGGCTGCACAGTATTTATCAGAGATTACGCTTCCTGCTCTGCTAAGTAAGTTAGCAGTGTCAGCGCTGCTAGTGTAACAGGCCGTAAAGGGAAGACCTTAAAGAGAAGAAATATTAAAGATCCAATGACTGGAAGATGAAGCTAGATTACTTCAGACTGGAAATAAAGTGATTTTTTTTTACGGAGAGGTAATTAACCGTTGAAACAACTTTCCAAGGCTCATGGTGGATTCTCTGCCCCTACCAATTTCTAAATCAAGATTGGATGTTTTTTTCCTACAATAGCTGCTCCAGTTCAAATGGCAGTTGTTTCAGGGAAGTTTTGTGGCCTGTGTTATACAGGAGGTCAAGTTAGATGATCACAGTGGTCCCTTGTGACTTTGGAATCGATGAATCTGTAAACCATTGAGGCTGATTCTGATCTGATGTACACTCCCTGTACACCATTAACTGTGGTGGTATTTACCCCTGCATTAGTGGATGAGACTCCAGACCAGGGCCTTGTGGTTTGAATGGTATGTGGAGGTAAATGTTCCCTGGGGAAAGGGAGCAGTTTAGCAACGTGACTCCCTGCTAATGCGCCGTGCTGGCAGATTTCTGTGTATCGTACTGACTGAGAGGACGAAGACAGGTTTGATCATATGGGCACCTCAGAGGGCTACTAGATGAAGAGGTCACTGTCATCATAACGGTACAAAGCACCTGTGAGGCTCAGCAGATCAGATCTGTTCTGTGGCTGAAGATTGCAGGGCAAGTATCAGCCAGTGAGGGAGGTGATGTCTCACAGGACTGGTGATGGGATACAGAGTTGTTCTAAGTCACCAGTTCAAATCCAGTTCAGGTCAGAAATCACCAAAAGCCATTACTAGCCACAGCTCTTCACTGAAATTCATGGTCTCTGCCTGGTTCCTAGTAGAGAAGAATCATCGTAGTGATTGGCACTAATTAGCACTCTTTGTTGAAGGGCCATCGATGGGGCCATGGAGGTCTTGCCAGTGAAGGTCCTGCCAGGTTAGGTTGAGTGTCATTTCCAGTGTGGCTTGTGCCACCTGTGTACAAGTGAATAAAGGGAACAGGGTTGATGCTTTGTATGAACTCAGAATTGTCCTCTCATAAGGCATAAGGAACCTCCCCCACCTTGCTCATCTACACACTGAGCAGGCCCAAGGTCTGGAAGTAGGTGGTGTCAACAGAAATGGTTCAATGTCCTAAAATTACTGCCACATTGGCTCCTGGCTGGCATCCTCC
Source organism: Chelonoidis abingdonii (assembly GCF_003597395.2). Lineage (NCBI taxonomy): Eukaryota > Metazoa > Chordata > Testudines > Testudinidae > Chelonoidis > Chelonoidis abingdonii. The sequence goes on from NC_133770.1 coordinate 296,894,424, forward strand.
TAGAGAAGCCAAGGCTTGAACGAGTCATGGATGCTGAGCTCCCCGCAGACTGGTCTCTTGGCAAAGTCAGGGCTCGCTCCCAGTGGGGCGAGTGGGGGGAAGCTTGTCCGACCCATTCTGTGGGGAGAGGCCTCCCCTCCCAAGGGCTGTCAATCTGGTGTCTTTCACCAACGCAATATATAAAGAGAAAAACAAACAGCATGTTGTTTTGGAATTATTTGGTGGAGTGCTGTCGATTGGCATCCACCCAGGACACTGCTCAGATCAGGATAAACACAATCTGGATTTCCTTTCCCTTTCCCGGTCTGCCACGGGCTCATTTTGTAACTGGATGGCAGTTGCATGACTGCTTCCAGCAGGGCCCAATCCTGCCAGGTACTGGGTACTCCTGCCATGAAGTTGATGGGAGTTGAGGGTGCAAGATCAGGTCTGTGGGGGCTAATATAAGCATAGTATCAGCAGGATTTGCTTTTCTTGATTATCAGTTGGACAGTGCAGAGAGGAGACGTGTCGTTAATAGAAATCGGATCCTTTATTAAGGCTGCTTGTCTCAGATAGGCCCTGTGACCTTCTCCTCTCTCAGAACAGATGCTTCCTACCATCACCACACAGGGTCTCCCTAAGTCCTGCCTGGACTCAGCAGTCATGGAAGAGACTGGAGACTGCACTGATGGATTGTCCTGATCATTATCAGCTTTCTTCTGAGGGAGTAGCTCAGGCTTCAGAATTACTCCCGCCTTCCCCTGTGGAATTTAGACAATGTTGGAAGGGAAGGGCTGGCAGGGAGCTACTCTCCTGTTTCAGGCAGGGTGCCAAGATTCAAAAGATAGCTGGGTCCGTCACCTCTCCTCCAGGCCACCTGAGTGCCATCCACACTTTAATGTTGTGCAAGGGTGGAGCAGATAATAGGAGCTCTTTGTCCTAAGTAGGCCCCTGTGAAAAATCTTGGTTTCAGAGACTGCTTGGAACTTGTGAGATTAGCCCAATCCCATGATTTTTCCAACAGCAGAAGTAGGCCTTCCTTCATGCTACTCTCATGCATGGTGTGATATTGGCAGCATGATACCAGAGCAGCAGTTTGTGGGGGAGCAGTTTATGGCCGGTTATATGCAAGGCAGAGTCGCCACTGCTATCACCTCTTGAAACACAAGCAGTTACGGCCTCAGCGGGCAGGCAGGAGCAGGCATCGGCGGGTGTCGGTCTCACGCTTGGTGCGGCTCAGGGGTGAAGTCCAGCATTTTCAGATATGATTGCCTGAAATTGGACCATTCAAAAGTGGCCATTGAAAAGGCTGGCTTAAATGACTTAGCCAAGCCGGTGAGTGGAAGAGCAGCCGGATATAGACCCCAGGATTTCTCACCAACAATCACTTATCCTAACCCAGCGGGTCTCAAACTTTTGTACTCGTGCCCCCTTTCACACAACAAATCTCTAAATGTGACCCCCCCCTTATTAATTAAAAACACTTTTTTTATATTTAGCACTATTATAAGTGCTGGAGATGAAACGGGATTTGAGGTGGAAGCTGACAGCTCGTGACCCCCCATGTAATAACCTCACAACCCCCTGAGGGGTCCTGACCCCCAGTTTGAGAACCACTGTTCTAACCTCTAGACCATTTAGCTGGATGGTGAGAAAACAGTCCTAAGAGTCTGTATAGGTCCCGTCCTGCTCCTTTCCAAGTCAGGGCTGTTAGGAGCAAGTTCAGGCCTTAAGAATGTAGAATAATCTTCAAAAGGAAGTAGTGGACGCCTCATCCCTTTGGTAATTTGTGAGTGAAGTCAACTAGGCTCTGGAGAATATGCCATAAGACAACATCTTGCCTTGGCTAGGGAGAGAGACTAGGTGAATGAAATAGTCTTTTCGTCCCTTCATTTCTGTGGTTCTCTATTAGACTGAAGGAAGCTCTCCTGACGCTGCTTGTTAATAATCCACTGTGTGATCACTCGTCAGCATTGAGAGTACTGTCAGAGCTGTTTATTAAACACAAATTGCCATGCGGTATCTGGGGAACGAGCTCGATACAGAGTGAAGAATTAGCAATTGTTAATAAATAGTTGCACATTAAGATGTCTCTCTGGGTGATTTTTACTTGCTATAATTATATGGAATTGCCTGTTAGACTGGCCAAATTGTATAAAAGGGACCCTAAATTCCAAGAATACGTTTCCAATAAGCTCTTTATCAGTTTTTAAATAAGATGCTTGTTACCACGTGAAGGAAACCAAAGGATGTAATGGGTCTTTGAATCTGTCTGGCTGAAGGGATATAAGTGGAGCTGAGGAAGGCCTTGGTCTGATGAAGGGAGGAGAGAGAGACAGAGAGAGGGGCGAGGAAGAAATGAAGAACTTAACTTACCGCTTCTCATGCGGAGATCCCAAAGCGCATCACAAAAAATGGGAAATGCTATTATGGCCAGAAGTGTAGGAATCAAGGGTAGGTTTGGCGCCTGCTCTGAACAAAGCGGTGCTAATTAAGCCCAGGAGTTGATACGGGAGACACTATAACAGACAGAAACCACACTGAGTGAGAGTCCCTCCCTGGGGTCCTCCCGGCTCCACAGGGGCAGCTCATTGCTCCCCACTGAATGAGCTCTACACACTTTATCTAGAAGGCTCAGCAGGTGCCTCTTGGAAGCCCCTGGTCTTTTTCCCTCTTACAGTTATTTGGCTGGAGCAACATGAGGGGGAGTGGGAGAAAGTAGGGGAGAAAGAGCTAAAGAGAAGAAACTGTCTATACTGGCATTGTATAATAGGGGTAGTTTGGGGTCCCTGTGCCCACTATGGGGTCCAAATCCTTCCCCATGAGGGAGTGTTGCTTAGAAAACTGCAGAGTTCACTCTTCTCCTCCTCCCTGCCCCCGGCGGTCTATAGCACCCCTGGCAATGCTGGCCCTTAAGAGTCTAACCCAACACTCTCCCTTTGTTTTGATTGTAGCCTCTACCCGTTCTCACTGAAGTCAGTGGCGAAACTCATGCTGACTTCAGTAATGGGGGACTGCCCCTTGCTTAGGTCCTCCCCCCCTGCCCCTCCAAGCTAGTTTGTGTGTCAGCGTGTGCCTGGGCTTTCTCTCCTGCAGCAGAGCAGGTTGCAATGTATGTTGGGCAACAGCAGGACCACAGTATTAATACATGCCAGGAGTTACTCTTCCAAGAGGTGAAAGCCGAGTCTTCCCATCGGAAGGGCCGTCTCTGTCTGGGGTGTCACCACTGGCCCTAGCTACTGGCACAATGAATTGTGACAGGACGACTGGGCATCGGTGTGAATTACATTGAACACTGAGTGATGCTTAGAAAAGTGACTGGGTAAGAACAGCGCCTGCTTATCTAACCGCTCTGCTCCCTGGGCGCGTGTGAGACCCATCTGCTCACTCTGCTGCAAGCCTCAGTGTTCATCTCCCATTAGCTCTGCAGAGTCCTTGGAGCTGCAGCTGAATTGCTGGCTAAGGTGCTGTCACAGGGCGCCTGTGCTCTGCTCTGGAAGTGCAAAGGGGCCTTAAAGTGAGTGTAAATCATTCCAGCAGCATAACTGGGGCCATAAGTCCATTGGAACCAGCTATTCTGTGTTTGTACCGCACCTAGCACAGTGTGGTCTCGGTCCACAGCTGGGACTGCTGGGAACCACTGCAATGCACAAAACAATAATAATTAATAAAAGGAGATGTAAAATGAGAGGAAATTATACTGATACCCATTTTTAAGTCACCTTTACACTGTCAGGATGGCATGAAGAGGCCTTAGCGTAAATGACAATTAGATTCAGGATCTTTATACTGGTAGACCTGAGTGAATGCTGCCAAAATCTATTTGAGGATAGTCAGCCAGATGGAAACAGCACATTCCGTTCATTGGCTTTCTACTCCTTTGGATCATTTTCTGCAAACATTTGTGCACATTTTGTCTGGTTGGTTGGTTCGTTTGTTCATGAAAATGTTTGCTCTTCTGAGTACCGGTGCAAATATACATTTGTGCAAAGTGTGCACTGGAAACATATTTATGACCATCTTAAAAACTCTTTGGTGGCCAGCCAGGGAACAGAAACAATACCATGTGACTTAGGTGACCACTTGCAAGCCACGAATGCTGACCAGTTGAAGGCATAGTAGCAAATGGTTGATAAACAATCCCTGGGGTGAAATATATTCACCTGAGGCTTGATCAGAAGCCCATTCAGGTTAATGGAAAGATTCTTATTGATTTCAAATGAATATTGGATCAGACCCATAAAATATCCATGCGACCATTTTGAATTACAAACATTTTTTTTTTAAAAATCAAAAGTATGTTTGCAAATAATCTGAGAGCAGAAGAAACAGTCAAATGCCTGAGTTACATTATTAGAGTGATTATGTCAAATACAGAGTTTGCTCAGCCCTGATCACCACTGAGGACGTGAGAGGGAGAAAGAACAACATGAGCAGCATTGAGAAATATCATCCTTTGACTTACTTCTAAATAGAGCAAACTTGGTGCAGGGCAAGAGCAGGGAAGTGGAGCAAGGATAATGCTGCTGCTTTAACAGAGTCACATTTCACAGTTACTGGCAAAGAAGAGACGGAAGGGAGGAAAGGTGGAGCGAAAAAGTGAATGGAGAGGAGGGCTGAAGAGAGGAAAATCAGAGAGGAGGGCTGAGGTCAGAAAGAAAAATAAAACAGGATCTGGAAAGAGGGCTGTGAAATAGAAAGCAAAGGGGGCCAAATTGGGGAGGAAAGAAAGAAACCAGAGAGAAATGGCTAGGAGAGGAAGACAGAAAAGAGAAAACGGGATGGTAAGGAGGAGAGGCAGAAAGCAAAGAAGGAAAAAAGATGTCTAAGAGAAAAGGAAGAGCATCCGTCTTCCCTGCCAGGCAGACAGATTAGGTAGCAAGGAGAGCAAACAGCCTCAGGCAGGAGCATTCATTATTCCACTCTAGTTGATATCGCTGATTGCAAATCCTTCCATTCCTTGTCCTCACTCTGTGATGGAATTGTGGGAATTGGAGATGAGTGGCCCCTCTCCTAAGGTGACTAGGGCATTGTCCCTTCTGGATGTCAGGGCACCAAATAGGGCTTCCACATGGCGCAGGATGAATGGGGATGGGTGGGTGGCTCTCAAAGTGATGGAGACCCAGTGTCCCTGGACTGCACATCTGGAAGTGGGTCCTTTGCTCCCCAGTTGTAGAGCTTGCCTTATCAGTCTCCAGAAGGGCATCTCCTCGGGTGCGGGCCAACCTGTCTCTTTGGTTTATTATGATGTAGCACCTTCTTGTCATTTCTTTTTTATTTTTTTAAAAATCTAACCCTTTTTTCCCCTTCCTCTGAGGAAATTGTCCTGGCGAGGCTGAGATCCTACATCAGCTGGTCGCTGTCTGACAGGGACTTTAATTAGTTAGAGGAAATAAAACAAAGGCTGCCTCTCTTGCTAAACAGAAAAAGGGAAAGGAAAAAAAATCAACCTCGTAAACAAAGAAAAAACAGAATCCTGATCTGACTGGGACTGACCCTGTGAGACTTCCCATTCCTAGGGACATCACTTGGGCCCAGATCCTCGGAAGTACTGATACATTTTGCTGGGAGTTAGGTGCATAAATTCCTTTTAGGATCTGGGCCTTAATATTACCATTGAAGTCAGTGAGACTTCCAGGATCAAGCCCTTTATTCCGAACCATCTTCCCAAATTCTGCAAACATTCTGCAAATAGCACTGGGTTCAGTCTCTTCAGGGTTGGGTAAACCTTTGCTCCTCCCTAGCGAGAGAGAATGAGTAGTATGCTATTTCCTCAGTTGGGGTCTTTCAGCTCAGTCCTCGCAGATGAGGTCCTGACCAAGGATATCCTACCTTCATATTTGTTCCATTCCTCTTTTATGATTTTATTCCACAGTGGAAGGAAAATTTGTCTTTAAAAGATTTTTTTATATTTCTCCATAATATTTATGCCTTAATATTTGAAATATTCTGGTACTCATTTAAATGTTATATCTTTTGACCCTTTTGGGAATACCAATTTCTAAAATTTCAGATTTCTTGTAATTTGTTTTGAAGTGGAATAGCTCTCTCTCATTTGGCTTATTATTGTTACACATCACTGTTAAATAGATCTCGAGGCCAGAAGGGACCATTGTGATCATCTGGTCTGACCTGCTGCATAACACAAACCATAGAACTCCCCCAGCACAATTCTTAGAGCAGGTCTTTTAGAAAAACATCCAATCTTGATTTAAAATTTGTCTGCGATGGAGAATCTACCACCACCCTTGGTAAATTGTTGAAATGGTTAATTATTCTCACAGTTAAAATTTTACACCTTATTTCCAGTCTGAAATTGTCTAGCTTCAACTTCCAGCCATTGGATGGCGCTAGACTTTTCTCTGCTAGACTGAAGAGCCCATTATCAAATATCTGCTCCCCATATAGATATGTATGGATGGTAGTTGGAGTCATCTCTTAACCTTCTCTTTGTTAAGATAAATAAATTGAGCTCTCTGAGTCTATCATTATAAGGTGGGTTTTCTAATCCTTTAACCCTCTCCAATTTATCAACATCTTTCTTGAGTTGTGGGCACCAGAACTGGACATAGTATTCCAGCAGTGTTTGTGTCAGTGCCAAATATAGAGAACATAAGAACAGCCATACTGGGTCAGACCAATGGTCCATCTAGCCCAATATCCTGTCCTCTGACAGTGGCCAATGCCAGGTGCTTCAGAGAGAATAAACAAAACAGGCAATCACCAAGTGATCCATCCTCTGTCATCCATTCCCAGCTTCTACAAACTAGGGATACTTCAGAGTATGGTTTTGCATCCCTGCCCATCCTGGCTAATAGCCATTTATGGACCTATCCTCCTTAAACTTACCTAGTGTTTTTTTTGAACCCCTGTTATAGCCTTGGCCTTCATGACATTCTCTGGGAAAGAGTTCCACAGGTTGACTGTACATTGTGTGAAGAAATACTTCTTTTTGTTTGTTTTAAACCTGCTGCCTATTAAAATAACCTCTTTACTCCTACACAAAAGGCCCCTCTTTATGCATACCGGGATCACATTATCCCTTTTGGTCACAGTGTCACACTGGAAGTTCATATTTTATCTACCATGACCCCCAAGTCTTTTTCAGAGTCACTGCTTCCTAGAATTGAGTCCTCCCTTTATAGACCTACCTTCTTTGTCCCTATTGTATACGTTTACAGTTAGCTGTATTAAAACACAGATTATTTGCTTGTGTCAGTTTGCCAAGCAATCTAACTCGCTCTGAATCAGTGACCTGTCCTTTTCATTTTTACCACTCCCTGAATTTTTGTGTCATCTGCAAAGTTTGTGAGTGATGATTTATGGTTTTTTTCCAGGTCACTGATCAAATGGGTTAACAAAAGACAATGCAAACACTGGGCAAACCTCAAAGAGGAGCCCAAGTATAGCTATTTATAGTAATAGATGAGTTAGAAAGAAATTTAGGTCAAAAAAATAAAAAAGAATCATCCATTCATCCAGACTATCCTCACAGCTTTAGCCATTTTTTTACATTCCTGTCACCGAGACCCCCTTAGCGAATTTCATTAATAATGAGGTATATATCCCTAGGAAATACCAAAGTGACTATTCCTTATGGACAAGAACTGAGATTACTTAACTTCGACAGCTGTTCTTGGGTCCTGATTTGAAATCATACCCAAAACTATGTAATACTGTAAATAATGTAAAGATACTGTAATTTCAGTATGTAAGTATCAAACATTTTATTGTGAAATCTGAATACAAGATGGCTCTATCTAGACCTGTAATCATGTTTGAGGAGTTGACTCAGGAGCAAGATGAAATAAAAAGTTTAATTTCTAAGATACATACAGTTTTTACTGACAGAGATGTTGATAAGAAAACTAGCCAGATGAAAAGATAGAAGAGAGATTTGGATGAAGAAATTCATCTGGATAAATGGGTCTTTATGTGGGAGATCTACATCTTCAATTTGTATAGCTAATGATGATTTTTTTATTAATTATTATCTAGATGGCATTTGACTCCAGTTAAAAACCATCATATTTTTGCTAGTAGGAAGCACTTCATTGGAGTGGTTGCAGGGAAAGGGGAACATACTTGCATGTGTGGTGTGTCCAGGAAGTAGACAGTTTGGGGAGTAAATTATTAAAGGGTTTCGTCTTACTGCAAAATGCTGGCATCCTAAAGAGCCTTTTCCTGATTATCTAATGCTTCAGTAAAATATCTATATGTTAAACAGAATGACAAATTACTTTATTTTTTATTATCAGAAGGGTATCCATGTCAGTCTGTATCCGCAAAAAAATGACGAGGAGTCTGGTGGCACCTTAAAAACTAACAGATTTATTTGGGCATAAGCTTTTGTGGGTAAAAAACCACTTCTTCACTTTATTTTTATCAGCAAGACTTTGTATTGCACGTTATTGGAAAAGTGTGACTTCTATGGAATTGTGGTATAGGAAAATAAGGACTGTCCTAGTAATGGAAAAACTTTGACACCAAGTGCATACATAAGAAAAACACCGGAAAGAGGATTGGTGTGTAGAAATTTGCTCACCATACTCAGAGAAGGAGGGCTCCTGCTGTCATCAAGCCAGCATTTTTAGCCAGGTTCTTTGGTTATTAACCTGATCCTGAATAAGTAATAAGCAATGTACAACATAGTAAGTCAGCCTTCTATTTTAACTTTGCCTGAATAAAAAGTGTTTTGTTTTGTGTTTTTTTAAATGAGGGGAAGGGTCCTGCTGGCAGGGTGTGGAAACAAGCCAACTCCTGGCACTTTTTGTAGTAGTAGATGTTCACCACAGTGTCCTTGGCCAAAATTTTTCCTCATCCTATTCCCTTCCACCCTAGTGGTAGCTGTTTTCTGTGGGGCTGGGATTGGGTACAATAGCTGAAAAGTGCTTTGGGATCCTGTGGATGAAATAAATGAAATCATTCATCTAGTGCTACGACAGACCCCTCAGTTTATGAAACTCATTCCACAGGGAGAGACGCAGTATGAAAATGTGGATGGATGGCGGAAGGTTTTAGGACGTGAAATTAGAAGAGATTTGTCATGTGGATTGGCGATTTGTCAGTTTCGGGGGTAAGGATTTGTCGTTTATCATGAAGATTTGGTAGTGTTGGAAAGAAGTTTTGGCAGAGTTTTGTTTTAACAAGAGAGGACATTAGGGATACAGCTTGGAGGTGTAATTTCCAGCTTGGATAGATGAACATGTGCTGGTTTTGACTGAAATAGTGTTCTAAAAATATCCGTGTAGCTGTGATGGCAGGTGTGGTGGTTCAGGCTCGCCACTTGAGTATGTACCTATTTGTGGCATGGTAGTTAGATCAAAGCTAGTGCGTGTACCCGTGTACATCTCCCGAAGCTAGAAATCACACATTCAGCTTCAGTGTAGACGTACCCCTAGGAAGGAGTTTCTTTGTTTGAGGCTCCTGTCCTCAACTGAACTGTACAACTTCGTCGTACTGCAAGTCCAAGTTTTATAGACATGGAAGAGACATGTCAAAACTGGGACTGGCTGATGGAAATCAGGACACAGATTCAGCTCTTAGACCTAATTCCCTCTAAGCCATGCAAGGATGCAGGCCAGCCTGCCAAGCTGTCACTTCCCCACAAGGGCCAGTAAGTCAAATATGAGTTCACCTTGAGGGAATGTCCTGGTTTACAAAGGCTTGAACATGTGTGAATTACCTTCAGTCTGGTTCTCTCACTGAAGAATCCAGGATCATAAGCAAACACTCTCCCTCACTTAATGTAAAACATGAACATTGCATTAGTTCACTGCCAGCTGTGAGGCATATTCTGGGGGGGCATGGGGGAGGGTTGTTTGTAGTACAACTTCCTAGACGTGTCTTTTCTCCTGGCCACATGAAGATTCACTTAAATGAGACTGGTTAAATACCATGTGGCACTTGCTGCGAATCCCTGGCCATCATTACTCTGTTTGTGTAGCAGCCAGGGGGGGCTGCTGTGACAGAGAATGTTGCAGGGGTAGTAAGAAAGCAGTCCAGGAGGACATTTATCTAAGGTAGTGACATGGTGCCTGTTACCTCCTCACACTCTTTCATGTGCTGATCCTCGCAGCGTTCCAGGGCGGTGCTAGAACGCTGTTTTACGAATGAGGAAGTGAGGCACAGAGAGACCAAGTTACTTACCCATGGAGACACAGAAATTCTGTGGCAGACCAGTGAATTGAACGCTGCTTTTGCGAGGCACAAGGCAATGGTCTAATCACTGGACCACCCTTCCTCTCTGGAAAGAAGGCTTCACATTGTTATCAAAAGAAGTGCCCTTCCCAGATTTGTTTTTGTGGGGAGTGGTATACAAAGCTTCAGCACTGAAGGGTGTAAACTCCCAGGAAGGGAGCGGAATTATCCAGGATGGCCCCAGGGAGTGCAATGGTTTGAGCGAAATCCCCGTTGAAGTTAATGGGAAGATTCATCCTCCTTTCAGTGGGCTTTGGATCAGTCCCTAATGGCAGCAGAAATAATGGGATGAAACTGAGCAAAAGCAAGGTTGAAGGCCAATAAATATTTCCCAATGGTGAGATCTGTTGACTGCAGCTGGGTCTCCCAAGGAGGAGCAGCGGGAGCCCCGTCACTCAAGTCATTTCTAAATAGAAACGGCGAATCCCTGGAGTAGATACCATTCTGCCACAGTTGTGAGTGACAGTGGTACTTGAGTTAGGAGATTCCTGGACTACACTGAAAAAAGCTGGAACTTGGTTTCACTTTCCAGGCCATCTCCCACTTATGTTTTCAAACAAGCACCTTTGTGCTGTCTCCCAGGCTGCCCCTCACACTTGGGAGGAGCTCCCTGCAGACATCTTTAAAGCCAACTCATTGTCCTCCTCAAAACTCTCCTTTGCCGTGAGGCACAGTCAGGTTGCTGGTGTGCTGAGACCGCTGCCTATCATGCTAACTCATATTATCTCATTGGTTGTACTCCCCCATCTCTATCTTTCTGGGGTCTCTTGCCTTGTACTCAGGGTACATTTACACTTACAGCTGCACTTAGAGTGCAGACACTGCATGCCCAGCTAGCACAGGTATCAACAGCGGTGTAGACACTGGACATGGCTTAGGCAATAAAGTAGAATAGAGTTACTTCCACACCTAAGCCCCAGGGTTTATACCATACATGGCTTGCTCGATACCCAAGCAGTGCCACTTCTACACTGCTAGTTTTAGCAGTTGCATCCCACTCTCTGGCCACTACCGGAGCCTTTCCCCACTGGAGAGGAAGGCTCTGGCAGTGGGGAAGGGCACTGGGCCAGATCCTTTCCCTCCTGTCTCCCCCCTGCCAGTCTTTTCCACTGCATCCCCAGTGCCAGAGCCTTTCTCTGTGCATGTAGATACACCCTGCAGTGACAAGCGAGGATGCAGACTGCCTTTCACTGTGGTGCGTGGCTACATATATGGTGCCTGCACTCTGCATGCTGCTATGAGTGTAGACGTAGCCTTAGATTGTCAGAGATCATCTTTGTTGTTGCTGTTCTTTCTCTGTGCTTGTACAGTGCCTAGCACAATGAGGTCCGGGTCCCTGGCTGGGGCTCCTTGGAGCTGTGGTAGTAACAAATGATTCATAATAATAAGGAGCTGGAAGCAGGGCATTCTTCATGAGGCCCTTAGACTCTGGAATTCACTACCCCACATGGTGGTCAGCCAGAGATTGATTTGTTAACCTTAGAGCATGTGGCAAAGCACGTCTGTTATTACAGGCATTTCAGGAAGAAGGGAGGTCTAGCTGGTGGTTGATGTAGACATCACGTTGATTGGAACGACAGGACGGGTTTGATTTTTAGGTTTTTTCGGAGGTTTCTTTTCACTGCAGTGTGATTACTGGTAATTGGTTACTTGTTTAGTTGGGACACTGAGATATTGCATTGCTGATATTGATACTTGTGAGCGTATCATTATGTGTTTTTGATGAGTAAGAGGTGACTAGAGCTAGAGAAACAGCTGTTAAACTGCGGTGTATAATGATGGGTGAATTTCTCAAAGGTCCTCATCCGAAGCCTGTTGAAGTTAATGGAAAGGCTCCCATTGACTGCAGTGGCTTTTGGAACAGATCCCAGATCCAGAATCTCATTTAGGTTGAGCATCCAAAGGTTTGGACGCTTCTCTAAAAGTTTATCCCAAACTCTTTGGGCTGGAAATCCTGCAAAATTTCCCCTGGGGTCTCTAGTATGTCCTGGTGGGCTTCAGTTTATAAACACTTTGAGACGGGTCTTGCTCTTCATTAATGCCTCTAATTAGAGCCAAAATGTTGGCCAACAGCAAACAAACGAAACAAGCGAAAAACCATCACCAACTTTTTCAAACTGCAAAGATGGTTCAGAGCAGGTGCAGTTCACCTCTGGGCAAAGGTTCAGCTCAGTTCTCATTTGGTCCAATCTGGTTTGCTTGTCTCTAGTTAGCAGAGTGAATTGCAGAGTTAACCGCATGCGGACTACTTGTCTGTGAGGGCTGCCTGTTCCTGTCCCAGATCCACGCAGAGCCCAGTGCTGGGGGATGTTTATGTCAGAATCCACCTCATTTCAACAGCTGTAGCGATAAACATGGATACCTGAAAACCTAATAACGTCGTTGTCCCTGGCCTCACACCCCCACAAGCTGCCTCAATTAGTTCAATCACAAGGGATCATTTGCCTCTGTCATCAGCATTGTGGATTTCTTCTAGCTGTTCTGTATTCATTCTAAGGAGGGAGCATTGACATGGATAGCATGGAGCATGGTGGATAAAGAACATGCAACAGAGAAAGACACAGTGTAGTCTGGAGAAGGGGAAGTTTTGCCATCCATGATCTGGAGAACCAGATTAGGAGAAGCCACTGTGGAGCACTTGACACTTCAAGAGCACATGGCTGACAGGAGCGGTGGCTTTACACATCAAGGGAGAGATATTCCTTTCTCCCATCCCCAGTCATGTCTTCTCCAGCTATGCTAAAGGCTGGTGAGGTCTAATGCATAGGATGAACTACCCACACAGGTTCTCCCTCCCATGCCCTCCACCACCAAACCTTTTAAAAACTTCCTTGCCATGTGTTTACCCTCAAAGTCCCCGCTCACGGGCAGTCTCTGGGAACCAGTGAGACCACTTGCTATTTGATCCAATAAAGGTCTCAAGCAAAAACACGTCAATGTTTAATAGACCCCCCACACCTCCTTCTGCATGAATAACAAGCCAAATTCATCCCTAATCTACCTCCCTTGCATTCAGTGCTGTTATACCTGCAATGAGTTTGGCCTCATGGAATTTAAGACAATCCTTTGATGCCACAGCCCAGTTTTGACCAGCCAAGTGGTAGGTCCACAAAATGGACTTGGTCACAGAGGAGACCAGTTCATACCATTCTTATCCCTGTCTTGGATGAATTACTAATTACTAGACTCCTCCCTTTCCTTTCATGAGTGAAATTAATTTTGTGCCCCCCTCCCCACTGTGTGGCAGGAGAAGAGTTACAGCTGAACTGAAAAATTAGAAGAGCAAATTCGTTTCTTCAAGGATGAGACCGTGGCACCTCCCAGGCTGAACATCCAGGAATCAAAACAATATGAGAACCAAAGCATAAGCATGAAAGGAAGTTTGGGGCAAATGGAGGAACTTGGGAGGAGAGAGTCACCATAATATGATGATCTTCCCCCGCTGTGGTCTCAGATGCCAGTTTAGGATTTGTGTGTTGGCTGTGAAATGAGTAGCTAGTTAACTCCTTTCTTTTCCCAGGTGAGGGGCCAGGAAGGAGGTGAGGAAGCAGAGGCGGGAGGGATCCTGTAATTTGGCTGAATTCCCTCCAAGTGGACCGGCTTGCTGTGCATAGGAAGAGATGCGGGGTGCAGCTGAACAAGCGTGGTGAAACATTGACCATTACAGCCAAATGTTATCACCAAGTTTATTTATTTATTTTCCTCTTTGCTTGTTTTGTCTCCTTGCCTGCCAGATGGTGCTTTCTAATTGGTGGAAGATTTTCACCCTCTTCTCATCCTCCGAGCTGCAATGATAGCAGCTCCCAGAAGAGCTGATTTGTAAACCTGAGAGTGTGCAGACCGCCTGCTGTTATTGCCTCATTAACCCTCTCGGGAGCCTCCTGTTAAAGATGAAGGGCCCAATTCTCCTCTCTCAGACAGCACATTCACACTGTTTGTCTCCATTGACTTCACTGGAATTACTCCTGATTTACACCAGTATAAGTGAGAATAGAATCAGGCCCGATGAGAGGCTGGGTCAACCAAAGATGTGTCTGTTTCTCACATCTTGTTTGTTTGTTTCAGTTTGATGTGATTGCCAGGTCAATTGACACGTGCTCAGGCAATTGTGGGGGAAAGATCTTGTTATGAAACCGAGCTGGTAGCACTTGCTGAGCGTCCTTTTTGTCTCTTGTTTTCTCTTTTTCAGAATATGGAAAAAGTGCTGGTCCCGTCTGTCACATTAATCGTAGGCTGTGGAGTATCTTCACTGACACTTTTGCTCTTGATTATCATTTACGTCTCCGTCTGGAGGTACAGATTTCTTTCTCCACTTTTCTCACTGGGCACAGCAGCTGTCGTTTGGTCTGGGTGGATTCTGGAGGTTCTACCCTCCTGTTGTGGATGTTTGGTTATCAGAGGCAGAACCATTTTCTGATGAGCAGGTGCCGAAGGAAGTGGTGTTGGTGGCTTAGTAGGTGGCATTCTCTTCTCTGGCACATAACCCAGTATGGTGCTGGCTGGAGAGGCAATGGAGCTATTGCCCTGAACGCTTGAGTCATAGACATTAACATTTTCAAAAGTGACTTGCTGTCTTGGGTACCTTGGTTCTTGAGTGTCCACCTTGAGACACTTTAAGAGGCCTGATTTTTGAAGGGCGGTTGCTCAGCACTTTCTAAAAATCAGGACTCTTTAAGGTGTCTCAAGTTGGAGATGGGCAAAATCGAAGCACCCAAAATCACTAGTCACTTTTGATAATGTAAGTTCTAATGATCCCACAGCAATTTTCATAAACTTAAGGGTATTAAAACTGAATGTCCTGGCCTAATCCCAATTTATATAGCTACAGTCTGTCTGCCTAAATTCTCCCTTCAGTTTCAAATATGGGATTCTTCTTCACTTTGTGTTGAATAGGGTTACTGTTCACTGTTAAACAGCTGCTGTGTACCACCCCAGAAGTAGCTGCATTTTTGTGGTGGCTGTGACTCCTTAGTTTGATTCATCCAAGGCCTGCACTGGCATAAAGTCTCCAGAGGAAAAACCCCACCCAAAGCCCAGGTCATAAAGTGCATGTAAATCTGTAGATTTTAAGGCCAGAAGGGACTTAGTCTGACCTCCTGCATAGCACAGGCCATTGAACCTCACCCAGGGATTGCTGCATTGCGCCCAACAACTTGTGCTTGAGGTAGGGTATATATTTTAGAAAGTCCTTGCTATAAAGACTCCAAATTACAGAGAATGCACCACATTGCTTGGTAAACTATCCCAATTGTCAGCTACTCTCACTGTTAATAATGTACACCTTATTTCCAGCCTGAATTTTTTAGCTTCCGATTCCACCCGCTGGGTCTTGGTATGCCTATGCCTGGGGAGTGAGTCGAGGTGAGTTTGAGGTGAATGTTGGGGCTAGTTTGTAGCAAGATTGGGCCTCAGTTTTATACTTAACCAGAGGCTGAATTTCCAAGCAAGCCAGCTACTGCAGGAGTTTCCAACTGAGCCTGCAATTCAAGTTTGTCTAGGTTAAGAAGCCCTCTATGATCAGAAAGTTTCTCCCTATACTTACAGACTGCGATCAGATTGCCTCTTAAAGTCTGATAAGCTAAATGAATTGTTCTTTAATCACTCACCATAAGGCAGGTTTCCAGATCTTGAAACCCACCTCTGAACCTGCCCCATTGTTTCAACATCCTTTTTAATATGCGGACACCAGAACGGGACACACTTGCAGTAGTAATCTCCCCCGTGTTATATACAGAGGTAATATCCCCTGCTTAACATTCCTCTGTTTATTACAAATCCCAGGATCAGGTCAGTCCTTTTACCCACGTTATCTCATACAGACAATGGGGATAGCTCAGAAGTGAGTCCAGCTGCATTATTCCTGTGTCATTACCATCCAAGTCCAGGAACTCCGCAAACCTGGCCTTTTGCCAATGCGTGGGAAAGTAGCTTCTTGTTATAACAACGTTCTACCCACATGGTATTCTGTGGAGAGCACTTACTGGAATTCAGCTGCTTTGTGGAGATTTAGCTGAGAATTTCCCATGCAGACTTTTGGACAAAGGCAGCTGGAGCATGTGTGTGTAGGCTCAGCTTGAAAACCAACCTGTTCTCATGAATAGATTCACCAAGGCTGATAATTTGGAAACATTCCCAGAGTTTTTCTCAACTAAAGTTTGCTTCTGTATGTGAAGGCAAAGAGAGGGAACAGGAATGGGAACGAGAGGGAGGGGGAAGTTCAGGACTTTTGGAGAATGGGCCAGATACCTGAGAGAACATGAAACAATCCTCGGGTTCTCAGTCAAATCCTCAGAAGCTGTTTCCCCATACTGATACGTGTCAGGCTATCAATGAGAGTGGCTTGGAGCTTTTTGGCTCGAGTGACCAGTTCAGATACAGTCAAACTGGCAGAACGTGGTTCCAAACTGAACATTTGTTACTGTCTAATGGGTCGTTTGGTGACCTGTTGGTGGACTCAATCCAGTTCCTGGTGGACAGATGGTGGCAACCCTCACTCACCCCCTCCACAAAGGGTACATCACTCCCTTTGTTCACAGCCTTGACAGAGCAGCCAGTAACTTAATGGGCCATGGAAACTGAACTACCTTTCTGTCCCCAGCAGTGGTTCCTCCTGGTCAGGCTTGGAGATGCAGCCTGCTTGTAGTCCATGTGCTCTACATGTTCTCTGGGTAAAGAGAGGACTTCTCTGCCCAGAACAATCCATCCTGAGCCTTATATCTGTGCAGAATTCTCTCAAAAAATGCCCCACTAATTGGCAAAGCCAAGGGGAATAGACAGTAGGGAACATTCTGCCCTGGCTGGGGATGGGCCAGGTGATCTAATCCTCTTGCAAAGCTCTGATTATTGTGACTCCTTTTCCTCTGCTTCTTGATGCTCAGGAGCATTCGTGAATGTTCTAGTGTGTTTTCCATCCCTGACCTCCATGTCGTGCAGCAAGCCACTGAGCTGGAGTGACCTTTCCATACCACCATGATCAATGCTCTGTATTGATTAGCCCTCCCACTGCTGCTCTCATCAGTCAGAAAAACCTAGACCTCTGTGGTTTGCTGCTGATGGCTGTGTAAAAGCTACGTCCATGTCTTTCTGCAAGTTATCAGCATGAGTTTGTCTCACCTCTTGCTCCTCACAGCTGAGTGTAATTTTTGTGGCTGTCCATGAACTGCCAAGGTGCTCCTGCCTCCTGTTGCACGCTTACTCTGCTTTAAATCCAGTTGTCTTCCCTTCACTAGAGGTGCTCAGATACGATTGTGGGGGGTCATACGAGATAGAAAGTGTGGCTGCTATCTAGTGGATGGATGGATGGAACGAAGGGAGGAAGGAAGGAAGGAATGAATAAGCGTGGTTGTGTAGCTCTCCCTGCATCTTGGAGAAGCTGGAGCTATGGTTCCCAACTGCCTCAATGTTGACAGGGCTTTGCCTCATCAGAAGCACCCTGGAGTATCATGACGTGTGATCTCCTGCACGTTAGTGGGTGATAAAGTAGCGTTCAACATCAAGGAGAGGAATGTGCAGTGGCCCTCAAGCAGTGGTGCGGGTGCTGTGCCGTGGCACCCTTTGAATGTGGTGTGTATGTAGGGTAGGTAGAAGAGAGCAGGCCCCTAATATCCCCTCATCTCAGTATTTTCGGAGTCCACAGAGAGTCAGGTGGAGTGTGGGCCAGAGGGGATGACCGCTGCCTCGTGGGTTATTCTAGGATGAGGGCAATGACAAAGGCAGGGGGGGGTTGTTTTTGTAAGGATGAAGCTGTGGTAACCGAGATACTGGAGTAAGGTAGAGATGGTCACTGCTAATGCAGAGTTCAATGGCCAATACTTCATTATAGATGAGCTGCTCATTCCATGACTAACCGTCAGCCAAGACTTGCCTAAGGTTGACAGCTTTGGGGAATGCAGGACAAATTTGCCTTTACCATAGGCACCTGGGCCTCATAGTCCGTTGCCCTGTACCTTCTATCGTCACTTACAATTGGTGCAGAATAGGTGTAGCGGGAACAGGAACATTTACAGCCAATTTCCATTGGTGTGGATGGTTGTAGGTCTTGCAGGGTCTTGGGGAATCAGGACCATTCTCTGGGGTTATGTCAGGCTGTGAAGTTGACAAGGTGATTATGAGGATAATAATAATAGTAATGGAAGATTTCTGTTCAAACAGACTGAATCCCAAAAAGCCTTGGACTGTGGGGACTCAAGAATCAGGATCACAATTTCCTGTCTTGAGCTCAAGGAGAAAAAGAGAGTTGACGTTGATTATAGTCATACAGCATGTAATTTTTGATCCAAGGAATTTAAAGCACTTTGCCAATATTAAGCAACTCACCCAGTATCACACCAATGGGAATGAAGCCCAGGAGACCTGTCTTCCTGCTCTGATCATTGTACATTGCCTCCCTAGCTGGAAAACCAAGAAGAGAGTATGCTTATTCCTGAGCATATGCCACAGAAATAAGGGAGGTTCCTCCTTTCCCCCACCTCCAACCCTCTTTCCCTTGGCTGTGAACATCCAGATAACTTCCCATCCAGAGTATGTATTTGCCACTGCTCCATGGTTTACATTATCATTTACTCTGTGTGTGCTCTTTACCATGACTCAAAGCTCTGAGTTTTCCTCTCTGTGCTGTCTCTCTCACCCCACCCTGGGAATATCAGAGATAACTCACCAGATGGCCATAGCTTCCCCCATTGCCCTCTGAGAACACTTTGCCCTGTCCCAGGTAGGCAGGAGAGAAAAGGGTGCCAGGCACCAGGAATTAGGGGAAGTGGAAAAGGAAGGCTTTTCCAGAATACATGGCTTGCTGCTGCAGCATCTGCGTCACCCAGTCTAACAATGCACAGTTGTTAGATTGTGTCTGCATGCGTGTGCTTAGTTTTAGCTTCTGTTTTTGCTGCCACTGAGCAGCTTCCACTGTGCTTGTGGCCAGTGGAGAGCTTGACCCATTTATCCCCTATGTCTTATGGCTAATTTATGTCAGACATAGGGAGACTTGGGAATTCTTCCAGGATTGGTGCTTGGCATTGGCAGGAAATGGTGGAGCAGGACCGCCCGGGGAGTGGCGGGAGGCAAGTGGGGCAATTTGCCCCAGGCCCCACAGAAGCCCTGCGAGCCCTGGCCCAGAGGCTGTCTGAGTCTTTGGCGGCATTTCGACGGCGGGGAGGCCTTTCAGTCGCTCTGGGTCTTCAGCGGGATCTCAGCAGCAGGGGGCCTTTCAGTGCTGCTGAAGACGCATAGCGACTGAAGGGCCCCCTGCCACCAAAATGCCGCCAAAGACCCGGAGTGCCACCGGGTGAGTACAAGCACTGCAGCTCCCTCACTTTGCCCCAGGCCCCCTGAATTCTCTGGGTGGCCCTGTGGTGGAGCCAAGACAATTGGCAGCATCCTCAGTGGTCCTTGATGTCTACTGTTTCCAGGTGGAGTAGAGGTTCCCAATTCTCCCCTCTAATCCCCCAGACTATTCCCCTTCCTTCTCCCATGCCTATATCCCTACTGTCATGTAAATTACCTTGTCTCCCCCCGCTCTACAGTTCCCTCTTAGCCTGTGCAAGGGCTGAGATAATATTGAAAGCCAATTTTCCCCTACTGTTACTCATACCTTCTTGTCAGCTGTTGAAAATGGGACATCCTGATTATCACTATAAAAGTTTTTTTTCTCCTGCTGATAAGAGACCACCTTAATTGATCAATCTTATTACAGTTGGTATGGCAACACCCATTTTTTCATGTTCTCTGTGTATACATATCTTCCTACTGTATTTTCCACTGCATGCATCCTATGAAGTGGGCTTTAGCCCATGAAAGCTTATGCACAAATAAATGTGTTAGCCTCTAAGGTGCCACAAGGACTCCTCATTCTTTTTGCTGATACAGACTAACACAGCTACTCCTCTGAAACCTGTGAAGGTTTTGTGATGTTCAAACAATGTTTAACCTGGCAGACTGCAGCCAAGCCCTAGGGTGTCTCATGCCTTTTGGACTGGCCAATGTCCTGGGTTAAAAGTAGCTTCCAGGGGGCAATGTGTTGGGAGCAGTATGGCTGCTAAGTGGAGGGACCAGATTGGAGCTTCTAGGCAAAGTCAGGCCAAACTTGCTCGCCGTCCCTTGCCATCCCCCTACCCCCAACCCATAGAGGCTCCTTGTTCCACCACCCTCTGTGGCAAGGTGCTGCCTCCTGCTTCGTGTGTGCAGCAGCAGAGGGCTGGTGGTTCAGAGCTGGAAGCTGTAGTGGTGATTTCTTGCCATGGAGCATATCTGTGCTGAAAGAGGGGGATGCTTGCTGACTAGAGCCTTCCAGAATATTTGCATTGAGACACAGGCCGGATTCACCTGTCAGTGAATCCAGCACCAGTGTGTGTCAACATTGCGCCTAGATTGGAATGGGGAATCAGAGAGAACCTGGAGACTGAGCTGAGGTGAATTTGAGGTGGATATTGGGGAAAGATTGGACTCGGTTTTCAAGGGAAACTGAATTCCCGACAAAGCTGACTGCAGGCTGGAGTTTCCAAGAGAGGCTTTATGAGGGGAGGTTGAGTTTTGGGAAGAGTTGGCTGAATGCCTAGTTTCAGTGAGAACTCGAGATCTGAGTCTCAGAGAAGTTTGGGCTGATGACTGCTTTCAGCATAAACCCAGTGACTCTCAGTGTCACAGTAGCACAGCTGGAGTTCACGCTGAGCCTTTATATTTGCCTGAACGCAAAACGGAAAGGGAAGTAAAGTGGAGTTGAAGGATGCAGGCTGAGTACCAACAGCACATGGCCCCATTCAACACAGCCCGGGCACCTGGAGCACTGAGCAGGGAATGCTGCTTTGCTGGATCAGCAAGGAATCCAGAACTCTGTACACAAAACCCAACATATTTACTGTTGCCCCAAATTAGTCACTGATATTAAATTACTAGGTAACATGCTGGAATACACACTTTAGAGAGAAATCCTTACTCTCTAATTTCCATGGGCCTAAGGTCCTGTTTCTACTCAGGCAAACGCCCACCAATGTCAGTGGGAGTACTTGGGTGAGTAAAGTGACTCATGCATGTGAGCGTGGGACTCGGCCCTAAATCGATTGCTGAGTAAAGCAGTCACTTTCTTTTTTGTGCGTTTTGTTATGTTTTCTTTTCTTTTTATTAAGTAATCAAAAATGTACTGAGAAATCTCCCCCAAATAATAAGCGAGTTTAATTAGATTGCACACACAATTCAGGAGCAAGGCATAGCTGTGCTGTGCATTGATAATCAGAATGGAGTAACGACTTGAGGCCGGGAGGTGCTAAAGTCAAGAGTTGTTACTGTGGATTCCTAAAGTCCAGCACCAAAATCCTTACTCAGACACCTACACGACTGGCCTGTTTTCTGAGAGCATTCGTGCCCCCCAACTCCTGTGGAAAATGTATCAGCAGCAGCATTAAAAAACAATCAATGATTATTTTCTGTTTCAGGGACACCTTGTCAGGTTAAGCAAAGGGGGGAAGTTGATTTTCAAGCAGTTTGTTGAGAAAATGCATTTATTTGTAATATCCTTGTATAGCCTGCATGCCTGGTTCTGTGACTGATTTGGAAATCTTAGCATGTCTGCATTGTTGTTTAAAGCTGCTTTTCAAGGCTCCTTTCTCATCATTTGAACTGAAGAGAACTTTTAGCGCTTAGCAAGTTTCAGAAAAGGTTTAGACATTTATATGAATAAAAATAGCATCTGTACTGACAGTAGTTAGGATAAAAATTAGAGGGGCTTTCAATCTTTGTCCTTCAGGGAGCCAGCTGATCACTACCTGGGGTCAGGAAGAAACTTCACCCTCACGTAGTGTAGTATTGTACAATTGGGGTCCTTTGCTTTCCCCTAAAGCATCCAGCTTTTGCCACTGGCAGAGACTGAGTATGCCACTAATTTGTCAGCTCATACACTTCTAACAGTTATAATCCTGTCTCATCTAGGAAGACAGCATTGTCTAGTGGCTAGAGCATTCTGGCTCTGCCACTGACCTGCTGTGTGACCCTTTGGGCAAGTCCCTATACCTCTTTGCCCTCCCCCCTCCTTTGTCTATGGAGATTATAAAATCTTTAGGGCAGGGACTATCTCTTACTAGGTATATATACAGTGCCTGGCACAATGGGGCCCTGATCTGGTTGCACCCTTTAAGTGCGACTGTAATACCAGTTAAAATACAATAGTTCCTCCCCCCTCTTTTCTCTTTGCAGATACATCCGCTCAGAACGCTCTGTCATTCTCATCAACTTCTGCCTCTCCATCATTTCCTCCAATGCTCTCATTCTGATTGGACAAACCCAGACCCGGAATAAGGTAGGAGACAAATTTCTTGTTCTCTGATTTAGTATTGAGATGATCTGTTCAGGCAGCTTTCCCCTTCCTCCCTCTTTGCCTCCCTCTGTTAATTAGCTACGTGTCAGAGACACCACTAAACAGCAGATTTCCATTTTCTCTCTTGCTTGCTTCTTGATAATTTGGGAGCATCCTCAGGGCTTTCATGAAAAAACAATGTGATATCACATGGCTCAGCAAAGGAGCATGATTGTTTCTAAGACTTTAGCCATTTTATCTTCAAAAAACTCAAAAAGACAGATGCGGGGGTGGGAAACCGCAGAAACTCAGCACTGTAAATGCTTTGCCCTTCTTGTCTGGCTTTCATCTTCAGAGCTCAAAGTATATTCAAGCGTGAATAAAAAAGAGCCTCCCCACACCCTCTGTAGCACAGGAAAGTGTCATGAGACCCATTGTACACATTGCAGAGCTAAGGCCAGGGGGCCCAGCACCTCCTCGGTATTTAGATTTCAAATCAATGGGAGTCAGACACCTAAATACCTTGGAGATGTGAGCCTGAGGGCTTACGTGATTTACACAAGGTCACAGAGTGAGTCGGTGACAAAGCTGGAATACACAGCCCTGATGTGGCCACTAAAGTACACTCCTTCTCTGTATTATCAAACAGGCTATCATAATGACTCTGTTTGCGAGCCAAAATACTTTAATTCTCCTATTGGCACCTTTTATAATACCATCCAACTTTTATCATCCATCGCTCTGAAGGCACTTTACAGATGGGGCCACTGTACTGTATTATCCCTGTTTTACAGATTGGGGAACTAAGTCCTAAAGAGGGGAAGGGACTTTTCCAAAGTCACCTAGCAGGCTAGTGCCAGAGCCAGGACTAGAACCCAGGTCTCATAAGACCAATGCTGTCTATGCTGCCTCTTCCTGAAGCTTTATTACAGAGAAGCCCCAGGACTGAATGAGCAGTGGTGACTGACTAGCCTTTTGGTCCCTAGAGAGGGCCTTTCAGGTCAGCGTTAGGGCATGTCTGGGGGCCAGGGTGGAAGACATTTTCCTGCTGCTGCTGGCCAGGTCATAGTTTCTGTGGATAAATAGAGGGATTCAGTCCCCAGGCCTGGAACTCTGGCTTCTTTCCCTAGTACGACGTGTGCTGCGAAAGTAAAGCAATAAGCTCGCCGTCTTTGTGCATCATGCGTGGTCTGTTAAGTGGTAGAGTGAGGTGGGAGAGATGGAGAGAATGGCTTTGCAGGGGCTTTCACTGGGAACTTCAGCTGAAGCCAAGAGATGTGTGTGCCAGGGCCATGAAAAACAGCATCTCTCCAAGTTCCTTCCCATTTAATAAACCTGGAGGACTACAGCTGTGGCTCCTCTTTGGCTCTGGTCGCTAAACAATCAGCTTCACCCTGGAAAAAGAATGTCAACAATTTTGGCCGCTCTGTGCCTTTATTTAATTCTGTCCCTCTTCCGTGGAAAGTTATGGTCTAGTTTGTCCTTGGTGCTTTTGCTCCTCATTTTATGGATGTCCCTCATCAGAGCCTTTAGGGGGGCTTCTGACTGTGATTGCAAGAGGCAGATTAGTTCTTTGCACATAAACATGCATGAAAACCCAGAAATAGAAAGGTTATCCTTGGATTTCCGCTCAGCCGTCGAGTCTCCAGTAGGGAAGAGAGAAAGAAACTATGCAGAGAAAAGGTTGGGACTCCATGGAGTCTAAATTAGGAATTTATAAAAGTTGAATTATTGATGATGCAGCTTCTGAAAATTTGGCAAGGGTTTGCAGCTCCATTTTCCCCCAAGGGTTTCTTTGGCATTGATTAGCTTCCATATTGTGACTTCATCGTTCATTTCCACCTGTGGAACCCCAAAGGCCAGAATCTGATCCTATTTGCAAAATGCTTCGAAGAGGAAAATGCTGGCTAGGGGCTAAATAATTGTCAGGTAATACAAAAAGAATGAGCCCTGCATTATCCAGTCACGCATTCATGTCTGTGAGTTTATTAATATATTGTAGGCACGATTATGTGGTATTAATTAGGACTCCATTAATAAAGAACGAAAGGAGGGTGATGTAATTCATGCAAATTGACATGGGTTTATGGAAAATAAATTCTGTCAAATTAACTCGATATCATTTTTATGAGATTACAAGTTTGGTGGATACATTTAATTGGATTGACATAATATAATTAGATTTCTGCTAAGCATTTGAGTTGGTACTGCATGATATTTTGATTAAACAACTAGAATGATGCAAAGTTAATATGGCACACATGAAATGGATTAAAAACTGGCTAACTGATAGGTCTCCAAATATAATTATAAACAGGGAATTGTCATCGAGCAGGTGTGTTTCCAGTGGGGTGTCTCAAGCACTGATTCTTGGCTCTATGCTATTTAACATCTTTATAAATCACTTATTGAAAATGTCAAATCAGCACTGATAAAGTTTACAGATGACACAAAAATTGAGAGAGTGATGAATAATGAAGGGGACAGGTCACTGATTCATAATTATCTAGATTACTTGCTAAGCTGGGCAAAAGCATAAAACATGCATTTTAATATGGCCAAATGTAAGTGTATACATCTGGGAACAAAGAAAGTCAGCCATACTTACAGGATGGGGCACTTTATCCTGGGAAGCAGTGATTCCGGAAAAAAATTGGGGGGTCATGGGGGATCAGCTGAACATGAACTCCCAGTGTGATGCTGTGGCTAAAAAAGCTAATGTGATCTTGGGTTGGAAAAACAGGAGAATCTCTTGTAAGAGTAGAGAGATTATTTTACAGCTTTATTTGGCACTGGTGTGACCCCTGCTGGAATCCCGTATCCAGTTTTGGTGCCCATTGCTCAAGAGGATGTTGGTAAATTGGAGATGATTCAGAGAAGAGCCACGAGAATGATTAAAGGAGTAGGAAACATAGTATATAGTGACAGAGCTCAATCTATTTAGCTGAACAAAGAGAAGGTTAAGTGGTGACGTGATCACAGTCTATCAGTATCCACATGTGGAACAAATATTTAATAATGGGCTTTTCAATCTAGCAGAGCAAGGTCTAGCATGATCCAATGGCTGGAAGTTGAAGCTAGAGAAATTCAGACTGGAAATAAGGCATCATTTTTTAACAGTGAGGATAATTAACCACTGGAAGAATGTACCAAGGGGGATGGTGGATTCTCCATCACTGACAATTTTTAAATCAGGACTGAGTGTTTTTCTAAAAGACCTGCTCTAGGAATTATTTTGGGGCAGTTCTCTGGCCTGTGTTACACATACGGTCAGACTAGATGATCACAAAGGTCCCTTCTGGCCTTAAAGTCTATGAATCTATCTGTTGCAAAGGAAAAAAAAAATCTTTTCTTCAAAAAGAGAAGTGTAAGAACCTTGCATGTGGTCTAGCAGAACAGCTTGGTAAATTGGCTTGAGTAGCCGTCTCTCCTGTGAAAGTTGCTGGTTTGAACCCAGCATGGTGTAGCAATGGAAAAAGGTTCTTGCTATCTCGAGACTTCTTGATGAACAATGAGTATGTCTGCGCTAGAGCTGGAAAGTGTAATTTCCACCTTTGGTTGACTTACCTGCTATTTATAGCTTGCTTGCTATAAATAGAAATGTAGCTAGCAAGACATGGGCAGCAGGAGAGGTGCCCCAAGTATTATCCCATAGTCTCCCCAGAGAGGCTGAGGGCTGAGTTGACCATAGAGAATCACATTCACTTTCTCATCCTTATACTGGGCCTTTCCATGGTATGCTGGGGTGATGTAGCCATGAGGCAATGTGGGAGAAGATTCCCCTTCAGCTCCCTATTTTGTAGATAAATGCAGGATTTCATTCTCACTGGAAGCATGAAATTCAGACCTGCTCAGCTCCTCACTGTCTCCACTCCCCAGATTTTTATATTAAACTCTGATAAAGGTAAAAGTGCCTGTAAAATCTGGAAGCAAAACACCATTCTCTCTCCCAGAGAAACTGTTGGCCAGGATGGCAAAATCATGCTGGCATAAGATGAAATCAGTAACATGGAGAATTTGTAGAATTGACCAGAAAATAGTGACTTTCTTATGGGAATGATTTGAAATTTTTTCTGGAAAATGTTTAGTCAACTTTTTGAATTTTTGAAAATTTCACCCAGGTCTACAAGCTGTTTTGGGGGAAAAAATAAATAGATAAATAAATAAATAAATCATAATCATAATTCTGATTCCACAGAAGTCAAGGACAAAAATCCTGTTGACTCGGATAGGGCAAGAATTCCCCCCTCTCCCCTCGGGATGCACTTGGACTCCAATTCAGCAAAACTCTTATGCACTTGCCTAACTTTAAGCATATGCTCAAGTCCCAGTGCCTTCAATGGGATGCTTAAAGTTCAAGCACGTGCTTCAGTGGCTTGCTGAATCAGGACCTTGAAAGTGAGGTGCATCTTTTCATTGTCTGACTCCGGCGAGCTTCCTTCTAGAATGTGGTTTAGAAGCTGTTCCCCTTCCCTGCTGCTAATCTCACCTGTGTCCCTTTCCTCCCATCTCCAGGTGACATGCTCACTGGTGGCAGCTTTCCTGCATTTCTTCTTCCTCTCCTCTTTCTGTTGGGTGCTGACAGAGGCCTGGCAATCCTACATGGCTGTGACGGGCAGGTTACGGAACCGCATCATTCGCAAGCGCTTCTTGTGTCTCGGATGGGGTGAGAATGATGGGTCTGTGACTCAACAGTATACTGGAATCTAGGGTTTGCTGGGGGATTGAATCTCTTCACCTTCCATTCTCCCTGCATTTTCCTCATCTTCCCTCTCTCTCTCATTCTCCCTCCAGGCCCTTCATATTCTCTCTCACACCCTTTTCCCTCCTAGTGAAACAAGCTCTGTAATTCTGTCTCCATGGCAGCAGGGTTTTCCATAGGCAAATCAACTGTTAGGTTTGTGCAGATGTTTGCAGCTAATTTTTCTCCCTCTGTCTTTCCCGTATGTTTAATTTATTAGCCTTAAATGAGGCATTTTGTTGTAGAAATCAAAGGCAATAATGTGGCTTGAGCTTTCAAAAATGTTACAAATTGGAGTTCGGAAAGAACAACATCACAAAAATTTTGTCCAAAAGTGAGTGAAAATCACACACATGCACACAGACACACAGAAAACATTGCACTGTACTAGTGACTCATTTTACTATTGAAGTCAAAAACTTTTCCCGAGGCAGGATATTTTTGATACTTATAAAAGGACTTGACGTTTCAAGAAGCAGCCTCATGCCAGCCACTCAACTTCTGGAGTAAGCAGATTCTTCGGCCACATGATAATCTTGGAGCTGACCTCCTTTTGTCTAACTTGGCTAACTTGACCTGGGCTCTTAGCTCTGATCCCCTTAGCTCTTGGGATTTCCTAGTGATATAGTTGTGAATAGAATATACATCACAAGCTAAAGAAAGTAGTCAAAACCTACCAATGTCAAAGTGATAAGATTAGAAGCAGAGCATTTAAGGCCAAATTCTGCCCTTGGATGCACTCTTGCAATACTCAGTGGGCAGGAATGGAAACCATCCATATGTGCAAAAGCAGAATCTCAGTTATACTATTTGACAATATTTAAATAGCCCTTCCAATGTATTTCTATACATCCATTAACACTACTGCATCTCTGTAAGTAAGGCTAGGTTCTGCTTGTCATTGAGAGGAGGGCAGAGCAGCTCCAGCGTGGAAAGCATGAGTTTTCAATTAAATCTGTTACCGAGTTTATGAACTAAAATAGTTAAACACAGGACCTTTAAAAATAAATATAGTGTGTGTGTGTGTGTGCGCGCGTGTGTGTGTGCCCACACATATGCAAACACACATACACACTATTTTATTACTCAAACCAGATGAGGGACATTGAATGAATTTAAGTAATCAGGGGCGGTTTCATTGTAATTAATAAACACTGGGGCACTTGACTATTTTAGATACCAGAGAGTTTTGGGCAAATGACTTTCACAAGCCTCAGATGGTTGCATTAATTTACAATGACAATAGGTGTCATTCCACATACTGCTGCAA
The DNA here is from genome assembly GCF_003597395.2 of Chelonoidis abingdonii. Lineage (NCBI taxonomy): Eukaryota > Metazoa > Chordata > Testudines > Testudinidae > Chelonoidis > Chelonoidis abingdonii. The sequence continues at coordinate 296,922,897 of NC_133770.1, forward strand.
TGCAGCCACCTCTGGGCTAGATCACATTAGCTGATGAACAGTGCATATTAACAATTCACAACAGATTAGGACAAGAAATGAAGAAGAATGCCCTGTCCCATTAATGCAGCAGGGAATTTTAGGTGTGTAGAAGGTTGGGTAGACTTTGGTCACAACATTGGGACAAATAAGACCTATACCGAAACAAAAACATGTAGAAAACTTATCTTTAAAAGCATAATTTCAAATAATTTACACTTCTGACTCCAGAGGGAGGTGATTTTTCATAGCCGTTTTCTTTTTCAGTTGGATTTCTGAATTGCTATTTTAAATTTCTTGCCAGATTCTCTGCCGTGTCAACTTATGCAGCTCCACTGACTTCAATGAAGCTGCATCAGTTTCTACCAGTACTAAGTTTGGTCCTCTGCTTTCTCGCTGTTTCTCACTTGGATTTACACCTGCTGCTCATCCAGAAAAAAAGAGTCATTGGACTTTTAGCAACCACTAAGAGCTAAGACCACTTAGGACATGGAGGGATGAATTGCTCCCAGAAAACAACTTCTTCATCAAATTTATCCCTTTTTAATACTGACAGCTTGTTTGTGACTGTATTGTAATTTCCACTGTTATCCATCAAATGTTTGATGCTATCATAGTTCAGCGTCTGGGCTGTTCATTTCAAGTATTGCTTTGAGTATTTGATATTGCAGTATGCACACTGAGCTTATTAATTGGATGTGTTGGTTACAGGCTATGATTATCTGGCCTGATTGGATGAGCAAAGCTCTTAGAGTCAATTTTTTGGCATAAACATTTGGAATTATGTTGTGGGAAGGCACCTAAGATTTAGTGGCCAAGACTTGTAGGGAAAAAGAGACAAGAGTAGATGGGGAGGGGAGTAGGGAAGTCTTTCCAAGTCTCTTGTATGTTTACATGTGATCAGGCAATTCTAGTGGATTGCACCTGGAGATATCAGGTCGAAACAGAAACCCATGATCACGTAGCTGCTCCTAGAATCTTCCCATAGCTGCTTTCAACTACCTGAAAGGGAGTTCCAAAGAGGATGGATCTAGACTGTTCTCAGTGGTAGCAGATGACAGAACAAGGAGCAATGGTCTCAAGTTGCAGTGGGGGAGGTCTAGGTTGAATATTAGGAAAAACTTTTTCACTCAGAGAGTGGTGAAGCACTGGAATGGGTTACCTAGGGAGGTGGTGGAATCTCCTTCCTTAGAGGTTTTTAAGGTCAGGCTTGACAAAGCCCTGGCTGGGATGATTTAATTGAGGATTGGTCCTGCTTTGAGCAGGGGGTAGACTAGATGACCTCCTGAGGTCCCTTCCAACCCTGACATTCTATGATTCATATCAAACATTAAGGCATGATGCCTGCAGACTGGTTGACCTGCAGACTGGTTGCTCACCCTGATATCTGATGAGTCTTAAAGTGATTTGCATCCCTGGAGGCTACACGTGACCGCTGTGGATAATAACCATCACCAGGGTCAGTGGATACCTGCCAAAATTGTTACACTTTTTTGTGTACCCTATTGCACAAGTATAGGGGCTTCGTCAGAGCGGAGCTAATCCTTGTTTGCTAATGATCCCACTGATTCCTAATGGGATTTGCCCATCTTTAGCATTTAGATGGCTTACTTCACGATGTCCCAAGGAGCAGGGCTATAAAAAGCCGCATGGAGACCTCTCAAAGTGAACAGGCAGATGTTACTATCTGGTATTCAGGCATTTTCGCTGGGGAAAGGGAGGGCCAGGCAGGGCAGAGTGAACCAGAAAGTCACCCTGGTCTCCTTCATAGCTCCTTGAGTAGCTTATTGCTGGAGGAACTGGAAGGATCAGGAGGCTGTTAATGGGTTACAGAGCCTGTCACCTCTGTGTTATTGGTTCAGTCTGTGCCTGGGTATGTAATGACTTAACCTGTTACCACCCCAGTGCTGTTCAGTGCTCTGTATGAAATCAAATCAGCATCTCAGGCTGGTTCTGAGGGACCAGACCTGCACGTCACAATAACCAGCTGGCTCTCTCTGCCCTCCCACTTGGGGCAACCTCATCAGAGAGGGCGAGAAGGTGGTGCCAGGTCAGGAGGGAAGCACCTTGGAATGGGGATGCGAGCACTGTGGCTGCCCGCATTGCACTTGCTCTGTGAATATAAGCTGAGGGTGTCATCAGCCTATAGCGCTGTCAATGCAGCGTCACTCACCAGCACTGCATGGCTTGGTGCATGTGTCACATGAGCAGCACAGCTTTCCTGCCAAAAACCCGCCTGCCACTAGCTGGGGTCATTACAGAATGTTTCCAGCTAGGGGTGTCATCCTTCACCTCCCCACTTCCCCTCAGAGACGTTGGAAGAGAGCGGGTCTCTCTGAAGCAAACAGTTCTACGTGCTACATGTCGCCCCTAGCAATGGGTCCACACCAGAGGATAGGAGCCTACTGCTACTACCAGCCAACGGAGTTCCTCCTTTAGCTCAAGGGGCAGAGTCTCGTGTCCTTAGCCCTGAAGAGTCAGGAGTTCAGGTGCTGCTGAGGATCCAGGCTGGGGAGAGGAGTTTGTGGCAGAGAAGGACTCGCTGAGTGAGGTGCAGCCTCCATAGAAACTAAAACGACTGACGCTCTTTTTGTTTCATTCCCTTAGGGCTGCCTGCCTTGGTGGTTGCCATTTCCGTGGGATTTACGAAAGCCAAGGGCTATGGCACCGTCAACTAGTGAGTAACAGGCCATCTCTTCTGTACTTTTCCTTTCCTCCCCTCTGTCCTTTTCTCCCCACATGAATTGACTCTCCGGGGCACCTGTAGGAAGCGGGGCCCTCCAGGCTGCAGCCACGCCAACAGAGGCACCTTTCCCGTGGGAAGGATGGGAAAGGAAACAGCCTTCACACTGCTCGGTTGCGTCAATCTATTGGCTGCCTGTTTGGGTCTGGAAGCTGCGTGACTTCTTTTTTCTTACCTGAGGGCCTGTGTGAGGCTTTAGGAAGGAAAGGGCCTGAGAGAGAGAGGACGGGCCTGCCTGCAGTCCGGTGGGAACTTTGCCGTTGGTTTCAGTGGCAATAGGATCAGCTCCTATATTCCCTGCCCCTGTTAGGGGGCTGGAAGGCAATTCCCCCCACAGCAACATAATGTAGCATACCTGGCCAGGTGCATTATTGTTTTTCTTCATGTTCCTCAGCATCTAGCACTGGCTACTGTCAGAGTCACGACAGGCACTAAACTCAAAGGGTACATCTACCCTGCATCCTAAGCCCAGGCTCTGACTCGGGTTTGAGCCCAGCATCCCTACACACACGTCAGCCTGACTCAGGTCAGCAAGCACCCAGGACTTGGGCTCTAGGATCCTGCTAAAGGTGTGGGTCAGAACCTGATTCTGCTGTGACTGAGGTCTAAACCCTGTCATTTTGCAGCGTGGACACAGCTCCAGCTGCAGACCAGAGTCAGAAGGTCTGCGTAGTGTAGGGTGATCAGATGTTTCAATTTTATCAGGACTGTTCTGATATTAGGGACTTTGTCTTCTATAGGACCCTATTATCCCACCGCAGTCCAATTGGTAACCATTATTATCTGGTCACCCTAACCTAGTGCAATATGTACATGTTAGCATGGCTGAGAGAGCCGAATCTGACAATTGCAAACAGAGGTTTATAGTGCAGTGCGGTCTCTCAGGCCCGGGCTTGGAAACACCAAGTCCACAAGCCTGGATCCCGTAGATCTGGGCTTAGTGTGCAGTGTAGATACATGCGTAATCAGTTTGTGCATTGCAACCCCTTCATTCCTGACATAGAAAAGGCCAGACGGCTGGTTAGATTAACTGCTGCATCTATGACGTCATTTTGATGTAGGCCTGTGGTATTTGGAGAGTTTTTAAGAGGCCAGTGTACAAGACGTACCTTTCGGGGTGGTTTTAATATTGAAGTTACGTGAAGTAGGAGGAATGCCTGTTGGGTTGATCTCTGGGGTCTGTTTTATCAGTCACTGGTGGGAACTGCGTGATCCAGGGCAGAGTCTCAAAAGAGCTCCACTACCAGGTAGGCACCAAAATAAGGATGTGGTTTGCAAAGGGAGCACATTGGGAATGGAACATTTTGGAAAATACGGCCTTTATTGATACGCCTAAATGGGAGCAAAGCTCTTTAGTAAATCCATCCGTTTTGGTTCACACCAATGCTCTGCTGGCCATAGGGGAATGTAGAATCAGTAGAGGGGTTTTGAGTACAGGCCTCTGAGAAAGTTGTTGATTGGGAGGCTTCCCAGGTCTGAGAATTGAAGATAGAGTCAAGGCTGGCTCGTGACGGTATCATGCCTTCTAGTGCATGGAAAATAGTTTTCACAAAATGTTCTTGGAGATTTTCACCATTTCATTTCATCCCTGAAATGTCAGGATTTCTCCTTCCACGTTCTGGGCCACGTGCTGTTTATTTAAGTGAAAACAGGCAAAATCACCTGCTCACAAAACCTTGAGTGGGAGCAGCACAGCACCTGCCTTCGAGATGTGTGTTGGGGACAAGGAGAAGGGGTGGAAATGGCAGAATGAGACAGAGAGGGGAGAATAAGGGAATATAGCCCCGACTGAAATCACTCAGCATAGAGCAAAAGCAGCAGCAACATTAAAGAAAGTGTAGCTGAGAGAGTGTACAAAAAAAGGCAATTTAGCCATAGAGATATAGGCACATTGCACCCAGAGGACAGCAGCTTCAGCAGCAATATGCCAATCTGTTCCCCACCCTGATTCCACCAGCAATCCTCTGCCCTGGAGTGACACTGGAGATCCAGCCGGCAGCAGCAGAGTTAGACAGACCTTCTGATCTGGGACAGTTAGTGCGCAGCAAGCTAGGATGTGAATTTAAAGTGCACCCTCTATTCTGTACTAACTCCTCATGTGCACTAGCTTAGTGCATTTCCAAAGTGCACATCTGCTATGGTGAGCTTTTTCCCATATAGACAAGCCATTCTTCTCCAACTAGAATCCCTGCTCACTCCTTTAAACATGCAGCCAAAGCAAGGCAGAGTCTGGTCTGTCATACTCTGAGACATGTATTCTGTACTCAACACACATCCCTTGCCCAATTCTCCACTGCTTTGCACCCTGGGTAGCAAAGGGTGTACAAAGAGAGGGTAACATGCTACTCACTCACTCACGGCGGTGGTATTTGGCCACACAAGGTGCAGGACCATAGGATGACCAGATGTCCCGATTTTATAGGGACAGTCCCAATATTTGGGGCTTTTTTTTTAAATGGGCTTCTATACCCCCCACTCTCTGTCCAGATTTTTCACACTTGCTGTCTGGTCACCCTACAGGGCCATAGGAAAGCAGGCTGCTGTAAACGAAGGGGTTATAAGAGGCAGTTCCTGACATCTGTGTCAGTGTCAGGGCAGTTTTATCGGAACTGTACGGACTCACCTGCCTCTGCTCAGCATCAGTCACTGCCTGGAGTTTAGCCCGAACTAGAGACTGAAGACACAAGTAGGCGTGCAGTGCCCAGATCCTGACCGGTGTTATTGTAAGAACATCATAGGTCCCCACTCAGTGGGGTGGAGGTTTGAGATGGGAGAGGTTCACCCTGAAATAGAGCCAAGGGAGGAGCAAGGAAAAAGGGAGAGATGCAGAACAGAATTCTCTATCTAGGCTGCAATGATCCACTCAGTGCAAACAAAGCTCAACTCCAGAGCAATCAGCGCCCATCTTCCCTTGCCCTCCCACGCTAGGGCAAAGCAGTGCCAGTGAACAGAGAAACCTTACTGCTTCCTCTTTGCCACTAGATCTGCACGCTTGCAAAGTGGCCAGCAGGCTGCCGTGACTTTCCATCATTCTCAGGGCGACCTGCTGCCTGTGCCTGAACCAAGCTGGAATCTCCCCAGGAAAGCTGATGTGACTGCCCTGCTCCTTCCCTTTGCTGCTAATCCCTGACTCTTTTTAGGCTGCTAGCCACTGTCACTCCTCGCACCCCAGGACAGGAGGTTGGCTGCTGTGCTGCCCAGCGGGATGGCTGGCTGCCAGCCATCGCTGGAGCTGGCTGCCCAGACTACTGCAGGAGACTCTGTCACCTCTAGCAGGAACAGCAGCCTGAATTACACCAGTGCCCTCTAAGGCTATGTCTACACTACACAGCGCTGGTGGTAGCATGTCGGGCACATGCAGCTATGTGCTACAGTGGAAAGGCTGCTGCGTCCACACTGCAGCATGCACTACGTATCAGTGAAAGGCTCTGGCAGGGCAGAGACTCCAGCAGCGGAGAGCTGCCCAAGTCTTTCCCGCTTGCCAGAGCCGGAGTCTTTTTCTGCAGGGGGGGAAGGTTTTAGCAGCGAGGAGACAGCTGGACATTAGTGTAGACAGGGAGGCCCGGCTTTGGTGTGCAGAGAGCCGGGTGGGATATGCACTTGCATACTCCCCTCACACCCTTCAGGCAGGTCTTTACTCGCCTAAGCCTACACTACTGTTGATACCCATGCTAAGGGGGCTGTGCGGATATGTAATCCACATGCTGCTGATAGCAGCATGCATTGTGAACGTACATACGGTGCAGCATGAGGCAGCTGATTCCTGCCTCCCATTCTGGGTGCTCGGGGTGGAGGCAGCAAATCTCCAACTCCCAAATAGAGCCAGGTGACCCACTGCATTCATCACAGCAAAACTCCTCCACCGGGGTGTAGTGCAATGCTGTAATCCAGAGTGCAGAGGGGAGAGACGCCTCCTGGAACTGACCCTCAGCAAGGCGGTCAAAGGGCCAAGCCCTGTTCTTCTTGGTGCTCACAGGAGTTTGGCCACTGACTTCAGGGGAACCGGGCTCAGGCACAAAAGAAGCAGTGGACCGTGAAAGCTGAGCTCCACTGTACTCCAAGGGAGTAGCTGTGCGCAGGAGCCAAGCCATCTCTGCCTGTGCAGAGCATGCGATGAGCTCACACACACACTGAGGCTCTCAGCCTTAATCCATTTGAAAACTCTGAGCAGGACCAACCCTGGCGTGCTGTGTTATTAACACCGCGGCTTAGAAGACATGTATCCCCTCCTCCCCGACCCCAGAAATAGTACCCGGTCAGCCATTTATAATGCTGCCGTCCTGCTGCCATGCCTTGGTTGAGCTCTTGATGTCTGCAGGACGGGAGATCAAACTCCCCAGCACGATGCAGAGTGCTGCCTGAGCCCAACTTGGGTGATGGCTGCACCCACCATGCCTGCGTGAGGTGTACGTCATGGCCAAGGCTCATGGGGAGAGGGCTGTGGGAGGAGGAAACCGTCAATCTCCCCTTTCCTACCAAGAAAGTTTTTTTTTTTGTTTTTTTGAAAAAACCAAAATAGCTCTACAAAGTCACTGAGTGGACAGTTTGGCTTGATTGGTGTGTGTGTGTGTTTGGCCATCACCACTGCTCTGATCTTGCCTTTATGGTGACCCATACTGCAGCTGTGTTAGTGAGTCGCTCAGGAAAATGCACAGAGATCATTTGGAAAGATCCTATTCCCCGTAAACATCTGCTCTGGCCGGTTTACAAGAGGGAGAACTGAACAGCAACTGTGCCCTGGGACTCATGTCCGTGCTACACACACATACACTCTCTCTCTCTCTGTCTCTCCCTCTCTTTCTCTCTGTCTCTCTCTGTCTCTCTCTCTGTCTGTCCAGGCTTTGTGTAAGCCCCTGGTGGCTGTTGAATGCTGTAGGCACATCCAGCAGAGCGTGATTGGCTCAATGTAGAGTGGCTGTGGCTGAAGAGTTCAGAGCCTGCTCTGAAGCCGCTGCAGCACACACTGGGGTCTCATGAGACCGGCCAGAGCACGGTGAACGAAATACCCTTTTGGAGCTCGCTGTAATTGAGAGATTGAGAGGACTGTATCTGTGGGCAGCACAGGGCTAGCGGAGCTATGAGAAACAGCTGCTGAATGAAGCAGGGGCATGCAATCCATGGTTGGATCTAGAGGAGCAGGAAACTGGTGCATGTCCCTGTAGGGCTAGGGATTTTAGCACCTTGTTAATTCCCCTCTTGGGAAGCATGGCTTGCCTGGAAGAGTGACCTGTATCCCAGTAAAACCCTCCCAGGGATTTACCCTGCAGCTGTCTCCCTTTGACTCCAACGGAGCAGGAATTTCCATTATCCAACTTCAGTTTTTTTGTAGTGCTGCAGTGCACCATTAAACAGCTGCTGTCAGTCCACTGGGATTGACAGGGCATGAGGTGGCAAAGCAGGTGCAGTCAGTGAGAAGGGCAGAGCCATTCCAGCCGGTGATGCAGTCTCCACTGAGCTGCTCTGAGCTGAGCTGACGTAATTAGTGATTAATTAGGCCTTGCATTTAATAATCATTACGAATGGCAAATAGCTTGCATTTATACATAACACCTTCCATCACTTTCTCGAAGCACTGAAATGGCTAAGTAGTATCATCTCCATTGTACAGGCAGGAAAACCGAGATGCAGAGGAGATAAATGACTGACCTAAGGTCACAGATGTCAGTGGCAAAGCTGGGAACAGACATTAGGTCTCCTAACTTCCTGTTCTCCGCACTAAACCATTGATAAATCGATGCCTTTCACACCAAATGATATTAAAGCACGTTACAAACTCTCTCTCTATGGGCTTTTTTCGCTCCCTTCTGAAATGCTGTGAGTTCTGGAGTGGAATGGGACAGTGTGCACACCAGCACTGCGCCAGTTAGAGTCAGAACGCGAACCGTATTGTGTACTGAAGTGGGATTTAGGCAAGCAAGATGCCATTACTTAAACTGGAATGTGGTCCGAATCTTCGAGCTAATTCTCCCCATTCTTGTACAAATGCACAAGTCCCTTTAAGAGCACAGTCGACAAGACCCTTGCTTTTACCTTTCATCCAGTTGATACAATCAGAGGTTGCTTTGAGACTCAAAGTTTGGATCCAGATCTAAACTTCCCCAGGGTCCCCATTTAGCTCAATTTAGAGGGAAGAACCATTTTCAGAGTTTAGATCTGGCGCTGAACAGAGCAGCATGGGGCATTGGTTTATGCCAGTTAGAGAGATGTGTGAGTCAAGTGCAAGATTTGGACCTGGTGACTAGATGGGTGGTTTTCGTTCAGACCCATCTCTAGATACCATGGCAGAGTCATTTTGAAATGCTGCGTGTTCTGAATCTTCAGTGAGCATCTCTGGCCTTCCCAGCCTGATGTTTCGTCTTGAGCTGGTGCCATCTTGAAGGAATGGAAAAGGGACAGCACCTTTAGCCACGCTCCCTGAAGTGTCATTCTTTGGTTTAAATTATGCGCATTCTGACAGCCCATCACAGCTTTAATCTGATGCCATGAAATTTCCTGTCCATGCATTTCCTTTGTTGTTTTTTTCTAAATGCCAGTTTAGAATGAATAACAGTGGAAGGGTATAAGAGCTGACATGAAGAACTGTAAGAGACTTGACAATGTCCCTGTAAGCTTCTTTCAACCCCCTGCAATTTTGTGATCCTAACGGTCCGTGCATTAGCATCAGGGAGCCTGGCTTTCTCCTGGAGATGCGTGGTTACAGCAGACGCAGCTCAGCCAAGTATAGACTTCGGTGCTCACCTCTTCATTCTGCAGCAGCTTTTCCTCTGATCTTGCTTGCAAGGGAAGGAAAAAAAGTAAAATCCAGCGGAGACAAGATGAGCGCAGCTCAGTGCTGGCTTCTATCTGTAAATGTTGTACAGGACAACACTATTGCATCCCAATGCTTTGGGAATGAGTTGCAAAGTTTGCATCATCCTGTGGACACTTTGAATCGATGGATGACCCCTCCGCATCCTCGTATTGTGAACCAACATAATAAACATATTGCTGTGGCAGAGCGAGGCCCGAGATAATTTGGAGGGGCTCTTTTAGCTGGCAGGACGGAGCCAGGAGGTCATCCTGAGATTCCAGAGATCATGGGGAATTTGTCCTGAATAAAAACTTCAGAGTTTGTCCTTATGTTTCTGAGACCCATTGACTGGCTATCTTCTTAGGTGCATCTTTCCCAGGGCCAACATACTGCTTTCATTGCTCAGTGCTCTGCTTCTGGAACGCTTTGCAATGTCCCTGTTAAAGGGCAGGAAATCCTTCCAATTTGCCTTTTAACAACATTTGATGGAAGCCGCTCCAGTTATCTGGAAACCCATATGCCATCCTTTTGATGGACCGCGTAGGTGCCATAAGCCCTCTGCTGGCTTAGCCACCATTTGCCATATTCTGTTGAATGCATGTGTGACAGCCACCCTCCTGGCCAACGCACTGGGGATTGAACTGGGGACCTCCAGAGCTAGAAGCAGGAGCTGCTCCAGTGTGAGCTAAAGAACCAAACTCGTAGCCGTTGTGGATCAACACCACAGGAGGACCAGTTACACACTCTCACCACTGGATTTACATGCATGCAGATGGCTTAGGGCTGATCTACACTGGGGGGATTGATCTAAGATACGCAACTTCAGCTACTTGAATAGCGTAGCTGAAGTCGAAGTATCTTAGTTCGATTTACCTCTCGTCCTCACAGCACAGGATTGACGTCCGTGGCTCCCCCTGTTGACTCCGCTACCGCCGTTCACGCTGGTGGAGTTCCGGAGTCAACGGGAGCGCTTTCGGGGATCGATATATCGCGTCTAGATGAGACGCAATATATTGATCCCCGAGAAATCGATCACTACCCGCCGATACGGCGGGTAGTCTAGACGTATCCTTAGAGAAGTACAATTGCCAGGCTTCGAGGACACTTTTCCAAGTGTCCCAGAGAGAACCCCCAGGTTTCTTAGCATCCCAATGTGCCTCTCGGTGCGGAGAGAGAGCCTGATGTTGTGCAACGTCCTGCTTCATGCCATGTAGTGTCTCGGTATCAGGCCTCCGTGCCTGCACAGTTCACAAGTGACCAAGGAGCCATAATGTAGGTGGGGAGCACTCCACATTAACCTCCGTGGCAGAGCTCAGATTCCCAGCTCCACCCCTTCTGTTATAAATACGTCGGCTGTGGGATGCTGGCATGAGACCCACTGCATTCTGGCCAACAAGATGTGCCTCCGAAAATGACTTACAGGTTAAATCCATTTCTGTACAATGGGCCAGCACAAGGTCACAGCATCACTTCAGGTCCACTTCGGCTCTTGGGGAATTCAGAAAAGGATTGGACACATAACAAATCACGAAGAGATCTCGGGGAATGCCTGGAACAGTTGCTCTCAGTCTGATTGCTGCTTGTGAGTGGTTGACTGCATCTAACTCCAAAGGATATTTTTCACTTCTTGTCCTAAATGGTTGCATGACGTTGCTGTGCGCTGCTAAACAGCTGGCTTGTTCTACCCCAGATATGGCTGCATTTCAGTGGTGTTGACGAGATCCCCTTTGTACACCATCTGTAAGGCACTTTGGGATCCTTCAGTGAAAGGTGTTCTGGAAATGTTAGCTATTTGCATTGATTTAATGGGCTTTGTCTAGTCCCAAGATCCTGATACAGAAGAGGCTGAGAATCGCTGCATTAAGCTAATGACCTTCTCTGGAGTTTCCTGCCTGGAACTGCTGTAGAAGCCAGCCTCACCCTCTTCACATCTCTGCCATCAGCCACCACATCTGACAGCTTTGCATGAAAGCACTTCAATTAGGCACTGTTATCCAGTGGTCCAGGCAGTCAGAAAGGATGAAGGACCATGCCTGATGATGTGTGAATTTCCCTTCAGAAAGCCTGACATTCTAAGGGAGGAGAGGGGCTGCCAGGGATGTGAAGGGAACAAAAGCCCTTGTCAGTCTGAATCCTCCTAGCTAATTGCAGCCCGGGACTGAACGCTGTCAGTTCCATCACTCAAAGGCATTTTGCCTCGTCTGCCGCTCAGACCGGCGGGTTAGCAGATTGCTGCGTTCCGCCATCTCCAAGCTGCTCTGTTCAATCGCCGTTTTCCCCGTTGTTTAAAGATGGCACTGGGAAGCCAGTCCCAAAGGTAGGGCTATATTGAGTTCTAGGCACAGCATTGAGCAGAGCATAGGGGGTAATGAAATGAAATGAATGGAGATATCCTATCTCCTAGAACTGGAAGGGACCTTGAAAGGTCATTGGGTCCAGCTCCCTGCCTTCGTCTGAGGTATAGCTCTGGGTGGCACGAGGACTCAGGCTTCCTTGGGTCACAGTCCTTCCCCTATCCCATCTTGCACGCGGGAAGGAAGTCAGTTACTGCAGCCCTTGATGGAGAGCCGCTTTCTGCCCCTTTGCACCTTAGCATTGTTATTAGAGCTGGCTGAAAATTTTCTGACGCACCATTCATCCCTCTCAGAAAATGCCGATTTGATGGAATAAAAATATTTTATGGGAATGCATCGATTTCTGCAAAATTTCATTAAAAATCTCATCAGAGTGAAGTGTTATGATGCGGTTGAAGTGCTCCAGAAGTTTTGATCTTTCATTGCAAATTTTCTTTTATGTCATATTGTAAATTATAACGTCAGATAAAAACCAGTCGAAACTGAAACAAAACATTTTGGTGGACCTGAAATGAAATTTTCCTAGAAATGTCCTTTCCTGGGAAATTCCAAATGTCAATGTTTCATTCCGATTCAGAATAAAAAGACATTTTGAAATCCTGAAATTTCCCTGTGAACTCTAATTCTGGTACCCGTACCTCTCCAGTTGTTGATGTTCATTACTTATAGTATTGGAATATCTAGGAACCCTAATCGAGCAGCCAGACCCCTTTCTGCTGGTCTCTGTACAGACCAGTAATGGGGATACTGCAAAGACTCCCCCCACCTGCTCTGCCACTGTCCTCCAACTTGTTCATAGCAGGAATATCCGGAGAGCAAGGGGCTGCACTGTGTGCCCAGCCTGAACCCAAGATCCAGGCAGATTCTATTCTGGCAAGGAAGTTTCCTCCTTTTTGCTCCCCTCCCCGGCTTAGTAGAACAATGGCAAAATCTGGCCCATAGGGTTTTGTAAATATTTAAATGGGTTTTGCAGAATGTGGTACGAATCAGCATGGATTTTCTTTGATTTCAGTGCAAGCATTTTTCAACAAACACCTTTTTTCAGACAACTCCAAAGAGCTTAGATTACTTTGTGCTAGTCCCTGAGAAGCCAGAAACGAAACCGACTATATATAAACACAGGATACTGACTAGAGCTGGGTGCCATTTTCTGGCTGAAAAGTATTTTTCTGTGAAAAATGCAGATTCAACAACACCGAAATGTTAAGCAATTTCTGTCAGCTTTGCTGGATCGTTTGCACTGGGAAAAAAACTAAAAGAATCTGAAAAAGTCAGAATGTTTCATTCTACCATTTTTTAAATAAGTCATTTCCATTTTTCAATTCAAAATGACTTTTTGTTTCAAAATTTCCTTTTAAAAATTAAAGAACTTACAACGTCACATTCTGGGTCAAACAAAAAATTTGTTCGTCCCAAACACATTTTTTTAGACTTACTGATTTGCCAAACATTTCGTTTTCAGGTCAACTTGAAATGTATTTTTCTCAGACTTTTCAGAATGGCCAGTCAACCAAAAAATCAGTTCTTTGTCCAGCTGTAGTACTGCCCAGTCTGTGGTGTTATACCATCCGTCATAAGTGTAATACAAAGCAAACAAGGGAGAACTTCTGTGTATGGTAGAATTGGGACATGCTGTGATTTCCTTTCTCCTTTGCAGCAATGCTGGCCACTGGGGTGACAGTGCTGCTTGGTAACTTCTTTTCTCTCTTCTTGTTTTCCAGCTGCTGGCTGTCATTAGAAGGAGGCCTTCTCTACGCCTTTGTGGGACCAGCAGCTGCAGTCGTTTTGGTATTTACTCTCACTTGAGAGTTTTCTTTTTTCCCTCATGTACCTTCCTCACTCCCTTCCTCCCTCCCAATTCCTTTTTATCTCCCCTTCAGGGGAAACAACCTTGTAGGAAATAGCAAAAACATCAGAGGCCAGAAATGTGCTGATTTCACCAGCAGCAAAGCATGCCACATGCACCAACTGACCCACTGGGCTCTGAAATGTAACATATCAGCTCTGATTCTCCTTTTAGAACCAAGCTGGTTAAAGCTGCCATGTTGTGGCCTGAACTGGACGGAATCGCAGGGCAATGGGGGGAAATCCTGACTCAACTGCTTTTAAAAATAGCCATTCCCCATTGAGGTTGGACCACGCTAAGCCAGTACAGCCAGTGTGTATGTGATCACTTTTCCAGACTGGAAGTGCATGCTGGAGATTTTCTTTTTCAGAGGCTAAATGAAGCTCTTGAAATCAGTGGTCAGACAGTGCTGAGCAGGTCCTGTGCAGCTCAGTAGGCAAACCCCCTTTGCTTTCAACTCACAGTATGATCCAGAGGGCACGGATGGAGGAGAGCCACTGCTACTTTAAACTAAAGGAGCCACTGATACATTAAACTACATTAAACATGCTCATAAAGAATCTGTGGTTACTTTCCAGTTACTTTGCCTGCTTTCAGGCAAAGGGGCTGCAAAGACCCTGTGCGTGCTGGAGAATCTCTGGGAGATGGCGATTTTAGCAATGTTTGATGTTCCTTTCCAAATCAAACTTTCACTTTTTTCACCGCATGTGCCTACATGACAATCCCACATAGACAAGAGTAAATATGACACAGCTGTGGCCTGCTAGGACATTACCGTGCATTGTGCCCTGGCCCTATGCAATTTCACAATGATGAAGGAGATAGAACTCAGGGTATCCTGCTCTAGAACAGGCTTCTAACAGCTTGGCAAAAGGAAATTTGACTCTCTTTTAGTTGCTAGCAGTATAGGGCCTATGGCACACAGTCAAGCAGTTCAGATTACATTCAGCAGAGGGCAGTGGTATACCGATATGCACATTAGCCGGCACAATATACCTCACTGGTTACAGGATCAGTTGAGTTTTACTTAGTAATGTTGCAGATGGGGTCATTTTTATTATAGAGCAAATTATTCTTATAGTCAGTCCTAATTAATAATAGTATGATACAGTATCAGTGCAGTGACTTTGCTGATTTGGACACATGCCAAGGCTGAATGAATGGGACCTGGTGACGATAGCGTGGTAGGAGTGGGTGGCAGTAAAGAAGCCCCAAGGAAAGCTGAAGAAGTGATGGATGATTCCATCAAAGAAGATGGCAAGCAGGTGGACATTAATGACCAATGGGCAGATGAAGATGGCAGATGCTTGCACAGAGACCTGATGCCAGTTGATGGGATACAGGGAAGAAGAAGAAGTGCTTTCAGATTAGCCAATCACTTGCCCATGTACCATATTTTCCATATGGTTTGGTGGCCAAGAGAAGTTAACCAGTACTGGATACACATCTGTGGTGGGTTGGAAGTGACATTTGGGAATGTCCAGAGAAACTGGAGTCATTGTCACTCCTCCAGCCATTTTTCTTTTGCTGTGTTGATGAACAAGACACTAGGAAGGAAGGGAACTTAATCCTCCAGTTTTTCTTAGAATGGGATTCTCTTCGACTTGAAAACAGAAGCATGGTACTTCTTCCCCGCACACCTCTTTTATTATTCTCCCTTTCCAACCACCTGCAGCCCTGTCCTTATTGGTCTCCAGAAAGGGAGTGTCTTCTTGAACTCAAGTTTCAGAGGGGTAGCGGTGTTAATCTGGATCTGTAAAAGCAGCAAAGAATCCTGTGGCACATTATAGACTAACAGACATTTTGGAGCATGACGAAGTGGGTATTCACCCACGAAAGCTCATGCTCCAAAAAGTCTGTTAGTCTATAAGGTGCCACAGGATTCTTTGCTGCTTTCTTGAACTCAGTGCATTCAATGCATTCTCTCTGCTGGGCGGCAGGAATTTTAAAGAGCCAGGCCTGTAAATTCAGCCTCCTCACTCTCCATATGATGTACAGAAACCCCTGTTTGGTTTACCTCAGCACTGCCAATCCAAAGCATTCAGAAATCATCAGAGTCTCTTGTAGAAAGAAGAAGCCAGGTTCCTTTTATTTGCCCTGGAGTTTTTGAGCCTTTAGGGTTCACGATTTCAGTCTTTTTCCCTGCAGTCTTGACAGCTAGAAACTTACTCTCTTGCAAGTCAAAGCTGCTGTTCTCACGTGATCACATAACTCCATGAGATGAGGCTTTAAGAGCAGCACTAATATTGCAAGGCTCATGAGAGCTCACAATACAGTTATCACCATTACTCCAGGCTTCTCTCTGGCTGCATAGATCTTCCATTATTTCACATTCCCTTTCCCCTTGTTTATTCTTTCCCACCCCCCCCAAAGTGGTTTCTCTGTTTGGGTATGTCTACGCAGAGAGAGAAATGACCCAAGTCAGTTGAATGGTGCTCATGAGGCTTGGATAGCGCGGCTAAAAATTGCTGTGTAGACGGCTGGATCCTCGATCTCGGGTTTCAACCCAAGCCTGAACTTCTACACAGCTATTTTTCAACCCAGAGCCCAAGCCTCATGAGCTCCAGTCAGCTGACCTGGGCCAGCCATGGGTTCTTTATCTCCATGTAGACATATCGATTATCACTATTGGTGTTAAAGTAGCACCAAGAAGCCCCAACCATTGTGCTGTACATTCATCTCACAGTGAGAGACAGTCTCTTCCTCAAAGAACTTACAGTCTAAATAGACAGACAAAGGGTGGAAGAAAGAGGAAGCAGTATTCTCCCTATTTTATAAATAGGAAACTGAGGCTCAGAGAGAGTAAGTGACTTGCTCAGGGTCACACAGGAAGTCTGTAGCCAAACCAGGAGTTTAACCACAGTCACCTGAGTCACAAATCTGTGCTTTGACCACAAGACCATCCCTCTTTTGTCCTTCTTCCTTTGATCAAACTCTATGTTCGGGCTTGGAAATATCTTTGTATACACTGCTATTCTTAGGGTGTCATAAACAGATAGCTAAGGGTTAATGTCTCTTTCACCTGTAAAGGGTTAACAAACAGTGACCTGCAACACCTGACCAGAGGACTAAATAGGAAACATGACTTCCAGGGCAAAACTGGATGCAGAGAGACAAATGAAAAACAGAGACCACAAGCGACAAATGGAAAAAAGAAAAAATAAGAAATCTGTGTAAATACAAGATATAATATTACAGGGTCTTCAACTTATAGAAAATGGAGAAACAGCCTTCTCCAGAAAACATACAATTAAAAGTGCTTCCAGCAAACTGCACATGTGCAAATACAGCAAAACAATTTAAAAGACTATACTGTCTTTCTACCTTTTTACTTACAAATTTGAAACAGAAGATTAGAGAGCCTGTAGGTACGTGTGGTCACTCTCAGAGCCCAGAGAGACAACAGACAAAGACAAAGAACTCACACCCAAACTTCCCTCCACCCAGATTTGAAAGTATCTTGTTTCCTGATTGGTCCTCTGGTCAGGTGTTGCAGGTCACTGTTTGTTAACCCTTTACAGGTGAAAGAGACATTAACCCTTAGCTATCTGTTTATGACATAGGGTCATCTCCAGCAGCATGTGCACCTCTCACTGACATCAGCAATGGAAGAACAAAGGCATGATATAACCCTGAGCCTAAAATCCTGCCAAGCTCCCAGTATGTTAGTCGGTTTCACTCACCTGATCTGAGGTGAACTCCAGGATGATACTTCCTTGCTTGGAAGTGTGGTTTGTGGTAGCAGATTTCTGCGTGGAGACACTCAGGGCTTGGCTAACATGAGACAAAGTATAATCATCAGCTTCTTTCCTCTAGTTATCTTAATGGCTGGATCTCAGACTTGCTTATTCATTTCTAGATATCATCCCAGAGATAAAGGAGAGGGAGTTATGAGGCATGTAATTAAGAGTGGATGTCTTTGTAAGCGGGCTACTGCCATACTCCAATGCATGCTTGCAAAGAAACACGGTTATGATTTTTATTTGCTGAAATATCTTGTATTGATTCAATTACTGAGTTACACTACATAACATGGATGTTTCTGGAGATGAAAGATAAGAAATGATTTACCATGAGATTGCAGATGAGCCTTTGGGTTGCAGCTAAAAATTCCATCAACTTCCAGGTGAAACATAGATGTTACGCAGCTGCTGTGTTTACCAACTGCCAACAGGGATAAAGCTCTGAATATACCAGCTGCGTTTCAGGCAGAACACACTTGTAACACTCTTAAGTGTACCAGGCATTTCGCACCTATTGGCATGCTACGGACACACACTAGTAGACCAAGTAGGTACACCAAGCAGACCACACCCACAGTGCTGTGATCAACCACTGCACATATCTTTGGCTGTACTGCTCAGAGTCCCTCCGCCTCCTCAGTGTTTCCTCAGAGGCAATCACACCCAGTGGTTCTGGATTTTATTAATACCTGTGGAACAGAATCCAGTGACCCAGCAGCTGATCCTAACCCCAACAGCAGTTTCCTCAAGGGGAGGAAAAGTAAATAGCAGATAGCAAAAGAGATCAGACTGCGGTGCACCCACGTTCTTATATTGACTGGTCCCTGCTTGCTGCACTAGAGCCAAAGCTGCACCAGGTCTTGGGCTTCCCCCATCGTTTAAACTAGCTCATGGTGGATACTAGCCAAACGAGAACCAGGCCCAAATGTCATTGCCCATTCTTAGCAACGTTTGGTAGCACAGTCCCGGTGTGGTTTAGGTTCTTGGGCTGCAGCTAACTCGCCTCAGATCGACATTCTCTAGACTTTTTGGTAGTTTCCTAACTCAGAAAAAGTAACGCCTGGTTCTCCTCCTCTGTACCCCCGGTGTTGTCATTTACACCAGTGCCGCGTGACTGTCGCCAGGGCAGAACGCAAGGACAAGGTTGCCTGTGTCATTTACATGAAAGGCTCCAGGCAGGAGAGAATCAGGTCCTACCAGTCCAAATTCTGCCTCCTGTACCAACACGAGCAGACCAGCTGGCATGAATGGGACTGCTTGCCCGAGTAACCAAAGCAGGCTTTTATTTAAGGGACTGTTAGTTCACATCATTGGATGGTGCTGTTGGATCAGCTGGCAATCAATGAAAACAGCCCTCTCTTTTCTTTTCACATTAGTGGATTTAGGCAAGTGGATTCAGACCACACAGACTTTTCTACCTTCTACTCCTTTTCACTGAAAACCCTCCAGGACTTTCTTTTAGCCTGTGGATTTTGGTGCCTTTGGGTGGAAGCTGCCCTGAGATGACTGGCTTTTAGGACTGTTTTTGAGTGACCCTATATTGTTTACCTAGAAAGCACCAAATGCCTCATTTGGGCCTTCTGTGTCTCTAGCAGGGTCTCTAGGAAATAACCCAGAGCTGGAGACTGCCTGGTGCTGAGCAATTCCATTGACTAGAGTAGGAGGGTGGGACTTTGCAGGATCAGCCGACTCTTGGAGCTTCTTGGTTCATTCCCAGCGGTGAGGCCCCATCAGTGAGCTTCTTCTTGCTCCTGCTGAAGCCAGTGGGTCAAATGCAGAGGTGATTTGAAATCTCAGACAGTCTGAAGGAGACTGTAGGGCAAGTTAGGCAGTGTGACGTACATCTTCCTGCCCTGCAATGTGTTGTGTTCACTAGCATAGCCTGCCTCTAGACATGCTTTCAGAGTATGGCTCCATTGCAGACAGGGTTGTGATTGCAGCCCAGGGCTCGGTACATACACAAGGAGCTGTTGCGACCTCATTGCTGTTGTTATTCAAGGGAGCTGCACTCACACCTGCTGACTGCAGTGTAGATGTCCCCTCAGATGCCACTAGACGTAATCACTTAGACTCCTACTTACATGCCACTAACTCGCCCCCCTTGCACATCTCTGGATTTGGCCCTACATTCCTGAAAAGCCCCACATGTAGGATTTCTAACCTGAGCAGAATAGTATTAGGACACCATGGCAACAAAACCTGGATAGTGTCATTTTTCCACCATGGTTGCGGCCTCCTTTCCTATCCCCATAATGCATTTTCTTGTGACCTGAGTGATATCTGTGTGGTGATGGCACATTCACATCTCCGTAGCACATGCTGAAAGCCCAGTGGCATTTGCAGAAATGCAGCTTGCAGCAGTGAGTCCTGCTGTGCATTGGGAGTTGGGGACTGGTCCTGCTTTGAGCAGGGGGTTGGACTGGATACCTCCTGAGGTCCCTTCCAACCCTGATATTCTATGATTCTATGATTCAGGACCACTAAGGGAGTTGGCTTCACCTCTTGAGATCTGAACTCCAGGAGCTCCTTGTTGCTTCAGTCATGGTTTCCCCATACATCTGATCAGCACACATATTAATTCATGCTTTTATAAGTGGTCTGAGCTCTCCAGAGAAAAGGTTCTATAGAAGTGGAAACACATGCATCTCCATGCTGTATATACACAGCTATGAGTATTGTCAGCAGAGTTCTGTTCTGAGCCTGACCAATCATGCCAAGTGACCATGTGGTTCCCTCTCATAGATGTGTAGGACTGGAAGAGACCTCAATAGGTCATCTAGTCCAGTTCCCTGCACTCAAGGCAGGGCTCATCCTCTAACACAGTGGTTCTCCACCTATTTACCATTGTGGGCCTCATGCCATACTATCTGTACGGTCCTGAGGATGTCACATGAGCTGCAGCTCTGTGCTGATTGGGCTGCAGGTTGAGCACCACTGCTCAGACACCTCTTGGAAACAGATGGCTAGCACAGGCTTCACCCTTGGCAACTGCATCGTTCCCCAAAGCCAACACAAGGCTAAGGTAGCTATATCACTGACATGCCCACTTGCCCTGAATGTGGCTGCTTTCACCACATCTTGGAGTGCCTCTGCGCAGAACCATGGCTGTTCACAGGGCGGTGATAATGGCAGACTCTCAGCACTGCCTGGTCTCACCTTGCCATGGCTGCAGCAGCTCCTTTAGCTCATGTCAGAGATGCTGAAAAGCATTTGAAACCCAGCCCGTCTCCTCTCCCATTTGCCTTTCTCAGAACGACCCTGATCATTTAGTTGTGCTGCCTGTGTTTTCCTTTCTAGACTCCGAGCGTTCATCGCCCAAAGCCCATCAGGCTTCAAATGCTCGTGCTATGATGTGACCACTTTGCAGTCTTGTCCTGAGTCACAATGACCTCTCAGATCTCCTAGCCGCTACACTGGGTGTTGCTAAACCCACTGGCCTGCATTCAGGGGGCTGTGGAGGGGTGGCGAGAGGATGGATGACTACTGGTCAGCTGGAGTAGATGTTCATGTGCAAACCTTACCGAATGTTTTTGTGTTATTGAGTCCATCCTGAGCCGTTTAAAAACAAACCTGTCTGTTATTTTTCTTCCAACAGGTGAACATGGTTATTGGCATTCTGGTTTTTAACAAACTTGTATCCAAAGATGGGATAACAGATAAGAAACTGAAGGAACGGGCAGGGTATGCGTTATCACTACATCTAAGCAAAGAATGAAAATAAAAAATGCCATGATCAATAACCAGACAGAGAGCAGAAAGACAGACGGGAGGAAAAAAACCATATAGAAAAAGACTGATTTAAAACAACAGCAACAGAAGCATAACTTTTTGCTGTGCCACTGGGTGCAGGGGAGACAAAAGATGAGACGCAGCATTGTGTTAGCATGCACGGGGGTCAGATGTTCAGATGGCATCAGCCCTGGCTGACATATCCCAGCAAAGATTAGGAAAAGCCTTGCTTAGTGCTAACTCCCTGCGACAACAGCTGGTGAGGAAAAGGACGTGAGTGTGTGGAGCATGGCGCAAGCTGGGGAGAGGTGCAGAGAGAATAAAAGCAAGGAAGATGCATCCTGTAGAGTGCTGAGCTCCCTCACTGTCTACCAAAATGAGGGTGCTCAGGGCCTCACAGAAATGGGCCCTGCTGGATTTCTGAGTGCATATATGTGTAGGGCTGGGCAGATGCCATGATGGAAAGAGAGAATGATAGAGCGAGACTCATCTTCCAGGCCTTTCTAGTATCCCAGAGTCTGTTTACATTGCAGTTCTCCCTGGTTTTCTTTTGAAACGCATCTTGATTTCTTTGTGAGCCAGATCCCACAGCCCTTGCTCACTTGATTTCAGGGGGTGTCACTTTAGAGACCTAAATACTGTGCCAGCGCTTGGCTGGCTTAGAACCAGGCCCTAAGTCCGAAGACAAATGGATTTTTCCCACTGGTTTCAAGTAGGCCATTTTTTGCCTTGTGATGAGTTAGTTCACACACCCAAGGCAGCATCCGGGCCAGACTTGCAGCCTGTGCTACCTCTCAGACTTCGAGGAAGGGGCCAGAAAATGGCCCATAGTCTCCAGGGGTCTGTTTAAAACCAGGTCAGAAGTAAGGCAGTGCAGCGCAGCACCTCTGATAATGTAAACACATCAAACCTTGCAGCCCTACCTGTGTCACTTCATGTACAGACTGTCCACTCTCTGTCATTCCAGTAATTCCAGTGAGGAGCACAAACACCCGCCCCCATTCGTACATTGCTGTCAGCTGGTGGTCTCTGATTTACCATCCGAAGTGCCATTGTAGTTTTGAAAATGTCACTTGCTTCCGGGGGCTGAGTGTGTTGGTGCCTAAATACCACAGTGATGAGGCAATTGTAAATACTTGAGAGAGGAGACAACTGGATTCACAAGGGGTGGGTGGGAAAGGTACAAGATAGATCTATATCTGCAGCCCTGGGAAATGAAGTGGATGCCACATTAACATATCTATTGTAGAGGGGGATAAACCAGGGCTCCTAAATGATGGGCATTGCCTAGGATCCGTTGGGATCTAGTGGATTAGAGTCAAGGGTCTTGACTTTTTCTCCTGGTTGTAGTACAGAAGACCAGAGAGGCTAAGAATTCCATGGGCCATGGAGTGTGATCTCGCCAGGCGCACTCCCCCCCAATCCCCAGAACTCAGAACAATATGGGGAAAGAGGTGCTGCTGTCCGTACACCGTTAAACCATCAGCTTAGCAGTGTTGCTGTAGCCATGTCAGTCCCAGGATATTAGAGAGACAAAGTGAGTGAGGGAATATATTTTATTGGCCCAATGTCTGTTAATGAGAGAGAGACGTTTTCGGGCCACACAGAGCTCTTCTTAGGTCTGTCTCTCTCCCCAGCAGGAGTTTGGCCAATAAAAGATACTACGTCACCCACCTTTTCTCTCCAAACCATCAGCTTGACATCCATTTTATATCAGTAAGCAGGTACCAGGTGCCATGATCACCAAGTGCTAATTCAGTGGAATTGCTGTCAGGTTCCATGGTCTTTACTATCAATTCACCGTGCAGTTAGTTCCCTACTAAAGCGAAGGATTTTACAGGATTCTGGGCCTGAAGATGCCTGAAAATGCCAGTGGCATTACAGTGTGAAATATCCAGCGAGAATACAGATTCTACTCATGTAGCTCAGCTGAAGTCAGCAGCTAATGGCGTTACGCCTGACTCACAGGGCTTCTAATCCTCACTAAGAAATAAGAGGATTTTAAAAAAATTGACTTTTTGATTCAAGCTATTGAGGCTCCCAAATGGAATAGGTCATCGGTGAAATGAGGTGAGATGTTCTCTGGCAACCTGCCTGCAAGGACAATCTTTCCAGTTAGACAGCCCTGTTGGTTATTTACATAAACACCTTTTTTTCTGGTTTTACTTTGGGAAGAGAGGTGGCGGAGAAGAGAGGTAAAGAGCAGGGATGTTAAAACCTCCAGTCACCCTGTCTGCTGGAGGATAATTCCTCCGGGTGGGGAGTCAGTGTGTTTATTTAAAAATATTGTTATTCAGAGCTAGGCTGATATGTAATAGCTGAGGATCAGGCCCCAGATTCTTCTCTCGCACCAGGGCAAATTGTTGACATTGGTGGCTTTATGCCTGTATAACAGAGGGAAAGAATGCAAGTGCACCATCCCTTATTGCTGGGGGGAAAAGAGGGACCTGGGAGCAACCTTCAGTGCACTGCCGCACACTGCTGCTGCTAAAGGAGGGGGCTTTATTGCCTCCTCTACAAAGAGAGAACTAGAGAAAATACTTTAACCCCGAACAAGAGTCTGTAGCCAGATAATTACAATTGAAAGTGAATGTTCAGATAAGTCATTGATTGGATTAGCAGAGAAGAGAGGCATTGTCTTGTGTGCTCACTCTCTCTCTGAGCAAAAACACCCCAAAGTCCTTATTTAAAAGATGCCAGCTGGTTATTGATCATACTGAATGTTATACTTTGAAAACAAAACTGACAAAAAAAACCCCTTTTTTTTCTGGTGTTCTTTGTTGTTCCCCCCCTTTCTCTTCTTTTATCCTCTTTCGTTTCCATGTGTGCATGTGTGTGTGTAATGATTTTAAACGTTCTCTGTGTTTAATGATTTTGCCAATTTCATTCTCCTTTTGAAACATACCCATTGAGAACCCTGAAATGCCTCAGGGAACTGTGTCACATCTAGCCAGCTGCTTACAGTGTGAGCTTGGGAGCCATGTTGGAAGATAATTTTGGAGACTATCAAGACAAGTAACTGCATTGGAGATCTTTGGGTTTGGGCACTAGAGGGGAACTGGTATAACCAGTGTCTCTGTTTCTCTTGTAGCAGAGGCAAGAAGTATGGTTCACTGTAGGAGAGAAAGCTATGTGACACTATAATAAGCACAAAACAATCCCTAGCCTACAGTAGTTCTCATTAACAAGTCAACAGTCACCATACCGTGATGTCTGAGATACAACAGTTTTTTCCCCTATACTTAGAACAGGAAATAACTGTGATTATTGTGTCAATATCTTGGCAAATGTTGACTTTCTAATGGTAATGACCTCACACGAATACTATACACACCAGTCCTTAAGCCAAGATCTACAAAGATATTTAAGCACCTGACTCCCTCTGATTTCTGTGATTTCAATGAGGGTTAGGCACCTCTGTACCTTTGAGGATCGAGGCCTTGTAGCACAATGATGAGTGCAGATATATAGCTAGCTAGATCAACACACACCATCAGCCTGCACATGTACATCAACACACTGTGCACTAGAGCTGAGGAAAAGAATATATCACGTATTCAGTGAATACTCACTTCACATTGTCAATCAGTTCCCTATGGCCAGTGTTATCCCTTTTGCGTTCACTTGCTGCAGACATTCAGCATTTGGGTTTTACTGAGGCGTGGGCCTGTGTCCAGGCACAACACAGCTTGAATTATGAATATCTGCTGTCAGTGTATCGAGTAAAACAATTGTAAAGATGTCAAATAAATTAAAATGAGGTCAGATTCTAATCCCTGTACACTGCGTAGTACTTTCCCCCACAAGTTATGGCACTGAAATCAGTCATGGCTTCCGGTGCTGGTCAATAAATGTATCACAATCCAGGCTCTCATGAATACTTTGGAAGAGATTGTGATCTGCTTGTGGTCTTTTAGCAAGCAGAAAAAGAAGCTAAATTCACAGAATACGCTATTTGCTATGATTATTTCCTTTGCTGTACTGCACATACTCCCTTCCCCCAAAAATAGACACGTGGACTACACAGTCAGCCCTCCCCCCAACAAAACAGACACCAGAATATGAACCACCTATATCTGTATTTACTTGTCCCAGCTGTATGTGGCCACATGACAGCGAACCTCTTTCTGATGTGTTGTCACTTACTTCCTAGGAGAGGGTCCCATCAAATGCCTTGTTAGATCGCATTTTTTGTTCCTTACAGTTCCCTGTTCCTTGTGGCCCACAATGGAAATCTGGGGAGAAAGGACCTTTTCAAGGGTCATTCAGTGGATGTGTCTCAGCAAGGCACACACAGTGCCAAATTTATGCCTGGTGTGACTCCGTTAATTTCACTGGATTTACACGATCCATGAGTTTGGAGCACACTTGCTAAAAGACATGCATATATTTATACACCCACATCCAATGGAGCCAGTGGCTAATTTTCTCTCTGTCTCAAGGCTGTGACAGCTGTGAGATACCTTAGCTACAAGTCATTATTTCTGATGGAAGTAATGGCTTATGTTATACCAGCTCATTAAAAACTGTCCAGTAGCCTTTTAAGTAATAAGCCCAATGGACATATCATAAATACTAAGCTGGTTTTCACAGTGACATGCTTTCTTGTATTTTAGACTGAATACATAGTTAGAAAAGCTAAGGAAAAACATTTGTCTAGTCCACCTTCAAGGCAAAGTGGGTTTTCAAACGCTTTGCATTTGGTATTAACTAACTGCCTCTCACCAATGGTGCAATGCACACCCATTGAGGGTGAATATCATGCTGTCTCTTGCCAGTGAGATAACACCCTCTCTGCTGTTAAGCTATTTTGTTGGCTTTATTAAATCCAAGTGTGGTGTCCAAAACTTGTGCGTGGGCCCTCAAATATCTGTCTGTGGCTAGTGCCATTGTGAAAACAGATTGATCCCTCTCTGGATACATGGACAGAGCAGCAGAAATGTATAATTGCCTACACCACATGAGATGTCAGCACAGCAGCTGGGAGGTGTAATGCCCATTTTGGGTAGAAGTTCACGCACTAGCTCTCACTGAGCTGGCACACTCAAAATTGCAGCATGGCCCGATGGCTCAGGCTAGCCACCCAAGTACAATCCTGTCCGAGATCCTAGTTATGTACTCGGGCCACTTGCTGAGATGAGGCCACCATGGCCCCACAGCTTTTTTTAGTGCACTAGCTTGATGTGAGCCCTACCCTTGCTGGGAATTACACTACCTGGCTTCTGTGCAGACATACCGTTTATGAGCAAGGCCCAGAGTTAAGCGTTGTTGACTCCTAAAAGAGGATCCTTGCTGGAGGCAAGGAAACAACCTGGTGGGACCTGCAGTTCCAGCTCCCTTTATGGAAGGATTTAGGCCCTGAATCAGCAAAATTCTTAAATCCATGCTTAACCTTACGCACATCAGTAATCCGATCTCTGTTCAGCAAAGCGTTTAAACACATGCTTAATGGGAAGTAATGCTTAAGACCCGTTGAAGTCAATAGGACTTAAGCATGTGCTTAACCGTAACCATGGCCTTCTTTGCTTTGCTGAATCAGGGACTAAGGGCCAGATTTTTAAAGGTATTTAGACATCTAAAAATGCAAATAGGTGCCTAGTGGAATTTTCAGAAGTGCCTAGGCACCATTGATAGGTACCCTACATACTTTTATAACTCTGGCCCCGAGTCACTAATGATTTCTTTCTTTCCTGTCACCATCTGCTGCTAGGAAGGTATTTTGCCTGCTGGCTGAGCTAGAGCAGAAGGGACAGTGGAAAAAGCATGTCATCTACACCTCACTCTGCTTCATCAAACAAAATTAGCCAGCACAGTGCTGGTCCCACCAGCCCTACTTCTTGCCTTTCAAGTGCAACACGGTGCAGCTGAGCCAGAAGCAAGAACACCACAGAAAAAGGACAGATGGGGAGAGAAAATATGCTCACGATCAAAAACGTGCAAGCAGGCCTGGGAGGGTAAGAAAAACATGCAATAAAAGGTTACCACCAATGGAGGCACTAGAGGGTTGCCCTGAGCCCGGCAGAACCTTTCCCAACATGATTCTACCCACACCTGTGGCACCAGCACAGCTCTTGACTTGACTCCATGCATCTGGAATGACACAGCCGAAAGTTTTATTCCTTCCTGTCTTTTGATCTCTTCGCTCAAAGTGGGTGTGGTGTGGCTGATTGGTTCCTTTTTTTTTTCCTTTTCTTTTCTGTTCCTTTCTTCGTTTGTGTTCACAAGCAAAGTGTTTTGTTTTGTTTCAGTCTTTTGATTTTAATTGCAGTCAGATGGCAGTGCCTCTTTACGGCATGACGCTCAAATGTTCCAAGTGTGGAGTAGTTTCTTCCGCTGAAGTTTCGGCCACAGCCACCAGTAACGCCATGTTAGTTCCTCTAATTTCAACTTCTTGCTTTCTTTCTTTCTCGCTTTCTTTCTTTCTCGCTTTCTTTATTTGATTTCCCTCTTTCATTTTATTCCCTGTTTGTTTTCTCTCCCCATGTCCCACCCACCCTCCTGCCTTCCCATCCCCTCGGGCCATAAGAAGTTAGAAGTGTAGGCTTCCTGCAATGTCCCTGGAACAAGGCCTGCAAGAGTTAAAGTCCTGGGGTAGACTAGACCCTACCAGGTGCTGAGCACTCCAGCAAAACACATTGATATGTGTTTAAAGCCACGCAGGTGACTAGCCCCACTGATGTCAAAGGGGCTATTAATGTACTTAAAATTGAGCCCCAAATTCAGCATAGCGCTTGGGGCTTGAGTCTTGATGGTAACACTCCCATTGACTTTAATAGCTCATCGATGCACAAATTAAAGACAGAAGGGGCCACTGTGATCATGTAGCCTGGTCTCCCGCTTAACACATGCCATAGGACTTCTCAGGCTCAAACCCTTAGCCTCCAGTTTAGCAAAGCACTTAAACATGTGCTTCAGTCCCATTCGCTTCAGTGGAACAGACTGCTTAAAATTCAGCATCTACTGAATCAACCCTCAGTGTCCTACTGGACCATGCAAGAGTGCTCATCACCTCAAAGGACAGAGCTCCTGGTTCGCTACGTGTTTTTTGACACAGAGAATCTTATAGAAGCAGGGAGCTGTTTGAACTGGATTTAGATGCCTTTGGTTCAAGGGACACTGTCAAGTGACAAAGTAAAATATTGTTAAGCGTCATAATTTTGATACTGACTGGTTTTGAGCTGGTTGAAAATTTAAAAAGTCATGAACTCAGGGATGTTTTTGTTCTGCTGTTTTTTTAATGGATCATGGTTTCGCTTTTTGAAAGTTTCTGTGGAATGCTATTTTCAGCATTTTTGGGGGAGGGGTTTGTTTTTCATTTTGATTGTAATTGACAAAATGAAATGTTTCGATTTTGAAATGATTTTTTTTTCAAAAATGAATGGTTTTGATTTTGAAGAGTCCCCATCATTTGACTAAACTAACCAATCAAACTTTGGAATGGAAAAAACAAACCAAAAAAGTGAAGTTTTTTGTTGAAAAACTTTGAAAAATTGAAAAATTTCAAGAAATCAAAAACATTTTCTGAACATTTTCATTTTTGAAAAATGACCAAATTTCATCAAAATAATTTGAATGAAAAATTTCGATCAACTCTGTTGACAGTTTAGATTTTTTTAAACTGTGAGGATTAAACAAAATTGTATTTACTTTTCCTTGTTGATCCTGTGTTACTTTGTTCACCAGCTTGGATGGTGAAACTGCACTGGGTGTGACACGTGTGTTTCTAGTGAGTTTCACATACCAATTCCTGTGAATTAGCACCACATCGTGGCATTTCAGTTTCCTACCATTCAGGAGGAATGTTTAAATCTAGCAAAAATATGATCATAAATAAAAATGATATATTTCATGGAATAAAGGTATAATTCATATTAAGTTTTGTAAGCCACACTCCTTTTTTGAAACAAATTCAAATATATTGTCCTATTCTACTTGACATTGTTCCTATACAAAATACATGATCTAATTCATTTTCAAATTTTAAAAAAATGGCTTTACAGGGCAGCTGAAAATCACCGTCTCCCACTGAGCCTGAGAGCTGCTCATTTTACTCAATTGATTTGATAAGTATCAGTAAAAGAATGTATATATGCCTTGTTTTCCTGGCAACAGAATAAGAAAATCAGTAAATTTCAGTGCAAGATTTTGTTTGCTGTGATCTTGCCTTTGATAAAGGACATCTGAGCACCTGAAGAAGAATTTGTATTGTTGGCCCCAATCCTACTCCCATCATCCACTTGGTTCTGTGGTTCATTATTACATTATGCTGGGCATTCGAGTCATTAATGCCAGGTTTGGGGCCAGCTTTGCCTTTTGACATTGAGACCTTTGGATGAAAATTGCACAGGGCAGATGTAGACTGGATTCTTGGCTCCTCTCTGACACAGACTATAGCAGTGACTGTTGTGGTTGATGGAGAAAGGCAGAGAAGGAATAACAGTGCCTTGTTATTTCCATGTTTCTGTCTGGCACAGGCATCATCTGTCAGACCAGATGATCCCCTGGAGAGCAGAATGCATCTAGGATGATGGTGCATGAAAATACACAGCAGAGTCTCCATTTGTTTGACTTTGGGGATTTATGGTACTTTCTGACAGCTGGGCCATGAAAACACCCATGCATCAGAGTGAAGAGGAAGCAGAAAAAAGGCATTTAGCACCAGTTGTTCCCAGACTGGGTAGAATCAAACCACACCGCTAGTATGGAGGGCTAGGTGGGAAGTGAGAGCAGGGCAAAGGTCAGGGTTACTGGACATTGCCAGGTTTCTTTTCTTGGTAAACATTGAAACAGTTGAGAAGGTGGAAAACTTTGGACCTCTTTGACCCATGAAGTGTAGGGCAAATGTGCCAGATGTGTCCTTTACCAAGCTGGCTTCCAGCTGTGGACTCTACTGCCAAGCTGTAAAACTGTTCCCTGCCAAGCTGCACTTTGAGAAGCTGCGGAGATTATTTTGCTGGTGACTGGGCTCTTCTTCCTACTGGGACTTCTCTTTAGCTGATTTGTGCCTGGTCTGCCTGCTCCCTTATCCCTGGGCAAACGCTACCTTAAAATCTTTTGCTTTTGCCACCTTGGGAAGAGGTTTGATCTGAAAATGAGACTGCTACAGATGGTTTTCTCAGCCATACCAATTCTTTGCATGTTTTCTATGAAAAGGGGGCTGCACTGCAGAAAACTGGAGTTACTGTTGTTTTGATTAGATAGATAACTAGCTAGAACAGGGGTAGGCAACCTATGGCATGTGTGCCGAAGGCGGCACGCGAGCTGATTTTCAGTAGCACTCACGCTGCCCGGGTCCTAGCCGCCGGTCCGGGGGGCTCTGTATTTTTATTTAATTTTAAATGAAGCTTCTTAAACATTTTAAAAATCTTTTTTGCTTTACGTACAACAATCGTATAGTTATATATTATAGACTTATAGAAAGAGACCTTCTAAAAACGTTAACATGTATGACTGGAACGTGAAACCTTAAATTAGAGTGAATAAATGAAGCCTCGGCACACCACTTCTGAAAGGTTGCCGACCCCTGAGCTAGAATTACTGTCCGTAAACATGCCACTTTATATGACATGTTCAAAGACGGGCTGAAATACTGGTCTCAGGGGTCGGCAACCTGACAAAACTCCCATTGATTTCAGGTGCTCCAGGATCGATTTCATCCAAGATCTTCCCGCCCCCCAGCCGTGAATCTCAGGCAAATAGGAAACATGTGTCATCCGTTCAGGGGGGAGTAGTTTACCAGCCCATGGTCGGTGTCCCTATTGAGAAACAAATTTTACAGCACTTTTTCTCATCAGGATCGTTGGAATTTAAATACCTTTTAAAACTCACAATACTTTTGTTAAACAACTAAATGATTATTTGGAGGGTTCATTTCGGAGAAGCTGTTTTTACATTATGCCGGAAACTTTGACAGGAGATTTCAAAGTTCGCTGACATGAGGCTTTCCATGGATTTCAGTGGTCCTTGGATCAGTTCCTTATTTCTCAGTTTGCTTGTGGAGGAACACCTGCGTCTTCTATTTATTTCAGTGGGAGCTGAGGATGTCTAGAACTTAGGAATGGCCAGAGCAAATCAGACCAATGGCCCATCTAGTCCAGTATCTTGTCTCCAACAGTGCACAGCTGCTCCAGAGAAATGTGCAAGAAACCCTGCAGTAGGAATTAAGGAATAACCTGCCGTCAAGAGAGAGTCTCTTCCTATCCACTCCCAACTTAGAATCAGACTACTTATTTAGTTGCCAAAGTCTAGGCACTGACATTTGAAAGCCTACAGCTGAAGCCTACTAATGTTGAAAGTTTCCTCCATTATGCAAGTGGCTGTTTAGGATTAAAAAGTGCTGCCACCCCTTACCGCTCCCCCCCTGCACACACCCATCTCCGGGATGGCTCTTGCTGGACTATCAAAGGGATGGAGGAGCTAAACATTAAAACAGTCCTAACCAACAGGCCTCCATGTCTGCACGCTTTGAAGATCACCCTGTTTATGTGATTTCCCTAGGAACAGGATGTAGAATTGTGCGGTCTCAGGTTACCTTTGGGCATGACTTATTCTATGAGTTGTGCCATGCCATGTCCTTTATGACTGCTGCTTTCCTAGCCTCTCTCCTTCACTTACCTAGCGGCCACTACTTCCACAGAGACCCTAAGGCAGCTTGTTCTTGCTGTCAGGCCTTTCTTGGAGTCTGTCCTTTCAAGAGTGTCTCGGAGCCGGGGATTCCGTTTCTATTTTTCATTGATCAGGATGTGGGGTTGTCCTTTCTCTGTCCTCCAGAGATGCCGCTATCTGCTTCTTGATCTCAGACCGTTTGCAGTCTTTTCTTGGCTCATGGTCACTTCCACAAAATTCTAGCTGCCTTCAGAGCCTGATTCTGTGGCCCTTACTAACCCTGAGTACCTCTTCCATGCTTGGTTAGTACCATCAATGGGACTACTCACCTGGGTAAATGCTAAGCAACACAAGTAAGGAGTGCTGAAATGGACCCTCAAAGTGTAGATGCTTCTTTGCCACTTCAGGCCCCTGTTTAGACTGGCAAAAAACAACTTCTATATTTAGGTGTCAAAGTCCGTCTCACTTAACAGGACCTCGTGGTGCAATATTTTGATTGTAGATTTCGGGTACATTTGTCAAGATGGCCATCACTAATAAACTGTCTTGGAATGGTAGCCATCCCACAGCTAACCTGTCATCTACTCAAGTGACTCTGAAGAAACTGTTCTATGTGCATGAGATGTTAGGTCTTGTGATCGTCCATTCACAGGGTTTAGAATCCAATTATTGAGGGAAGTACAATTCCCTCAGGAGCAATTGTGTAGAGATGGGCAATCATATCCTGATGGTTCCATTAGAACTTGTTGGTTGCAAACCCAAACATTAGCTTACTTTCTGGCATTCTTGGGGAACTCATCCTGCTGGAGGGAGGCTTGGAAAGAGGAGTGGGATTGTGATGCTTAGGTACTTCTCTCAAGAGGGTCCCTAAAATGGAGACAACAACTTATTCCCCTAGGGCAATGGTTATGTCCCCAACTTGAGCTGAGCAGGAGAAAGCATGGTGCTGGTAGTCTGTGAACCGCTTTTCCTACAACTGGACAGTCATAGAACTAGAGAAGCATTTGGGTTAGTATGGACTTCCATAAGCTCCGCTAATCTCTACCCTCTGCATCAGGGCAAGACAGACATTACCATTCCTAAAGCTTCCCTAATGGATGTGTGTCTGGTCCCAGCCTTACTTGTCTTCAGCTTTGGCAGTTGCACCTCCCTTGGCAACTTTTTCCATAGCCTGAGCTGCTCTTTGAGTTATTAAGTTTATTTCCTGCGGAATCTTTATCCCATTAATGCTTGTTCTGTCATCCTAAAGCAATGAGAATAATTGATCTCAGTCCTCTTTGTAACATGCCGTTACGTCTCTGAAGACAACCACTGTGTCTCTTTGCCTTAGTCTTCTTTTCTCTAGGCCCAGTCCCCTTAAACTTTCATCATTGTAGATCTTTGATTCCCAAACTTTTTTTTTGTCATTTGTGACATACTCCTCTGAATTCTTCCTAGTTTATCTTTGTCCTGTGGCAAAAACAGAGTTCTTAGAGCTGTCGATAATAGAGAATGAAACAGGGCATCTACTAGGGGTGTAGTGTTGGTGAACATCCTCTGATTAAAGACCATGACATGTCCCTGATTTTGACAAGGCCGAATATGGTCCCACATGTGCAGCCCTACTAGGGTTTGCTAGCTTTTCAGTATATGTCCTGTTGAAGAAATGTGAGGGCCACAGTATTGTAGAGGCGTGTTGTCACATGGCATCATCATGTTACATCATTTTGCTGTGTTGTGGCATCCGCACATCCTGGCATGATACCATTGCTCTTGATCATATGGTGCTGCAGAAGCATGATGCCATGACATAATGTCTCTGTGCTGGCATGTAGCAGTGTTGGACCATGATCATACCTCGTTAAAGCAGCATCCTAGTTCAATGATCCAATAGCACAGGACCCAAGCTATAATGTCACCGTAATCCATATGAGGAGAATATGGGTCTTTCTCCCCTTTAGTGCATGGGATACATCCATAAGAGGATAAAAGCCTACCTCAGCTGCCAGCCAAAAGCCTTATTTCTTGATCTCAAGCCATTAAGGTCTTGGGTTTAATCCCCTCTGACAACCCATGAAAGATGGCTGTTATATAACCATATTGCACCACAGCACCATTAGTTAGCAATACCATCATGTCATGTTGCAATGCAATGTCATGATATGCTGACATGGACCTAAGTATTATGATGTTGCAGAGGCCCTGAGATGTATATCAAGACCTCTGCAGGCTTCATAGGTGCCAAAGCATCTAATAAGAAACAGGAGAGTCCTAAAGATATAGTATGTGTGAATCACAGTACAGAGCCAACACACAGGAGGTGGAATTAAGGGCATGCTCCTTTTAGGCCTGTTTTTCTTTCCCCGTTTTTTTTGCTTAAGCCCCAGCCTTGATGTATGTTTTTTAAAAAACAACACAACCCTTTTGCATTTAATACTTCAAAAGCTAAGCAGAGCTATGAAAGTGAAATTAGAGTAATTTATAGCCCATTGCCATCTGTCGCCTGGGAGAAAAATTGTGCATTATATGTCAAGCAACATTTCCATAATATTTGTAAGGGATGAATATTGCTGAGAAGGCCCCTGGAAGATGAAGCAGAAAAAGATCAGAAAGTTGGGTCAGATGGTATGTCAGCATAGGTCCATTGAAGTCAATGTAGCTATACTGATTTACACCAGCTGTGGATCTCGCCCATTGTTATTTTAATCATTATTCTTCTGGTTAACATTTGGCGGGGGCAGGGACTGGGGAAGCAGGCTGTCTCTGCTGTCTATTAACGCATCTAAAGGTTTGTTTGTGGTGGGAATTGGAGAGAGGTCCAACAGAATTTCTTGACTAAGAGGAACAGGAGAACAGTTGCATATGGAAAGGATGTAGACTCCAGGGAAGAAGAGGGATTGTTTCAGGTGATCCCACTGCAGTCTTGGGCCGTTGTGTCTGAAATTGGGAGGACAGCTTCAGCCCTGACTCCTCGCTGAGTCAGTTTGTGTGCACGCATGCACATAGCAAGAGTCGTTTATGAAGCTGGTGTTGGCACTAGTGTGAATCAGAAGCAACTCCACTGAAGGCAGGAGAGGTATGCTAGTGTGAATGTGATCAGGACCAAGCCCATGGTACTGCTATTAGAAACAGAACTGAGCCAAAGCCCTAATCTAACCCCAACTCTGAACTCTGGATCTGAGTCCAAACATTAAATGTGAAAAAGTTTGGACTCAGCCTGTTACAGAGACAGTTTCAAGCTGCCAAATCTCATCCAAAGACAGATTTGTGGTTCAGATCTGAGCTATGGTTCAGGCCTGTTGCTCTCGCCAGAGCCTGTTGTGTGCTTTCCTGCTAATGTCCTTAATGTAGCCATTCCTATGATAGGCCAGGGAACTCCAGAGGGCAGAGTAGTCTGATGTCACCCAATCCAATGCCCTTGCTTTCCCCTTGTTCTCTTTCGTCACCAGAAGTATGGTGAGCAACTTGGATGAGCTGCTTTGCCCAGCCAGACAGCTGGCGTGTTGGACATTCTGATCCTGACATGGAACACACCTGTGGAATCTTGTCATCAGGCAAATCACATTTTTCCATTTGGCTTTTCTGCCACTTCAGTTTTGTTCTCCCAACACTTGTTGTCCAGTCAGCTTTATTAGCGTCATGTTGCACATGGTGATTCTGAGAGGTTTCTGTTATCAGATGCTCTCAGACACCTGGGGGAGAGGGGAAGCAGGAGGGGGAATAAAAATACCTGCCTGGTTTATGACTATGCTGAAAAACTACAGTATGTCTGCAAAAAATTGGGCATTCAAGAGTCAGTCGTAAACTTTCCACTCAATGTCCTATGTGCAGTTATAGGGCATGCATGCATGTTATGGCTCTTTCCTTACATGGTAACACAAAACCCTCTACTTGGTGGAGAAAGGGCAATTACACAGGGATGGACCTGCTCTTTCAGTTGCTGGTTAATTGCACTAGTAGCTCCTACATTCATGACTCAATCCTGGAATGGTGTGCAGAAATGCTGATGCATAATTATTAATTACAGAAATAACCCATCACTGCAACCTACCATCATTGCAGTGGGAAGTCCTTGGGCATTGTGCCTGGATAACAAGTGAGTGTAAATTGGGTTAGAACTTACTTGACCATGTTTCATTAAATGGTCAGTGGTTCCCATGTAAGTGCTGCAAAGTATGAGTCATGATATCTGTGTCCTATAATAGGCCATGTTACCTATCTATGTGTCTTTACATATAGGTCAAGATTTTCTATCCAGAAAAGTTTGAGGTCCACTTGTTATTTCCGTCTCTGTGTGTACTCTTGCTACGCTTCTATTGTAGATAGAGTCCCATGGTTTCCTCTGTGCACCGCTGTCCCCAAATGTTTAGAATTAAAGTTGAGTCCATTTCCTATGTATTGCCACTGTCTGCACTGATTTGGCTCCCTTGGTGGCAAAGAGGTCAAGCATGGTCCATGGAGATGGAAATGCCTTCTTATTTCTAGAGGGGGTCTGTCCAGTTCAGACCTGGAGCTCCTGGTTGGGGTAGTGCACGGATGCTCACATTCCAGATGACTGTGATGTACGTATCCCTGCCATGGCTAAACAGATGACTTGAATCCTATGAGCCATCAAGCCGGCACTACATTCACTTGCAGGAATAGCTTAAGGTTCATCAGATA
Organism: Chelonoidis abingdonii; assembly: GCF_003597395.2. NCBI lineage: Eukaryota > Metazoa > Chordata > Testudines > Testudinidae > Chelonoidis > Chelonoidis abingdonii. The sequence goes on from NC_133770.1 coordinate 296,959,366, forward strand.
GAACTGGTTCCAGTTTTCCAGGGTGTTTATTTAGCAAGGTCCCATCTGTACCCTGTAGCCTCTTGTTAACAGATAACAGGATTCAGGTGCCAGCGGCCTCCTTAGTTGTCTGGCTATTTGTACTTGGGGAACATTTGATGGAGGGCAAGAGGTGCTTCCAGGAGCTTACCGTCCAGGCTCAAATCTGTCCTTGTCAGCTTAGCCACCCGAACCCTCCAAATAAAACCTCAAGTGATACTGATTTTCTGAGTGCTGTCACAGTCCAGGCACCAGTAGCAATTAGCTAAGAGTTGATGGCCATCAAGGAAACCTGGCCTCTCCTATAGATGTTCCACTCCCCTCTTGCAACATACAGTGGCCGCATCTTCTCTCTGCTTCTTGGACAATACCACTGGTGTGATTAACAGTGCGGAGTGGGAGGGGCATGAAGGGGACATGATATGCCTGCCTCCTTCCTTCCCACCCCGAATTTCTGTGCATGCTTGCACCACTGAGCCGTTGTCCCCTCGAAGTGTCTGCCGCCTGCTCTCAGAGCATGAATGTGATGAGCAAAGCAGCCTCCTGCGTCCCTGAGGGAGCTCAGAAATCACCCCAAATGAGTCCACTGTTAGTGAGGAAAATTCTTCAACAGCCTTTTGGGATCAGGAGGCTGAATTGGCTCCCCTGAGTGATCACAACGTTTAACTGGCTGGGGATGAAGCTGAACTCAGATTTACTTTCTCTTCCCTGACAGGGCCTCCCTTTGGAGCTCCTGTGTGGTCCTACCTCTGCTGGCGCTGACCTGGATGTCTGCGGTTCTGGCAATCACGGATCGGCGGTCAGCGCTCTTCCAGATCCTCTTCGCTGTCTTTGACTCCCTGGAGGGCTTTGTCATTGTGATGGTTCATTGCATCCTGAGACGAGAGGTGGGCACCGCCAATGATTCCTACTGCACAGCCCAGAGGGCTGCGTGTGACTCGTCTACCAGAGGGCAGATTGGGAATTGCAACCTTCCCGCAGTCTCTCTGGGGATTCCTCTGATCCCTTGAGCTGTGGGCCATGACATTCAGCTGCACAGACGTCACAGTGATGAGTGTGACAGAAGTGCCTGGACAGATGGATGGATAGGTGGACAACATGCTGAAAACGTACAGTGGAGCAGAGTTTTGGGAACAAGCCTCGTTCAGTTTATCATTGGTCCAAAATTTAGGTTTTGTTTTTTTTAAAAAAAAAGGTTCTACAAAACCTAGGATTTGCAGAAAAGTTTTCATCCGTGTTTAAAGACAATATCAACAAAAAACAAGGTTGTTTTCTAGGCGTTGTATTGAAATAGTCCCCAGCAGTGCTGGAAACCCGAACATTGCATATATGGTGCCAGTTTATGGGACCCATAAGTTAAACTTGACTATGAACAGAAAGTGAAACTTTATTTTACTTTAAACCGGTGAATTCCATCAATGATGAAAAGTTACATTCTTTTTTTTTAAGTTCTTTCCATTGCAGTAAAATGGGGTGTCACTAATAACATTGACAAGGAGCTTTTTGTGTATATATATATGCATGTTACCTTGATATAATCCCTTTCAATTAAGTGAGCCTGATAGATTCAGTGGAATTACACCAGGGGTTGGCCTAGCCCAGAGTCTTTTCATTAATTTCATTATCCATTTAGGCCCTCTCATTGCGGTCGTTGGGAGTTTATCCATTGATTTCAGTGAGCTTTCGAGGACACATAATATGCACACAGTATAGACTCTTGATCTGACATTATATATCTCTATGCCATGTTTTATGCAACAGGGTCCTTTGTAAATATCATGGGTACAGAATAAATTCATGGTTATTCCTGCTAGGCAAATCCAGCAACTAACTACTTTGGAAGCTATCCCATGTAATAATCCTGTAAGCATGCAGGAACCTGAAGTTGCTGTATTGGTGTGTCAGATATGTGTCCTCTCAGCCCCTCTGAAGTCATTGTGTAAGCCCTAAACGAAGCCGTGTGTGCATTACAATCTATCCCCAGCAGGGTAGGATGATCCTTTGCTTTAAACAGTGCCTCTGTCTGACTCAGTCTTGTGAAAATCCATTTCTCCCGGCAGGTCCAGGATGCAGTGAAGTGCCGAGTAGTGGACCGTCAAGAAGAGGGCAACGGAGACTCGGGGGGGTCGTTTCAGAACGGACATGCTCAGCTAATGGTAGGATAAAGTGCCACCTGCTCGCTTGCCTAGGGACTCAGTGCATTTAGCCTGAATCCAATGAACTGAGGGCTCTGTTTCAACATCTTAGACTTAGCTGTCATCACTCTCCTTCTTTTAAATCTATGATTGGATCCTGCTGGAGCTTGGGTGAGCCTCAGTTTCACCCATCTATAGCTCCCGTTCCCTTCATAACATTCTGGATCCCATCCCTCTCCCGCTCAGACCTATGCAAGCGCCGGGGCTGTTTTGTTGATAAGCCAGATCCTTTTGGTCTAAGGATTACAAAACTTACATGCACCTGCTTTCCCATAAAAGAAATTTCCCAGGCCTTTCTACCTCTGAGAAGGCTGCATATCCTATCCAGCATGGTGGTGGGAGACAACAGTTTAATACCGACTTGCTCAGAGCATGTCACATTGTAGTCATGATTTTCAAGACATTCTTTCTGAGGAGACTTTCTTTCTCCAAAGTACTTTTCTTCCGCATTTCAGTAACATTCCTTTCTGGATGCTCATTTTAAGATCATTTTGCGCCAAGATAAAAAACTTCATCCTGTTACGTGAGTCCTTTAAAACTGTACTAGATAAAGCCCTAGGAGAATATGCCATAGGGAACAATCCTGCATTGGCCCCTTTGTGATGGACTGGATGTCCCTAAAAGGTCTTTCTTGTCTCTGATTTCTAAGCTTCCCACAGTTTACAAGATTTTCCCAGTCTCCAAAACAGACCTGTTGGGGCTTTCCTCTTTCTTTATGCCTGAGTGTCCAGCCAGTCAGGCCCAGAGATGCAACGTATTCATAGATTCATAGAGCTCAAGGCTAGAGGGGACCATTAGATAATCTAGTCTGACCTCCTGTATAGCACAAGCTATAAAATTTCACCCATCTTGCCCCATATTGAGTCCAATAACTAAAGCTGATCTTCCAGAAAGGCATCCGTCCTGAACAGATATCAAGAGAGAGAATCTACCACTTCTCATGATAGTTTGTCCCAGTGGTTAATCATTCTCACTGTTAAACATTTCTGCCTTATTTCTAATTTGAATTTCTCTGGCTTCAGCTTCCAACCTTTTGTCCTTGTGGTGTCTTTCTCAGCTAGATGAAGGAGCACCGTGTGACCCGGTGTTTTGTTCTGGTGTAGATACTTACATGCTGTCATCAAGTTACTTCTTAATCTTCTTTTTGATCTGTTGAACAGATGGAGCTCTTCAAGTCTCTCATTATAAGCCCTCATCTCCAGCCCTCCAATCACTTTTGTGGTTCATTTCTGCGCTCTCTCCAACTTTTCAGGGCCCTTTTAAAAGTACAGACATGAGAACTGGCTGCAGTGTTCCAGTATTGCTCTTGCCAATGTTGTGTGCAGAGCTGAAACCACCTCCCTGCTCCTAGTTGCTGTTCCCCTGTTTAGACATCCAAGGATCGCAAGAGCCCTCTTTGCTACAGCATTGCACTGACAGCTTCTGTCAAACTGCTTGTCCACTCTCACCCCTAGATCCTTTTCAGCTCCTCTGCTTTCCAGGATACAGTTCCCCCGTTCTGTAGGTATGACCTGCAGTCCTTGTTCCTAGATGTAAAACTTTGCATTTGACTGTATGAAAATACATTTTGTTTGATGGGGCCCTGTTTCACGAGCCGTTCAGATCACTCTGTGTGACTGTAGTGTCTTCATCATTATTTATCACTCTACCAATCTTCTATCACCTGCAAATTTTACCAGCAGTGATTTTATATTTACTTCCAGATCATTGATAAAAATATTGAATAACATCGGCCCCAGTTGCGATTCCTGCAGCACCCCACTAGAAACACCCCCATTCAACGATGATTCCCCTTGACAGCTACTTTTAGAGATCTGCCAGTCAGCCAGTTCCTAATCCATTTAATGTGTGCTGGACTAATATTGTATAGTGGTAATTTTTTAATCAGAACATTGAGAGATACTATGTCAAATGTCTTACAGAAGTCTGTGTATATTATATCTACACAGTTGCCTTTATCAACCAACTTTGTCATCTCATCAAAGAATGAAATCAAGTTTGTTTGAGAAGACCTATCTTCCATAAAAGCACGTTGCTTGGCATTAATTATAATCCTAGCCTTTAATTTGTTATAAGTCGAATCCCACATCAGCTTTTCCATTCTTTTGCATGGGATTGATATCGGGCTAACCAGCCTATGGTACCTAAGTCATCCTTCTTGCCAAGATCATTAGCACCTTGCCAGTCTTCTGGAGTTTCCCCAGCATTTCAAGATTTATTAATAATCAACATCAGCAGGTTAGCAATCTCCTCAGACAACTCTTTGAGTTGTGCAGGTTAGCTGGGCCTGCTGATTTCCAAATGTCTGTCCCTGGTAGGTGCTGTTTAACATTCTCTTTAATTACTAATGACTAGAAAATACCACAACATCCTCCTGTGGTACCATCCTGCTGCTTAGAACATCTAGAATGGAAATATTTGTAGGACACCTGTCTTTTCCACATCGCTTTGAACACGATTACATGGAAGCCCATGTTCTGGTGTGACTCCATTTCTCCCATTTTCTGGGCTGATGGCAACCAAGACTTTCGAGGCAGGGACTAGTTTAGGGGAGAGGAGGGCTGCATGTGGCTGCTTTTGGCATCCCCTGCTCAGGCATCCCCTGCTCCTGTTTGGGAGGGGCTGTGTCTTCTATCTCAAGGCCATTAGGCAGCGAGTCTGATTCCAAAGCGCTGAGCCGAGCCCTTGTTCGCGCCATTCTCTCTGGATTTGTATTGCTTTGTGTGTGGTCCATGAGTAGAAACGTTCATTGGATTCCAGGTTGTCTGCCCCTTTCTACTTCCCCTCCCCCGCCCCGCCCCCTTGACCGTGCCCTCTGCTTTCTCTGTCTTTCAGACCGATTTTGAGAAGGATGTGGATATGGCTTGTAGATCAGGTGAGCACATCACAGGTGAGAAATCAACAAGTGACCTGGTTTGGGGATTGAACTTGGCCATTTTTTCCCTTACTATTTGTGTGTGTCTATGTCCCCTCAGTGGCTTGTGTGTATGTGTATGGGCTGTCCTCGCTCCTGCCCCCACCTTGAGAAAATTCCTATCTCCACCCCTTCGCTTTGCTTATCTCCTCCCTCACCAACACGTTGCTTGGCCTCTTGGCTAAGATCAAGCCTCACCTTGATTTAACACCCTTTATCTGGGGCCTGTATCTTGCCTGGCAGGGGTGGTGGGATCTATGACCTTCTCCATCTCTCACTACTGGGTCATGATTTTGTCTCTGCTCATAGAGTCATCTCTGGGGCTGGCCTCATACCCCTCAGGTGTCCTGAGAAATGGGTGTAAATCTGGAGCATCTTCCCCCAATCCGTGAATGGACAGTTGTCCTCTGGGTCCATCCATACCAACAGCCACTTGGGCAGTCATAGATCAGACTGTGCTTGGGGAGATGGCCCACCCCTTCCCACACACAACCATTCATTGCAGCTCTGTAGATCTGCATGAGCCAGCAGTCCCTGCTGCCACAACCCCTCTTCAGTCGCTCTTGTTTGTCTCATGCCCACTGTGCTGTCTCTGAAAGTGCTGTACAGAGTCTTCTGTGCTGCCTGTTCCTCTTTGCAGGTTCTGTTCCCTCCTGCCCTTGGTACGCCTGACCAGCTGACTGATTTTAATCAAACCTTTTGCAGAATTTCCTACTCTCACTGTCTCGTCCAGATGCCTTCCCTTTCCCAAGCAAGAGTTTTCCCAGCTCATTTGGCCCTTGTGTATAATTCACATCTTCCAAACCAGGATCTCCCTCTAGCTGCCATGGAGTTTGCATCCTGTATGCTCATTTAGGGGGCATCACAGGACAGCGTTTTTTTCTCTCTCTCTCTCTCTCTCTCTCTCTCCCCATGCACCCCTGCTATCTATCTATCTATCTAATCACTTTCTCTTTATCATTATCAATTTGTCTATCACCCTTACTCTCATGGTATTAATTCCACAGTCTCTTTCTGTCTATACCTTATTCAGTGTCTCTCTCTTTCTCCTCTCTCTCACACTATATTTCTAGCGTGCTCTCTCCCGCTCTCTCTCCCCTTCCTTTCTGATGCTGAGGACCTGACTTTAAAAAAGGCAGGTGCAAAAATTGGTGCACTGGAGAGTGTGCCTGAGGTGCACATATGGTTGCCTCAGATGTGCACACAAGACAGGTATTTGCACATACAGCTGGCTAATTGGGCATGTGTTCACTGGTCATTCCCAGTTTGCGTGCACAATTGTGTGCTTTTCAGAATCAGATCCTGAAAATCAGTGCTGAGCCCTGGACAGGCTCCTCCACTGCAGGAGACTTCCTTGTGCTGCCGTAGAGTCTCTGGCTCCTGGATTGGGTCTCCTCAAGCAATGAGAGGGAGCCTTTTGGTTCAGGTGACTCCAGGACAGAAGACCCCTGATCTCCACCTCTGCTCACTAACCTGGCCTGGTTTTCTTTGCCAGCAGCCAGCTGTACAAGTCTTCAAACCCCAGCAGACAAGAAATGAAAAAATCCCAATTTGTTGTGTGCCACAGCCCAGAGACAGGACCTAAACACCACCCCTGGGGAAGCCAAAGCATGCAGGGAACTCCCATGCACAAAGCATGTCCCACATGCTTCCTTGAATACAAGCCACAGTGTAAAAAAATGCCCAACAACCCATTGGCTGTGGCGTTTGCTGAAAGGGCATTGTTAATAAAGCACTGATCCTGATACCTTAACAAGGATGAGCTGGCTCCGAGGCAACATGTGGCATTTTCACTTACAGCCAGTGGCAGAATTTGGCCCATGAATGAGGCCAAAGCAAAGTTATATCCTTGCGCTATTCTCTGTTAAGCCATAATGACTGAGACCGTCACCATGCAGCAGCTCTGACTTTCAAAGATGTTTTATGGTTGGTTTCTTTCTCCTGGCTTCGCTTTGATTTTGCCCTGCCTGCCCTGCACCCATTGGAGGTACCTACGCTTGTTCAGCACTCACCATGCCTGGCACAAGTTAGCAGTGAAACTGCAGCACCATGTTTTACCTGGCACCAGAAATCCACCTGTGCCAAATAGTACCTTGATCATAAGTGGTAATGTGCAAGGTCACAGCAAAGCCTCTGCTTTGTCTCCTCTCCTGTCCGCTGCATTGGTAAAAATGTGTAAAAAGAGCCTGGTTTTTTGTTCGGTTTTGGCTGGAATTGTTTCCCCTTTTCCATGCTGAAATGCTGGGTAAGTGACATTCAGCCCTGCCCACCCCAGAACCCTGTGACTTTATCCTCTGAAGACATCCAGGCTGATGTCATGAGCTTATTAACATTTCTGTTGCAGCTAGAACCAGCTGCGCAGCAAAGCAGATTTGAATGAGACAAGAAACAGCTGTGTTTGTGTCAGTGGATGATGCTCTCTGTGTGTGTCCTGTGTATATCTCCAAATTGGCATGATTGCCCCACCCTCAGATTAAGGTTCTCTCCTATTTGAATAACAAGCACTCATTTAGCTCCCTTTGGCTTCGAGGCAGGGGGGTGAGAACTTCAAAACCTGTGGTATAATTACCCCCACTTGTAAGCACTGGCTCACTCGCCAGTGTGGAGATGTCACAGGCATGGGTCTAGGAGCCAGAAGCATTGATCCGCCACTTAACCTCTGTCTGAGAGAGTGGAGGGAACATGCCAAGGGGGGTTGACTGTGGTGAGATGGTTGACATTGTATGTGGAGCTCAGGTGAGGTGAGTCTGAGGTGCTGAGGATGCTTCTCTGTTGCCCACAGTGCTGAATAAAGACATCACCACGTGCAGGACCTCAGCCATCACAGGCACGCTGAAGCGCCCATCACTGCAGGATGAGGAGAAGCTGAAGCTCCATCACCAGAAGGGGTCTTCGAACTTTAACAGTCTTCCAGCCAACGTCTCTAAGATGCACCTCCAGGGCTCCCCGCACTACCTGGGGGCCATCAACCTGAATGAGTTCAGCAACCACACGCTCACCCTGAAGAAGGAGAAGAACCAGCCGCCCAAGTCTATCTACATCTGTGATGGGGACATCTTCAAGAAGCTAGACTCTGAGCTCTCCCGGGCGCAGGAGCAGTCCCTGGATACCAGCTACGTCATCTTGCCCAGCAACAGTTCCTCCACCCTGCGGGCCAAGCCACCCAAGGACGATGGCAAATACAGCATCAACATAGACCAGATGCCCCAGACCCGGCTCATCCACCTCAGCATGGCAACCGACCCAGGCTTCATCGTCAAGAGCCCACCCAGGGAGCCCATGGCTATGACATGCACCGAGGTGCAGGGCTCCCCCATGCTACAGCAGCAGCAGCAGCAGCAGCAGAACATCTGCAGCGAGTCACAGATCCCCAACAGCCTGTGTGACCCGGGCGACTCAGGGAACTTGGGCATGGTGCCCAAGAGCGAGACAGTTTCCACCCTCTCCATGAGCTCCTTGGAGGTAAGCAGGCAACCTGTGGCCGCCTTCATCCATAAGAACATCCCAGTTGTCACATTGTTCATGCCACACTTTTCCTTCTATGTTGTTGCCTTCTCCCCTACAGTGGCCAATGCCAGATGTTCCAAGAGCAGAACCCTGCCTTGAATGCACCCAGCTGTGCAGTTTTAGTACCTCTTTCATTGTAGGTAGTTATGCTGCAGATGCCATCTCTTTTCCATATCAATGTCTAATCTGTTTTTGAAGCTTTCCCTCTCCCCTAGTTCCAGCACTGGGTATTTTGATCAAAGATTTTAGGATGGGAAGGAGCCAAAGAGTTTCTTAGCCCCCTTTTTTTTTAAATCCAGCAGACACAGGCTGCAAGGTTCTCCTTATCTCCCATCAGCCCTATGGAAACTGGATGTATTGACAGTATTCAGAGATTATTCATGAGGTTTTAGCCAGACCACTCCCATTCATTTTAATGGGAGGCACGTGGCTAAACCTCCTGGTTGGCTTTGATGATTTCAACCCTTCTGGGAAGAGACAGGTAAATACAGGTACAGGAAGTTACAGGAAAATTCCAGTGATTGCAGAGTTAAGCTCTATGTACGCAATTCTCCCTCACAGACAAGCCCTGCAACCCTATTGATGTCGGTAGCATTGCAGAGGGTATACGTGAGTGCTGGATTTCCCTTTTTTTTTTTTTCTACTGCTTCTTCTGACTGCTGTCCTTTGGCAGCACTTTTCATCTTATAACAATTCTCTTAAGTACAGAATTTCCACCCAGCCGGGTTCCGCCTTAGCAGACATTTAGTCCTTCTTGGTTCTTATACTTGGCCCCAGTTCTAACAGTCTTGTGGCATCTGTCTCCTTTGTCCCCTGTTATAGGATGTGGCTCTCAACCTCTCCTATGCGTCCTTCAGACTTTGGTCTGTGGTGCTCCCAGAGCTCACACAGGTTCTCTCCCCTGGGGCAGTGACCAAGGTTGCTTCTATCACTCCAGTTGTCTCCTTTGTATCAGAGCCAGAGCTGCATGGTGCAGGCAGAGCAGGGTGGGCAAGAAGGCAGGGGCTGTCTCTCTGTCTTTAGCCACTGTGCAGGGATGTGACCAATCCGTATCATCACTTACCAATCTTTCTTTCCCTTTTAATCTGCAGAGACGAAAATCCCGGTATGCAGAGCTAGATTTTGAGGTGAGCAGTTCCTCCTTTAAATTCTTTTATGGAGGGGTGAGATGAGGGAGAGGACCAGGCTCTGCTTTTCCCAGCAGGAACTCCCCTACTGCCTTCGCCAAAGAACCAGGGAAAGGGCTAGAAGCGGACAGGTGGCTCCAGCCAGCCTGGTTGAACAGGGAGGTTCACCCTGCATATCTAAACAAATGTGGGATTTACACTTATTTAATACGGCTTCATTTATTGAGCAGCAACTGCTGAGTAAATGTTTGTAAATGAGGATTTTAAGTCAGTTTGCACAAGGCCTGTAAACAATCTCATCTGTCAGTGAGATGCCAATAGAAAGCTGTACTACAATATACCAGGATCAGGAGTCTGGGCCACTTTCCAGCCAGTGTGAGAGGGGTCAGAGGTCCTGAATCTTAGGTCAGGTCTGCCCTACAAACTTATATTGGTACAGCTACATTGCTGAGCGGTGTGAAAATTCCACCCTCCTGAATGCCATAGTTATACCGACCTCACCCCGGAGTAGACAGTGTTATGTCGGCAGGAGAACTTCCTGTCTCTCACGGAGGTGGAGTAACTATGCCAACAGGAGATGCTCACCAGTGCAGCGCTATACGTGTAGAACTGCCCCCAGACATGAAATCTGCTCAGATGGTCCCTAGCATCCTGGCATGGGAGCTCCTCACAAGATTAAGGAGCCTCCCCATGCTCCTCAGAGTTGAGGAAGTATCCACATCTTCCAGATGGGGAAATCTGAGGCACAGAAGGCAGAAGCAGGTGCTTTAAAGAGGAAGCCAGGCTTCACACAGGAAATCTCTGGCAGAGCTGGGAAATGAACGCAGGTCTCCTGAGTCCTGTTGCAATGCAATGAAGCTGTCACTTTGAAGAGGAAGGATGGTTGGGTTGTGAAGGCATCAAACCATCCTTCCTCTTCAAAGCTACTGCTTCATTCCAAAATCAGCCATCACTCCTGGGACCGCATGGGGAAGAAGAGAGTTTGTTCGAAGCCTGGGCTCTGAGGTTTGCTCCAAAACTTAGGACCCTGGGCTCAGTCTGAAATAGGGACACTGTGTGGCTCCAAATTCTGAAACTCATGTGTTGGACTAGATTCGAACTCAGGCCTCACACTTCTTCAAAAGCTTTGCAACCCTTGGAGAGCTTTCAGGCTAAGATTCAGGTTTGTCACAAATCCTGTAACTAGCCAAGACTCAGCTAGTTTGGTGTAGGCTGGAATTTTCCTGCCTGTAATGAGATCTAGATTTCTGGTATCTAGGGCCAAGATCCTCAAAGGGATTTGGGCACCTAACTTGAACCTAGGTGCCCACTTTGGCAGTTTCCTAGTTGATGAGGGCAGTGTAGACTCTAATGCTATGAATCTTAAGGGGAGAAAGGTTTGCTGACCTATCGCCCACGTCTTTGCTTCAGAAAATCATGCACACGAGAAAGCGTCACCAGGACATGTTCCAGGACTTGAACAGGAAGCTGCATCATGCGGAAAAGGAGAAGGAGTCTCCAACAACGGAGAGCAAGGTCAGTCACTCACCCTTTGGAGCTGCTGGCTTCCCACTCCAAGAACCAGGATGAGCATGGAGATGGAGGAAAATATAGGGGCTCTTACCAGAACCCTGCACTTCAGTGTCCCTCCACTCTCAATATCTCTGTGCATGTGTTTGTGTGTGGGAGTGGGTGTAAAATCATAATGCTAGTGCACAGCCAGTGACATGTTCACTCTCCTCTAGCTCACATGGCAATAGCTTGTAGCGCTGATACAGACACTTCTGAACTCTATTCCTTGTGTCTTGTGAGACTGTGTGGTTCAGCTTGTGTCTGTGGTGTCCATCTTCTCTGCACCCAGTACATGGAAACTTTAACACGTTTACAGTGTGGACTGGGAAGCAGAGGGAGGGTGCAGTGGAGATGGGTTGTATCCCATTACCATCTATGGGAGCTGGTCTCAAATCCAAGGCAGGGGTGGAGATCATAAGTTGTGACGTTTGGACTGTCAGGGAGGTGGGATTTATGCTGTGGAGACAGCAGCGCCTTCAGATGGTCTGGGAAAGGAGACGGATGCTGCTGAAGGAGTCTGATCTCAGGACAGGGGTTCCATTAAAGGCACTTATGGCAGTGACCTGTTGTGTGGTGGCTTAGAATCACAGGGTTAGAAAGGACCGCAAGTGTTATCTAGTCTAACCCCCTGCCAAGATGCAGGATTTGTTGTGTCTAAACCAGGGATCGGCAACCTTGGGCACGCGGCCAGTCAGGGAAATCCACTGGCAGGCTGGGACAGTTTTTGTTTACCTGCAGCGTCCAAAAGTTTGTCCAATCGCAGCTCCCACTGGCCTTGGTTCACTGTTCCAGGCCAATGGGGGCTGTGGGAAGTGGTGGCCAGCACATCCCTCGGCCCACACTGTTTCCCACAGCCCCCATTGGCCTGGAACATCAAACCGCGGCCAGTGGGAGCTATGATCGACCGAACCTGAGGACACTGCAGGTAAACAAACCATCCCAGCCTGCCAGCAGGCCATGTGATGGCCCATGTGCCAAAGGTTGCCAATCCCTTGTCTAAACCATCCCAGACAGATGGCTAGCCAGCCTCCTTTTGGAAACCTCCAGTGAAAGAGCTTCCACACCCTCCCTAGGCATCTGTTCCACTGTCCTACTGTTCTCACAGTTAGGACATTTTTCTGAGCAACCTTCTAAGTGACCTTCAGTGGCAGGGAGTCGATGTTGTTGGAAGAATACAGGGGAAAGCCACGGAGGGGAAAATAATAGGATCTGGAAACAAGAAAGGCCTATAGACTGCTTCTGGCCCTGTGCAATTGTGTGCATTACACTGAATTATACTGTGGCTGTCAGCTCCAGCATATGTATCTATGTAAAGTTACAAGTCTGTGAGGTGGCCCCTGTAGGGACGTCCCCTCCAAGGAGTGAGTCCACCACAGGGAAGGTACATGTGGTTCTAGTATGGAGTGGGGGCATGCACTGTGGCCAAATCGGGTCCAGCATGAAAGAACCATAGTGGCAAAGAATTTTTGCTGCAGCAGTAAGGAACAGCAGGCTGGCCAAAGGGCCCTCTTTCTGTCTGAGCCCCTCCATGCCTGCTGGGCTGGAGCCAAATGGCTGGCAAGGAATTTGATCTAGTCCAGCACAGAGGGAAAATAAGTAGCAGCTGCAGAGTGGTGGGGGCAGCCTGGCTCAGGGCTGTTCTCTGTGAGACTCTTGGAGATTGCCCCAAGGTGGGGTTTCCCTCTGTTGGTTGGAATTTCACCCATCCATCTTCAAGAGAAGGCAGAGTTGGCATTCACGGCCACCTGTAGCATGGCCAAAAGGACTAGCCAGTGAGTAACTGCTGGAGCTTTTGTTAGGATTTAGTTAGACATCAGGCCAAGCCCCAAAGTTCAGAGTGTGATAGGGTGAGAGGTTTTGGCTTGGTCCATTATAAACACAGGGCCTAGATATAACACTCGGATCTGGGCTGGGATTGTGCAGTCGATGGTGTTGGGAGTCAGGGTTTTGCTCCATGCAATCCCTAGTTTTACTGTGCATTGTGGTTTACTGCAAGGGGTCTGCTTGTGGAGACTGGCTGTTCAGAATGACTAGGCTCTCAGGCTGGCAAACAGGTTCAGCTTATACCAGAACCAGCCCTATTTTTTGCCCAGACTCCAAATGGATCATCACTTGAGATGGACAGTCAGTACACCCTTCACTTGCTATGCGCCTTTGTATTTTCTGGGTTTGGCCCAGGACTGGGAGCAGAAGAGCCTAAATATTTCAAGAAAGCCTCTCCGTGTAACAGTCCTAGGCCAGCTTTACAAACTCAGGTTGTTCAGCTATTTCAGAGAAGTGTCTGAGATTATTTGGTAGCCTAATGTTAGGACACTTGGTTCCAGCTACCGCACCAAAGGGCTTTCGGATGGTAACAGCTTTCAGCAGGTGCTGGAGTTAAACTGAGGAGATGTATATTTTAAATATTCACACAGAGCAGCCTGATTCACTTTCTGGCTATGACCTTTCTCTCCTTAGGTGCATTAAATAAAGAGCCTTCTAAGCATTGGTATTCAGTGGTTAATAGTGAGGTTTGGTTATGCAAAGTCCTAAGCCAATAAGAAAAACTATTACTTCCCTCCTGCACCCCTTTCCTGTCATTCCCTTGCACTGGCTGCCATCTGACCTACAAGGTGGACCCCATAGAGAAGGCAACCTTTAGATGCCACGGATACGTTTCATTAACCCCCCCCCCCCCCCCCAATTCTTTTCTGTGTGTGTTTAGGTTATAAAACGGTGGAGTGTTTCTTCTGGTGGAAGTGATAAAACTAATGTTAGTGTAAGTCTGCCTTTCTGCTTTGCATCAGAGAGCCTTGTACACAAGTCTCAACCCCTGCCATGATGCATGACTCCAAACACATTCCCTCACCAACAGAAAACTCCTCAGCTTTTGGAAACAAACGAGATCATGAGCATCCTGGAATGCCTCGTAACCTCCATAGTACCATGGAGGAGAAGAGACAGCTAGTTGGTCTTCTTGCTCATCCACCTGCATTGCTAAAGCTTCAATTTCATTCTCCCTAAGCACCCCTCCACTTGATGGCTGTCTAGTCTTACCTTGACTATTTCCAGTAATGGCAATTTTCCAAACCCCCCCCAGGTAGCATGTTTCATTGCCCTAGCTGCTCTCCTAGTTATGAAGCTTCTCCTAATCCTTCCATGACTCCTCCCCGCACTCCCCCTCCCTCAGATCAGAAACTTGCAGCTGAAATTCAGGGCAAATATCTACTTGAGAGAAAACGCCTTTGATGAAGTCTAGAATTGGTGCTTGCTCTATTGTTTTGAATTCAAGTGACAGTCCCCCTTCTATTCCATTGAGCCACTTCTTATCTGTCTGAAAATGATTAGCCCGTCATTGCATCTGGCTAGATTCTCTCAAATGAACCATTTTGCAACCGCTATCAGATCTGCAGAAAGGGCTGGGAGGAACTGGCTTTGGGTCTCACAGGGGAGCTTGTGAAGGTGTCCCAGGAATGCAGCCATCACAAGTGGTTACTGTTTATAAGTTGTTCATATTTGATATTAAAACACCCTTCTCCAAATACCTTCAGAAAAGAGCTACAATTGAGCAACAGGAATCCTCTGCATTTCATGGGATACTTTTTCCTAGGTATCCTTAAAGCAATTTGAACTCTTTAATCCTTCAACACAGCTTTGATAAATTTATGAATGGGTTTCTATGATGAAGATGTCCATGATAGCAGTGGACTAGACATGACAACTTAGGAGCTCTCTCCCAGGATGGTGTTCCTATGAGAAGGTAAGTATTATTGCTAAACTCTTCTCACAGATGAGGAAGTTTGTCGCTTGGGGTGACTTGGAATAGGACTTGAGAGTCCTGACTGCTTGTATCCTCTTCTGACTGTTAGACACAGTTTCTCAGATACAAATAAAGGGCCAATCCATTTATACTTTATGAGAATATTGTCCAATAAATCACATGCCACAATCATGATCTACTAAAGTGTCAGCATTCTTATGCCCTGAATTCTGTGGGCTCACAAGGTTATTAACGCTCAGATGTAAAGAGACGGAGAGGGAAATTGTGTTATTTATTGTTATTATCAATTATTTTCTGATTGGACTCATGGATCAGGCCCCCATTGTGGTAGGTGCTGTGTGAACACAGGCCAGAAAGACAGTCCCTGCCCCAAGTTTCTTACAATCTCAGAATAAGACAAGAGACAACGGATGGATCCAGATAGACTGACGGGGGTGTAGAAGGAAACTGGGTGACAGCATTGGTCATCATGATCAGCAGTGGTCTCAGACCACTGTTGGGTTTCCCCTGGGACCTCTGCCACTCAGTTCCCCAAGGACTCAGTTCAACTCCAGTCTCGTCACGTAGGTTCCTTTATTTGGCACACAGCAAAGCTCAGACTCAAGCTTAGAGGGGGTGGGTATAGGGTGCACCACACATCCATGGTACACAGCAAAACTTTACATTATGTACATGTGTAGTAACTCTAGTACATGCATTTTTAATTCTGGATTTCATTGTGCTTCGTGATTGGCTTGGTTCTGTTCAGGAAGCTGTACTGCACGCTCTGTCCGTGTGCTGTTCTTGTAGAACCTGATCTGTACAGTTCAGCGTTATCGTCTCCATTTTCCCTAGCACCAGGGCATTTCTACTGATCACAGCTAGCACAGATACCCTGACACCAGCATCCTGTTAACCTTCCATGCACCTTCCCAGTCATGCCAGCTAAGAAATGAGGTCTGACTAATGTCCAGTTACTTATGCCCAGCCTGTCTTGCACACACCAGCAGCCTAGCCATAGTCAGGTTTTTGTAGGTGTCATGGCAAAGCAGACTTTTAAGGAGGGATTTGAAGGAGGAGGATGAAATACTCACTTTAGCCGTGATTTCAGCAGGGTTCTGAATCTTTTCAGCACATCAGCAGGCCCTGGGGCACAAAGGCCCAGGCCTTCAAAGGTGTTTAGGGTCCTAATTCCTATCGATTCCACTGATACCTGTGAGGATCTCGGCCCAGTGCTTTCAGTGAGTTGTCCCATGGATACTTAAGTAGGTGCCTACAGCTGGGCATGTATCTGAAAACCCTGCTGAATTTGAGCCCTGGAACCTGAGTCGAAGACCATTGAAATCAGTGTATTCCCATTGTATTCAAAGGGCTGAAGATCAGGTTCCTAATGAACATTGGTGTTAATGAGATTTGGTGCCAGAGGCTCTGCTGCGGGATGGGGAGGAGCAAGGGAATAGCTCCTGAAATGGAGAATGTATCTGAAACCTGAAGACAAGGTGGGTGGGGTAATATCTTTTACTGGACCCACTTCTGTTGGTGAGAGAGACAAGCTGTCGCACTTCTTCAAATGTGGGCCAGATAATCTAACCCTATGTAGTCAGGATAGGAAAGTCCAGTTTGTAGTAGCAGTGTTAGCAGCAATTATTTCTATGCCTCCCACGGAGCACTGTAATACTAAATTCATCCAGTGTCTCAGAGACCAATTAAATTGCCTAGTTCAAGACCAGTGTGGGATCGTCCCCTGCAGTATATTATCTATGTACCTCTTCATCTGTTTTTTTCAGTGTATGAAAATCTGCCCAGCCAGTGCTGTGGGCACATGTCCAGCAGTTTACGATAGAAATTACATTACCCAATAGGACTAATTTTCAAAACATAAGGACAACGCTCTCCAAACTCCATCTGTATTTCAAGCAAGGCTCTCTCATTTCTTCTGCCCAAGTACTGCAGCTAAAATAAATGGGTCTTACACGTCTGGGCTCCGATGAACCAATCAGGGACGTAAATTTCACTGCCAAAGAGATGATAACGTATACTACCAGAGGGCTCTTAAATCTAGCAGACAAAAACATAACAAGACGTCGTGACTGGAATTTGAAGTCAGCAAAGTTCAAGTTGAAGTAAGGATCCAGATTTTTAACACAGAGAGTAATTAACTCTTGGAACAGCTTGCCAAGGGATGTGGTAAATTCACCCTCTCCTGGAGTCTTCAATCAAGATTGAACATTTGCTAAAAGATCCAGAAGTTATTGGGCTAGATGCAGGAATGCCTGGATGAGGTTCTCTGGCATGTGTTATCCAGGAAGTCAGACTAGATGACCATAATGGCCCTTCTGGCCTTCAAATCTATTAATCTCATCTCCAAGAAGCATCTGGCTTTAATCCGTTCATGAGTAAACTGGGGAGAATTTTAGCTCCGGGCCCTGAGAGGATGCTGCCTGTCATGCTAGAAGTGTGGAAGGGTGTTCTGTGAAGTAATCAGGACCGAACTCTGTTAAAGATTCATAAGTTGCAACCAAGAGAGCACAGGTCACAGAGCGAAGGTGTAATATGCTCCGTGCGAGCAAAGGGAAGTGGTGGCAGCCTCCCGAGCAAACACAAACAATTAAAAGCACTCTTGGCCACTGCTGCCATCTGGGCATCCAACCGGCCCTCGACTTGCAAAAAAATGGGTACATTCTCTCAACAGAGGCAGCCGATATCACCTTCCCCCAATTGCGTCAGTCTTCCCCTTCCAATCTGGGTGAAGACTCAGCCAGCTTGCCTTCACTCCCAGCCAAGGGGATCCTACAGTGTCCCTCTAGGGCAATTTAAAATCACTTTGTGCTGCTCTGGCTGTACCATGCTGGGGGTTGGTTTATTGCTGGCTCAGAAGATCAAGTTCCACCTACTGAATAGCCAGCGTCACTTTGCATCCCTCCCATTGGGTCATTCTTTGTCTGATACAAATTGTTGCCCAGATTCTATCTGCTAAAAAAAACCCCCAAGTTAAGCCGCTGGAAACCTTGTTGCTAATGCATTTTTCTATTCAAATGCTAATTAGTGCCTGATGATTACAGGCTATGGGCCAGACAGACAACATCCCCTCCCCTAAGCTCTGTCTCTCTCCAGCCAAGAGCTGTGAAAGTTAAAGCAGGGATGGTAGAAAGCCATGTGGAGCCACTTTGTAAGCTGCTTCTCCTAGTAAATTAGTCAGAGGTTCTAAGGCTTTTCCTGGGTGTTGTCAGAAACCGACACACTCTGCAAGAGCATAGTATAAAAGATGAGCCTTTGCAGGCTTCAAGGTAAGCGTCTCCTTTGCTTGTACTGTGCTCAGCACCTGCTTTGAAAGCGATGAAAGTGCTTCTCCTGCAGTACCTCTCCCTGGGCGTTCTTTGATCTGGCACCATTGGCAGAGTTTGAGTCACACAACAGTTCTCTCTCTAAGTGTCTAGTTTTGCAGCTCGTTCTTTACTTTTGTTGAGACCAGCAAATGCGATTCCAAAATGAGCTGTGTAAAATTCTGTGGATTCCTTGGGCAAGGGGTTCTTGCACACCTTTCATTTTAGCTCTCAAGGGGTGTGAGCCCCCCTAGGCCTTTGTTCAAATCCAAAACTCCAACCAAGTCCAATGTTCAAAGGGCCAGTCTGTCATAAAGTCTAAACTCGCCACGTTTCCTGCCAGAGCCAGAAATGGGCTGAAAGTCAGTTAGGCTATGTCTACACAGCGTTTTGGAGCCTGCAGAAGCAAGCCTCCAAGCCTGGGTCGACAGGACTGAGCTAACAGGACTCGCTTTACTGCACTAAAAATAGCTGTATAGACAGTGTATTGACGTGGAGTTCAGACTGGAGCTCAGGCTATGAAGCCTAGCCCAGGTCAAGCAAAACTGCAAAGCACTGTCTACATAGCGATTTTCAGAACGCTGGCTCAAGCTCCACTGGTAACCTGAGTCTGTCAGCCCGGACTGGGAGGCTCGCTTCTGCAGGCACCAAAACGCTGTATAAATATATATTCAGAGGCCCCGGACCTAGCCCAGCATTCATCCTCAGGCTTATCCCAAAACCTGGCCTCCTCTTGCCCCAATTTCTGGCCTTTCGCTCATCCCAATATCCAACCCCAAGCTCACCTCAAAACCCAGCCCTACTCTCATTCTGAAGCCTGGTCTGGCTCTTGGAGACATATATGTACTGCTTGTGAACAGTTTTATGTTTGTAACTATGATGGGGCATGACTCACCACTGCGGCATCTCTTGCTGGCTGTCCCGGGAATTGGCTCTGC
This sequence comes from Chelonoidis abingdonii, assembly GCF_003597395.2. Classification (NCBI taxonomy): domain Eukaryota; kingdom Metazoa; phylum Chordata; order Testudines; family Testudinidae; genus Chelonoidis; species Chelonoidis abingdonii. Next base: position 296,978,678 of record NC_133770.1, read on the forward strand.
TAGCCAGTGCGCCCTCTTCTGGTGATGTCTCACCACCATCACTTCTGCTCTTGGACCCTTGTCGTCCTAAGGACCACGGCATCCTCTTCAGGACACAGCCCTCCGGCTGTGCCACACTCTGTGCTCCCCCTTTCCGGGGGAATGTACCGCAGTCCGATGCTCCAGCCACTTTCTCAGTGGCGAGTGCAGGTGAGAGGGGGACGTGCCCCACCCCACACTACTCCAGGTCCTGGTGCAGGGACCCTGTAGATGGCAGCCATGGGCTGCATCCCCTCCATCCTCTCCATACCTTTCCCTTGGCTGCTTCCGCGCAGACCTAGCACCTTCTCTGCCCTTGTCTCAGGGCTTCAGCATGCCAGTCTTAGCAGTCAGCCAGCAGCTCAGTCTCACTCCCCTGATCCTGCCCAGCACTGCTCTTTCCAAGGGGCTAGCTTTCCTCCTCCTTCTGCAAGGCAGCCGGTTCTCCCTCCTTGAGCTCCAGGAAGCAACTGGAGCTGCTCTGCACTGCAGCTCTTTTTATATGGGCCTGCCAGGCCCTGATTGGCTGTTCCCTTGAGCCCTTCTCTGAGTGAATGCCTCTTGCGCAGACTCCCTAAGGCTCTACTAACCCTTTAGAGCCCAGTGTGGGGCAGGCACTGCATGAAAGATAAAACTTCTGAAACCAAGCATAAAAGCTTTGCCCAGCTCTAGCCTTGACCCCCAGCAGGTCCCCGACAGAGGGTGTTCTTAAGTAGAGCTGAGTGAAAAATTGAGTTTTTTGATTCAGTGGCCAAACCAGAAAAACTGGGGGAGGGGGAAAGAATTTGCTTCAGATTGAATGAAAAATTTTGTTAAACCCAAAATGAGTTTTTATGTATTTATTTTTCATTTTGCTTATTTTGGGAAAGGGGGGGTATCCTTTTTTGTTTGGCTGCTTTTGCAAATAATCTAGCAAAATTTTGAAATGAAATATCATTATGAAACCAAAAGTTGAACTATGTAGCTTAGAAAGTGTTGAAACAAAATGTTTTGTGTTAATTTTGCCTCTTGTTGGCCAAAACTATTCACTGAATTTGACCCAAATTCACAAGTGGTTTTGGTTAACCTGAATCTGTGTATTATGACAAGTGAATAATTCATCTGAAAAATTTCAGCTGTTCCTGAGATGGCTATGCCCTGGCCTCTTGTGGTCTTCTCCAAACATGGCTTGATCCAGCCACTTTGCAACCAGTTCCTCCTGCTCAGTCACCAGGAGACTGTACCAGTTTCACTGGTGCTTTCATTGACATATCCCAGAGTGGAAGGAAGAAATGATTGTAAATCATATCTCTAGGCTGCAAGGGGCAAGGATCTGGATGTGGGAATCTTGTTATGGACAAGGTTGAGGAGCTCTGCTTTGTGTCTCTATATCCTCTGCTAGAAATGTGGCTCTCAGCTACAGGTTTGCATTATCAGAAATGTACCATATGGTTCCAAGGCTCATCAAAGGCTCTTCTGGAGAAACTCCCCTCTTTCCCTTCTGCCCACTGCCAGCCTGAGCTTTCAAAAGCCTTTTCAGATCTTCCCAAAGAACATATTGTTGTAGGTAATTAGTAGTCCGGGCCATGTGTCCGCCTGGCATATCCGAGTGCATGTCAGAGCTAATTCACTCATTTGCTGGCTACCTTTTTTTTGTTAGCTGGCTTGGTAGCTGGAGACGTTGCCTCAGGGTGGGAAAATTGAGCCATAACAGAGTGCACAGTTGTGGGCTGAACATACAGAGCTACAAGGCCGGTCTCTGGGTCAAATTTGGAAAATAGAGAATCTGCTTCTAGGAACCCAGTTCTAATCATTGTGAGTCCCTCAGCAGGGGTCCCCCACTCCCAGGCAGGACATCCCTGTGGCATTTATATGTGTAACGCTCTCTGCACTTTTTAAAGGCTTTGATAAAACAATAATTAGCAACAGTTAAAAGGAAAATTAGAGTGTCTTTTACAGGGAACGCTACATAAAGTGTAATAATTGCTACAATAAATTCTGTTATGAAAATTGCAGAGAACCTTAATTAATTCAGTCATTAAATATCTCTAAGCTGTCCAGTGTCCCATATACCATCCATCAGCAACCCCGCACCTCACATAGCTCATCTACTACCCACCATCCTGTATACTTTCCATCAGCTACCCTGATACTCATATACCATCCCTGGACTGTCATCAACAACAGACCTTATCATGCACTTTACATGGTTTTCAAAAGTTCGGGGCTTACCCCCTGCCCAGGTTCCCAACCTATCATACAGCAGGTGCTTTTTTAAAGAGAAGAAGCTGAGTTGTCGAGTAGGTGGAGCAAAGGTGCAGTAGCCCAGAGTATTCTGGATACTAATTCTGGCTGAGCCATTGACTTCCTGTGTAACATTGGGGCACGTAACCTGGATCCAAATATTTTCAGTTGAAGTCAAGGGGGGGCCTTCAAGTGATCAGCACTTAAACTCAGGCCCAGGGTGTCTGAAATTGGGTGCCCATGAAACTGAAGCCCCCGAAATTGAGAGGCACACTGGAAAATATGAGCCTTGCACTGTTAGTGCTTCAGTCAAATACAGCTGTGCAACATAGTGAAAACCAGACAGCTTCCTGGGAACAGGTGCGGCATCACCAAGCTATGCAGGTAGATGAAATACTAATCAAAACAATGAGGAGAGGGTTCCCATTGCTTCGTCAGAGTCCTGGCTCCTTATTGCTGATGTTCCTCTTAGTGCTGGCACATCGGGATTTGCTGCTTGGTATTCTAGACTCCCTTTCCTTCCTTAACGATGAGCCTGTGTGATGGGCCAGGTGCATCAATGCTGCCTACGTTTCTTTGGTTGTGCACAGTCTCCCCAGCCTGGGGATCTGGGCTGCAGTGACCGTGGTAGGTTATATTACATGCAGCTGAAGAGGAAGCAGCAGTAGAACTGGTTGGAAAATGGATTTTCTGTCCCATGAAACATTTTGAGAGTTTGAAAAATATTTCATCCCAGGCTGGGACAAACACCCAACACTTTAAATTGTTTGATGAAAAAAAATATGTAAAAAACTGTTTCGGGTCAGTTGACCCATTTTGTTTCTCTAAAGTTGAAACATTCAGCTTTGATGTCAACCCTTTTTATATTTTAATAAGAAATAAAGTAAATTTGGAAATGAAAATTAATTTAAGAAAAAAATTGAAAGGCTTTGATTCAAAAGGATTCAATTGCTTTCCAACAAATTTTCATTGAAATCGAAACAATTTCACAAAAAATATTCAGCTGTGTCAAACAGCTGAAGTCATTGGGAGCTATTGGGTACTCAGCACTTTTGACAATCAAGCCACTTATTGAGGTGCCAAAATATGATCTTAGGAGCCTACCATTGGGCACCCATTTTTAAATAACCTGACCTATCATCGTTCATTTATATGGTATTTTTCATGCCCAAGCTATAGACCAGCTCATTGATAAACTCTGTGTGACATATAGGAATCATTTCAGCTATCACTGAAATGTCTTCCCTTCCGGAATGGAAAGTAGTAGTTGTTTTAAGAGCCAACAGCAACACAACAGTTTAGGGCAGAAAATAATTTCTAGGACACGTCATGAAAGACAAACTTGCATGCAAACTCATCTGTGTATTGCCATTTGTGCTGGGGAGGTTTCACAAAGTGGGCACGGACTGAGACGTACCAAGGAAGATCAGAGCGGCAAAGGGCTGCAGTCTTTGTTGGACATTTCTGCAGAGCAAGGCCCCAGAATTGAAGGGGCCAAGGAGAATATATTCTGGCTGGATTTTCAAAGCCACCTAATGGATCCAGAGAGGCCCCAGTGGAGCATCCAAATCTCTGACAAAGCATTGACAACCTTAACCTGTATTCTCAGCCCAGAAGAGCTCCCTCAAGGACAGAATGGATGCACATGGGAGAAGCTTGAGCTGCTGCTGTGCTGTCTCTTGAGTGGTTAGAGCATATCATTCTCTGCGGCTATCAATTAACCCCCATTCATGAGCTCTGAAATCATCACCCCCACCCAGTTAATCCAGCCATTTTAAGATTAGTAACTAAAATGGAAGCCCTCAGCAAATGAGTGAGACTTTAAACAAAGCAAAGGGAATCTTGGCCCCACTGAAGTCAGTGGGATTTTACCATTGACTCCACTAGGGCCAGCACATCACCCACTGGTCTCTACTTCCACCAGACCAGCCGAGATGTTGGGGGAGACAAGAGAGTTGAGGCATCAGTACATTTGTTCCCCTCCCAGAGGTTACAGAGGCACAGGTAGACACTGCAAAGATCTGCGGCCTTCCTCCTGCCACACTCACACCAAGTGTCATGCCAGCGTTGGGCCGCTCTGTGAAAGAAATCCGCTCAGCCAAGCTGTCACCAGCCAGGAGAGGATACATGTTTTTATCTCCTAGGAGCAACAAGCCCATGGAATGTGTCAGGCCAGAGTAATGATTCCATCTGTTTGAATGATAGGTAGTGCAGCCCCTCTTCACTTGCAGTTTCTCTTTATGCAGCTTCCTGGCTCTCCCTGAGGTCTTAGACCTGAGGCCAGCGCCACAGCAGTTTGCAGGAGGATCACACAATTCTCTCCTCAGGTTTTTCTTTGCTGTGGATTGGTGGGACTTTCATTCTGCTCAGAAACTCCGTTAAGACATTACCATACTAAGTAGAAGTGGCCATCTTATGTAAGAAGCTAAATGGTCCCAGGGACACAGAGACTCAATTTTAATCATTTCCACATGGAGGTGAGGTGAAAAAGGGCACTGGAACTAAGCACTGATCCCCACTGGTCTTTTTGCGAAGAGCAAGGGATGTTTGAGCCCCAGCGTCTGGGCCACTAGTCAACTCAGCAATGTGTGTTCAGTCTACCAAGATCCAGTTGGAGATGATATTCTTCTGCACTGTGCATATCAAACTGTTGTGCAGCATGGCCCACCTCAGAGGCAGCTGTGTCAGTGACAGGAGCTGTTCTCCTTATATTTAGTGTATTTGAATGTTTTTTATGTGATTTGGGGTGGAGCTGACATGCAGGCAGGCTGGCTACCTCTGTCTGGCCACACAAACAGAACAGGAAAGGCAAGCTTCCCCTGGCTGCTCCTCTCCCTGGCTTCTGAAAACCACACTTTAAATGCTGGCTTGCGTCATCTGTTCAGATGACTTGGCTGGGTCTCAGGGTAGTTCCCAGTTCTTCATATCCCTAGAACAAATGGGGCTGATCTGTCCAAGAGTAAATTTTGAATGGAAATTAGAAGAAGGATTCTAACCACTAGAGCAGGGGTAAGCAATTTATGGCACGTGTGCTGAAGGCGGCACGTGAGCTGATTTTCAGTGACACTCACACTGCCCGGGTCCTGGCCACCAATCCGGGGGCTCTGTATTTTAATTTAATTTTAAATGAAGCATTTTAAACATTTTAAAAACCTTATTTACTTTACATACAACAATAGTTTAGTTATATATTATAGACTTATAGAAAGAGACTTTCTAAAAACGTTAAAATGTATTACCGGCACACGAAACCTTAAATTAGAGTGAATAAATGAAGACTTGGCACATCACTTCTGAAAGGTTGCCGACCGCTGCACTAGAGGAGTGGGGTTCTAGAACAGCCTCCCAGTAGGAGCAGTGGGAGCAAGAAACCTAACTAGTTGGAAGATCCAGCTTGCTAGGTTAACTAAGGGGGTTATCTGACAATAGCAATAGCAGGGGACTGGACTCACTTCCCCAGAAGGTCCCTGGCAATCTTAAATTTGAAAGTGTCTTGATAGTCATGGTAGAGTGAGGAGTAGACCCCATGGCAGGTGGCTAGCTTAGATAGGCAGACAGAGCTCTAAGCTTTTGATTTGTGGCTCTCCCCACAACATCACGCATAGGAAGAACACTAAAACACCACAGTTCAGTGTGTGGATGTGATTCTTCCAGTCAATACCTCTGAATAACGGCACAAGGACTATAGGGTGGATCTGGGTGCATCTGACCTGCATGTACATCTTCTTGCCTTCTCCCCATTTTTCTTCCTCCTCATAACCTGAATCATCTTTTCTTTTTGTCCATGTCTTCCAGACCAAACCCTTTTCCGTGGCAAGTGGTTTGCAGAGAATTTCATACTGCTATTGTGTCTTGGAGAACCCATTTTATTCTAATGTTTGGGTGCTTTGTAGGGCTGATAAAGTGTGAAAAGCATCTCTTTAAAAAGGGAAAGGGGCAGGGAAGCTTTATGGAATGCTAATTGAAAATATTATCTATGCATGTGTTTTCATTCAAATGAGAACACACCACAGATTATGAAACCCCTGGCAACCGCTATAAAATATACTACAGTATTGCACAATATGTTTGCAGAAAATTCAAAATGCCATTCATGGGTTGATTGCAGTGGTGTCACACTGGCGTAAAGTTGCACGTACATAGTAGTGGATCAAGCCCCAAAAGCACCATGTGGAGTCAGTGGGAAAACTACTATTGATTTCAGTTTTGCAGAATTGAGCCTTTAATCATGACAGGTATCATCAGTAAAAGAAGCAATTACATTGGTGAGATTTTTATTGGATGTGGATTTAGTTCTAGATATATAGAGATGTACTGTGGCCTTTTAAATAAAGCTGGTGAAAAAAATGATTTTTATGCAAAAATTTCTATGAAAAATAAAATTAAATAATTTTCATCTAAATTTTCCATGGAAATGTTTGAATTTTTTTTTAATGGAAATTCAAATACTGAAAATATTCATCTGAAAACTGAAATATTTCGGTGTTCAGTATTTTGTGGAAAAACTGACATTTTCCGTGGCAAGCAGCCATTTTGCACAAAACAAACCCTTGTTTATTTGAAAAACTAATTTTCTTTCCAGAAAGAATTGTGATAGAAAATCTTCACCTAGCCCTACCTTTAAAAAAGACAGAAGAAATCTACAAAAAGAACAGAAGTACTTGTGGCACCTTAGAGACTAACAAATTTATTTCAGCATGAGCTTTCGTAAGCTACAGCTCACTTCTTCGGATGCATAGAAGAAGTGAGCTGTAGCTCAGGAAACTCATGCTGAAATAAATTTGTTAGTCTCTAACGTGCCACAAGTACTCCTGTTCTTTTTGCGGATACAGACTAACACGGCTGCTACTCTGAAAGAAGAAATCTTGTGTGTGAAGGGTAGTGTTTTCAGGACTGGCAGTAACTTTCTTTTTTTCCTCTTTCTCTGTCTTTCTTCCCTTTGCTTTGCAGCAAGAAAAACAGCAGACACCAAACAAGAGACCCTGGGAAGGAATCAGGAAGGTCCACTCGCCACCATCATGGGTTAAAAAGGACATGGAACCTTTATCACAGTCTCCCTTAGAACTAAAAACTGTAGAGTGGGAGAAAACAGGTGCCACCATCCCTCTGGTGGGACAAGACATTATTGACCTTCAGACGGAGGTCTGAGCAGAAAGGAAAAAAGGGACTTTTTTTCTGGAAAAGCAAACAAAACAAACAAAATTTTAAAAGATGATTAAATTCAATTGAAACCGAGTGAGGAAGAGTGTTTGGTTTCTTTTGAAACCTTTGGTAAAAAGAAGTAACTTTTGTATTGTTCTCAGCAGAGAAGGGGGAATATTACTTTATAGAACTTAGTAGCAGTAGGTACAGAACAACGCGATCTTCTCTGGGGAGGCCCAAAGAGGACATGAGCCTGTAAACGTAAAAGAAGGGGGAATGGGTGGGGAGGGTGGGGAACAAAATCAACACGACACTTTAGTGGCGAGAGGATGACGAGGAGCCATCGCCAGTATGTTGAGTCTTCCTGCTCTGGAACTGGGAGCAACGAAAGGAACCTGGGAGCAAATATGGCAGCAGAAAGGCCAAGAGGATTGGAGTTGTCTTGGGGGGAACAAGGAGCAGGGATTAATTCAGCCAAAACCCAGCCAGGATGCTGGCTGGCCAAAGGCTCCAGGGGAAAGCTCAGTGATGGCTGGTTTATGATGTCCCATTGCATGGCGGTGGGAGTGAGAGAGACATGTCCTGATCACTTCTGTCTCCCCTGGCCCAGCTTTTCGGAGAAAAAGGGAACTGGAGTTACCAAGCTGTTGCATCCTGTGATCAAGAAGACCACTGCACTCCAATCTGAAAAATTAGGTTCTCAGCCATGGATCTACACAAGCCAGCTCAGAGGATGCTATTGGGGAGAGGCCAGATATAATGGTTGCAGCATATGGCTAGCAAGAGTGGCGTGGTGGGTATTTCCCCCAGTCCCTCTGCAGAGGACTTCCTGAACTCTCTGAAGTGTGGGATGTGCAGAATGGGAAGAGACCTTCTCTTAAGTCAACAACAAACCCATTCATCTCGTCTCCAGATAGAGACGTTAAAAAAACAATAAAAAGAATGTAGATCATTTCATTGACTGTTAAAAACAAAGAGATAAACTCAATGCGAACCTTGCGTAAAGGTTCACATGGCCTCATTGTCTTTTCCTTTTTTTGTTTTGTTTTGTTTTGTTTTGAGATTCATCTTATTTCCAGCCACCTCCCCTGGAAGCCACAGTGACCTGTTTATGCACCTGAAGACGTTCAGTATACGGAGAATATTGCCGTAGGACATTGAGACAAACTGATAAATGAGTAACATACACTTGGAAAAAAATCTATTTTTTCTTCTTCTTTTCTTTTCTTCAATAAAAACAGAACTTGAAACCCGAGATCTTTTCTTTCTTTGGCTCTTGTCATTTCAAATATCTTTCTGTAGCTTGGTTCCATGCACGTGTGGGGCAAGGATGTCACTTTCCAAACGTTGAGTGGGGAGTCCCCTGTGGAAAGATTGGGATGGTGAGGAACACTCAGGCACTCGTGTGCAATAGGTTGGAATGTTTTGTTTTATTGTATTCAGGTCACTGGCTGGTTGTTCTCCTTACACTCCACCCTGTCTTCACCACTTCACAGAGCTGGGACACAGCTTTCTGGTGCTAGTGGAAGAAAAGGAAATAGGTAGAGCTGGACACAAAATGGGGACATTTTTCCATCAAAAATTGTGCATCAATGTTTTTTTCATGAAAAATTTTCCTCAATTTTTTCATGAAAAAAGTTCATTAGTATTTTTACACACAAAAAAGTCAAATGGTTTTTGCACAAAACATTTTTGTCCCTCCAGAAAGTTGTCCACTTTTTTTCATCTGAACATTTTAAACAAAATAATTTCCATCAGCATTTTTCCATGATCAAATGTTGTTTTTTTTATGAAAGATTTTAATCAGAAGTCCTCACGTAACATCATTTTCATCAATTCTTTTTCACCAAATTTGTTTCACCAAAAATTTTCATCTCACTTTTGATCAATTTCCACCAACTCTAGAAATGGCTATTGCTGAGCACCTAATTGTGAAACATCACATTGAGCCAAAACAGAAGCTAATCTAGATCAGGGTTTGATTTATGTGTGTGTGTGTGTGTGTGTGTTTCTTTTTTTAGGAAAAAGCTAAAGACGGGAACAAAATTTAAAACAATCAATGAAATCAAATTGTGCTCCCCCCGCCGACAGCGGTTGCTTGATATGCAAGCATTTTTAAAATTTAATTTCAGGCCACACGGTTTAGTTTTTTTAAAGTATAATGGCATTTATCTTGTCATTAGCTGTATAATATTAAAAATAAAATAAAATTTTAAAAAAATTAGAAAATCCAAATAGTAAAAAAAAATTACTTATAAAAACTGTGATGTAATTGTCAGATTTTAGATTATTCTATGAAACAGGAAAGCACAAAGGCCTCTCATAAATGCCAGGTTGTAGAATATTGTCATTATTATAATTACACATAATGATTTTAGCATACAAATATCTTTCTACTGTGTTTTAATTCTTTTTTCCCCTTCGCTACCCAACCAATCTCCCCTCCCTCCTCTTCCAAACCTTTCCCACCTGCTCCTTTCATCCCAGCCAAGCTGCAGGACATTAACAGTGTTATGTAATTACAGAGATAAATGTTTGTTTAATAACTGTTGATATTCTACTTTTTCTGCTGAGTTTCTCTGGTTAATACTGTTTTCTCCTCACCCTTCTCTGCCCCTCCCATTTTCACCTCCCTTATTTCTGTGTTCGTCAGTTTTTTCTGTACAGTTTTCAGAGCACAAATAAATGTGTCTTATTTCTAATAAAAAACGTATAAATTCTAGTCATGTCTTCTTCTTAAAGGCCTGCTTCCACATCTTGTACCAAGGACATCTGGCAGATGAGGGTTAGGCATGTATTGGTGGCCAGCAGAGAGTTGCAAGGATAAATCCTGCTGTTCTTTCACAGGCAAAACCCCAGCTGGGTTTCCAATGTAGTTTAGAATTGTGGAATTTCACCTGTAGACAGTAAGGGCCAAAGAGTTTGCTTTGCTCAACCAATTTAACCACCTCTAGCACCTACCCTCTGTGGGACAGTGTCCCATGTTCTCCCACTGATGACTTCTTCCTAAATATCTTGCAATGTGTTGCCTCAACCATGTCACCTAGGAATCAAAGCCACTGCCCAGTTGCTATTACCATTAAGAACATTATCCTATTGTTTAGCTTGAACTTTTCCTTCCTTAACTTCCAGCCATTGCGCCTTGTCCTACCATCTTCCAAGACATTGGAAATTTCCATTTTTTCATGCTGAGCGTATGGTCCCCTCAAAGGTCTTTATGAGGTAAGGTCACATCAATCCAGCTGGAGTTAGCATGTGGCACAATGATACTGGCCATTGATAACATCAGTATTCCAATAGCACCGGTATTGGCAGATTGTTTTAAGAGTGCCAGGATAATGGTCCCAAGGTGGCTCAAGTGTGAGACTGTCCATGCTTAAAGGTATAAAGACTGCGGCTTAATGCTGATTTCTTTCTTATTGCCGCAGCCCTGCCACTGAACCGCTGTCTGTCTAGTCACTGAAGGGGCAGAACTGAACAAACGTGGAGAGTGTCCCATCCGCCACTTGAAGGAGAGTAGTTGCCATGCAGGGACCCAACTATGATGGCTAAAGTTAGGGAAGAGGATAAGGACACCAACCCACCCGAGGCAAAAATGGACAGGCTTATTAAGACCCAGCTTGACAAAGTCTTGGTCGGGATGATATAGTTGGTGTTGGTCCTGCTTTGAGCAGGGGGTTGGACTAGATGATCTCCTGAGGTCTCTTCCAACCTTGATATTCTATGATTCTATGATTTAATTCCTTAAGTTTTGGGGATTCTCTTCCAATGGGAAAACTTGCTCTTTTCCCTCTGAGTCCATGGTCCGAAGGTGACTGACAGAGTTTAGGTTTGGAGATAGGTTGACAGGTGGGTCAGGAGCTTGGGAGCAGCCAAGCTGGAACAAGTCTGAATCAAAGCCCTAGAGATGTGTGATGCTGTATCCATCCTATGTGACAAATGCTAATAGCTAATGACAAATGCTAATAATGTTGGCTGGCTGTTTGGGGGCCTGCACGGGATGAACTGGGGTCTCAGACCAGTTCTTAGTGCCACTTTCCACCTTCAATTCCCTCCACAAACAAACCAAAGCCGACACTAGCCCTTCTCCATTAACACTAATTATCCCATTCACAGGCATTCTCATCACAAAGGGTGAATAGGCCATGGAGACTAAAACTGTCTCTCATGCCTACAGATGCCCTCCAGCACAATGTTGAGGCATATTAGAACCATGAAGAAACCTTCCACTGAAGCCAGCTGTACTGTATTGATTTTGTAGATCGAAGACATCTTTCTTGATAGCTACTGGGACACACTTGATAGAAATCCCAACTAAACAGAGGGCCCTATTGTGCTAGGAATGTACAAACCCATCAGAAGAGGCTGATCTTGCCCCAGCGATTGTATAATCTAAACAAAGAGAAGGTGGGAAAGGGAAACATAGGCAGTCTTGCCTGAGGTACAGAGGAGAGCTTGGAAGAGACTGCAGATCTCCTGAGGCCTTATTTAGTGCCCTGTCCACTAGGACATGCCACCTCCCACTAAGGTGGTGAATGAAGGAACATACACTGCCACTCTGGCCAAATGATCCTAAATACTGCCACGAAATTTCAGAAGATCTACCACAGGTTCTTACTCCAAAGAGGTATTGGAAACAGTTCTTCGGGTCCTGCGAAATCATGTGGTCCACATTACTCACTGGAAGTGGGTAGGGAGACCACAGCCTGAGTTGTAGTAAAGACTAAGCTCTGACTTTTTGTCTGGTTAGCTGTTGTGGCAAATTCAGGACAATTAGCTACCAGGAGAGGGGTAGTAATTGGTCCCGGAAGGCTTAGCCCTGGAGGAATAAGGTTCAGCTGGGACAGGGGTTATCAGGGAACTAATTAGGTTCAGCTGGCCCCAATTGCTGGAGACCTTTTTAAATCCTCCCTGGCAGGGAAGCAAGGGGGGGGAGGAAGAGAGAAGCAGAGTAGCTGCCAGCAAGTAGGGGCAGCTGAACTCTGAGACTCTTCTTGCAAGGCAGATTGCATTCTCCCCAGAAGGAGAGGAAACTAGAGCAAGGGGCTGGCTGAGAAGGGATCAGCCAGACCCTGTGAGATTGGGAAGGGTTTTTTTTCTTTTATTTTGCCCAAGCCTGTGTCTCCGAGGCTAAGAAGGACTGAGCTAACAAAAGGAGAGGCAGGTACTTTGCCACACTGTGCAGTGTTTCAGGGGCAACAGTGCTCTTTCTGGAGCGATTGTGGGGAGGGTGGCAGGTAAGTATGAGAGCGCTGCAAGGCCTGAGTCTTGGAAGTGGCCGGCCACTAATGAAGTGGAGGCCAAATAAGGATCATTAGCTGAAGGTCAGTTTCCTAGCTTTGATTAAAGCCTAGGCTGATGGCAAGGTTAACCACGATGGGGACAAAATGCTAGGGAATTCTCTACCTCAGCCTCTCTACTTCAGAGACTCTGCCATGGACGGGCAGGAGTGTATGCTGCAGCTTGGTGTGTGAGTGTCAGGTTAAGTGAGGAAGAGATGGGGGAAATGTACATACTGAAGGGACCAGGAGAAGCTCTAATTTACACTTGTGCATTTGCGCCAGGGATTTTACTGCCCATCTCTTTCTGTCTTCTGCAAATTCCTCTATGCAATTTGCTGTATAGCGGAGATGGGGCGAGTTCCAATCACAGTTATTTCTGAGTGGAGGAGGCTGGGAGTGTTTCTCACTGCCCCTTGTCCCCCTAAAAGAAAGAGGGGATGGACGAGCATTTTCCATTTGTGGGAGTTTTCTATTGCTCTCCAGTCAAACAGAGAAAAAGCAAATTACTTGTGAAATAAGCACTCAAATGTGGGGCCAGGCACTCATGTGCGCACACTTTAGACTAACACGGGTTCTAGAAAACACCTTAAACTCGAATATGTCTTCCTAAAATTGAGAAGAACCTCAATTCTAAGGGAGGTACAGTGTCCAGGTAATGCCCAGTTAAGACAGACCATCTTTGCACTGACTTTCATAATTGGCTGGCCACATAAATGATCAGTCAAGAACACAGTATCCTGTTAGAAAGGAAACTCTGGGAAATCTCTCATTGCCGGACAAGAGCAGACGTATTGGCTCCATTTGGAATAATGTCTTTGTTTTGCTATCAGAGGAAAACTTTGTAAGCTTAAACTGCAAATGACGGGCAGAAGGGCTAAACCCAGCATCACCATGACAGGGGTATCCAGGGCTTGGTAAAACTGGGCAGTAGTCATGGAAAAAAGCAATACCAAAGAAATGACCAATTGTTGAACAGAGGCATGTGCTTCATGGTGATTTACTCTTCTCTGTAACCCAGGCCCACCTGAACTTTGCAAGACTGAGATCCACTTCGCAGTGGCCATGTTTAATATGCATAGTATTGTTGATCCCGACTGTATGTGTTCAGTCATACTAATGCTTAATGACAGAATGTATTCCATCAACAGCGTTCAGAGCACTTTGTATCAGTCTCGTTTTACTGATGGGGAAATTAAGGCCCAGAAAAGGGATTTGCCTAATGTCTAATAGCAGGTGAGGGACAGAGCTGGAGATAGAACCCAGGCGTCCTGGAGGCTACTGGACCATGCTGCAAAGTGTAATAGTTGTTTATCCTATTTTCACTGATAAGACACATTTGGAGTGAGTAATTGATCAGGTTCATTAGCAACCAAACCTGCAACTGATCCACTTCATTCACTTCTTGCAATTCATTTTAAGGAGTAGGTGGCTGCAGGCCTAATTAAGGGCTTGCAAAGTGGGGTGTGAATCTACACCGCCCCAGCCTGCGGAGCTCAGGCCGTGGGGCCAATAAATTGCAGTGTAGAGGTTTGGGCTGGAGCCCATGATTTGGGACCCTCACGACTCATAAGGTTCTAGAGCCTGGGTTCCAGCCAGGCTCCAAATCCCAACACTGCAATTTGATAGCCAAGATCCCTCCAACTTTATGAACTCACCCCGGCCCAAAGCAGGGGAAAGGCCCATGGGTCTCCCATAGCTCCTTTTAGACTGGGTTGCTGGTGCAAAAGGTTAAATCAGGGCAGCTAGACCAACCAATTTCAATCATGTGGATAACGAAGGCTGTTCATTAATAATCATTCATTTGGCCAGGTCATTTCTCTTTGGATTCAGCAAGTGAGGCATTAATTTTTATGTATTTAGCTTCCAGCCTTGCATATATGCTGTTGAGATCCTGGTTGTGGCAAGTACTAAGCAGAGGAGGGAGAAAGGAGAGCCCCGATCCTGTCCTGGCTCATTTTCCCTCCTTTGAGCATCCCTGGAAGAAGTCAGCCCCTCCCCCAGGAAGCCAACCTTGTAACTTGACTAGACAAATAGAAAACACTTCAAAGTGGTTCTCAACAGACAGCCTGGAGAGGGGCCTTTGGGTTCCACCCTGAGCTCCAGCCCAGGTACCGACTGCGCTCAGACCTGCTTTCATTCAGAGGCTTCCAGGGAACGTCTGTATCTGTTGTAGCGTCAAGGGTCCAAGCTTCCCTCATGCTGAAGCACTGCTGTGTTAGCCTAGCTTTTCATACCACAGCTGCGCTGTTTAAAGTCATTGCAAGATGCTCAGGTGTAATTCTCTGACCTGTGCTATATGGGAGGCCAGACTAGATGATCATAATGGCTCATTTTAGCCTCAACATCTAGACATCCTTACAAGAGTAAAATACTCAAGGAGAAAAACTGAGCAGTCTATACATGTACAGTGTAGCAGATAAATGTCAAACTTCCCCATTAGTATGGCAAGTATCACAAGGAAGGTAGTGGGTAACATCTGATGGCCCTCCAGTGGCCCATGGACAAAGAATTGGGTTGGCTTGGCTCATTTCCTAGCAACCTTGTTGCTAACCTAGCCCAGAGCCTGAGGACTAAATGGGCCATGGAGCCGGAACTGCCTTCTCTAATCCCATTTAGGGTGGGGCTGGGATGCTTGCCCTGGAAATCTGCCCTGTAGGTATACAGAGGATTATAGTCTCTAGGGCAATTAACCTGGCATTTTTGACTATCACCAAATTCAGCAATGTTATTATAAGCAGGGTCTGAATAAGCTCACCCCTGACATCTAGTGACACACTAGGGGAAAAGACCTCAGGAGCAGACTGTATTTGCACAGACACACCCTCTCTGCCTAGGTGTTCCGCAGACAGAGCTGCTTTGCCAAAGTGATCAGTTTTGGCTAGTGTTGGGTTACAAACAGGGCTGGCGCAACCCATTAGGCGACCTACGCGGTCACCTAGGGCGCTAACATTTGGGGGGGTGGCGAGTACGGCAGCCAGATCTTCAGCCGCCCTGGTCATTGGCGGTATTTTGGGGGCGAGACCTTCCGCCGCCTATGGTGCCAAAAGAGCTGGCGGCGCTCCTGGTTACAAAAACCCTACAGCTCAGATTTTAATTACTTTATAAAGCTGTTAAGCCAGTGGCGGGTGGGAGGAGGATCCATAGGGAAGCCCGAAAGTGGTCCATTGAGTCTTAGGGCTTGTCTAGGGGAATGTGAAGGATACGTTTACACTGCAATAAACACCTGCAGCTGGTGGGTGTCGGCTGGCCCGGGTTTGTGGGGCTTGGGCTGCAGGGCTATCAAATGCAGTGTTGATGTTTGGAGCAGGACTAGAACCAGGCTCTGGGATTCCATGAGCGGTGAGGGGCCCAGAAGGTGGGTTCCAGCCCAAGCTTCCACCCTGCAATTTTACTGGCCCTAAGGCCAACTCTCCACTAGCCCAAATCAACCAACACGGACCAGTGGAGATGTTTGATGGCAGTGTAGCCATATCCTTTGCCTAAAAAGTAATTGAAGCCATTGTATTCTTTCCTGCCCAAGTGTTTAAAGAGCTGGTTGGACTCAACTGTGAGTCTTTGTTTCTGTTCAGTGATGAGCAGAGCTGCAATCATTGATGATGATGCATTCTAGAGGGTGCGAAAGTAGAATGAATTGTATTGTAGAAGTAGAATGAATTAAAGAAATGCTATATGTTCCTTTAGGCAGAAATGAGGAATGTTCACGTAAAGTTGACAGGTATTGAACAATGGATCCACTTAAACTGATGGTGGGACATTAACAGGAGATTGGTGAGAATTAATAAGGACATGAGATATCTGTCTAGCCCCTGGTAAATTTTATCAGTTCTGCTCCCTTCATAATCTTGTTAATTTCACTCCCGTTTATCTGTATAAATAAGGTGGTTTGAACCTTGTATGGCGCTCACATTTTCTGGGTGTATTACCAGAGCGCTTTTGCTAATAAACAGTGGTCTAACAAATTGTGAGTCCTGAATCTGACTTTGGCAAGGGTAAGCCCTGAGGTCTGGTGTGGGGGCAGTGTTGTGGGAAAAGAAAACAAAGCGGCAGTAGTGCAGATGTTGCTTAAAATTGCTGGGAACTGAAATCACCGAGCTATGGGCTAAGTGGGGGAACATCAGAATGTGGCTTTGCGGACGTGGGCGTGAGCAGCAGCTGAGCTAGCCGCAGCAAGTAGCACACAGAAGTGGCGATAATAACAATGGCAGTAGCCCTGAGCTAGTTGCAGAGGGGGCAAGGCCGACTCACCTGAAGGCACCTCTGAGCTCTGGGTCTCTGGTAACCAAGGACAACCAAGTGTGAGTGGGGTGCAGTGGAGAGAAGTGGGCATGCTGTGTTATACGGGACATTCTTTCATCGGACTTTCACACCACAAGGTGGGAAACTGAGGCAAAGGACACTGCCCGATGTTCTGTGGGGTGGGCGTTTGCTTGTGGTTATATGCTTTCGAATCCTGGTTGTTGTTAGGGTGACCAGACAACAAATGTGAAAATTCGGGATAAGGGTGGGGGGTAATAGGAGCCTATGTGAGAAAAAGACCCCAAAATCGGGACTGTCCCTATAAAATCAGGACATCTGGTCACCCTAGTTGTAGTATTTTCCTAGATTAAGCCTGGATTCCCTTTCTCTGTTAATAAAAGTTTTCTTTTGTTAAACACAGACTCCCTGCTTGCAAATGGGGAAGGATTGCCTCTGAGAGGTGCCCGGGGATGTTGTGTAATTTTCCCAAGTTACTGGCTGGGGGCTTGAGCCGGTTCTGAGGAACCCCTAGATACTGAACCCAGCCCTTGTGACTGCTGACACCACCTGGCAGAAGGGTTACATTATTAATGCATAAAAGATAGCAAGAATCCCAGCTCAGAAAAAATGCCATGTGGCTGATGGGAGAAAACTTTCATTGCTGAAAGAAGCAGAACCAGATTCCTGTCCCCACAAGCTAGGAAGAAACTCACCAGGGAGCAAAAGCTCAGATGTTTTTTTAATTCCAGAGTAAGGCAGAAGAGCAGCAGGATTTGGGCCAGCCACACCTGAAATGATGGAGCCCTAGACTGCACCATTGAAAGAAACCTCTGCTTTAGTGTAAAGCCAGTGAAATGAGTGAAGTCCCAGCAGAGTGGGATTTGCCCCCTTACTCCTCACTGTAAGTGCTTTCCAATGACCACGTGCACTAAGGCTTTGGCTACACACGTTTGATTCCCCTGCATGTGTGCACACGTGTATAAATTGCAGCGTAGCCATGGTTGCACTAGTTCCAGCAGAGGAGGCATGGCTGAACCACACTGAGGACAAGCCCACATAAAACCAATCGGTATGTACATAGCATGGCTCAGTCGTGCCTCCACTGCTGTTACCAGCGTTACCGCAGCTACCCTGCAATTTCTACTCGATGAGCGCTATCTTGTGCTGACAACATCATCTACGGTAGGGGAAAAGCCATCAGTAGTCATAGGGCCAATTCCCCAAGGGGTATAAATGGGTGCAGCTCATTGACGTCAGACTTCTCACTCAAATGTGATGGGTTTCACCTGTCCCTGCTACCCAGAGTTCCAGTTGGGAGAGTTGGCGCTGTCCTGATCTCTGCCACTGTGCTTAGCCTTAGGCAAGTCACTTTGCCCGCTGAGTTTTGTTTTCCTCAACTGTTAAAAGCTGGTAATGTTAGCTTGCCTACTTTACAACAAGCTTCAGAATGAGCGCTCCAGAAGCCCAATGCAACGGAAACAGACCATAGCGCTCTGTGTACTTGGACGTATGGAAATCCAGAACCAGAGTGCGCTACAGGCTTTCCACTTTCCCAGGCAGAGCTCTTCCTCTGTCTTCTTTTCTCCTGACCTTGTTGTTGGAGAAGAAAGGGAAAATTTGAGTGAAACACAATGTGACAAAGACGCAGCAAGCCAAAAGCAACAGCCCTTCCAGTTATAGAACGTGGCACATCTCAGGTAAAGAATGACAATGCAGTTCATTGAAGGACACCAATGCAGTTCACAACAAATCCTGCATCCTGGCAAGGGGTTAGACTTAATGTCCTTTGTTGTCCCATCTAACCCTATGAGTCTATGATTCACAGAGGAACTCCGTCAGTTACTTAGACTGTAAGTGCCTTGGGGCTGGGACCTTCCTCACTAGACTGCACAGTTGTGAATGCCCTGACAAGTACTCAATCCATAATAATGCTTTAAGCTTTGTGACCAGGGCTGCTAACAGGGTGTTTCACAAGGGAGTTCTCCAGGTGAAGGAGGAGCAAATGAAGCACCCTTGGGGTAAGTGGCTGTCTGTAGTGTGTGTTTGTGTTTGGGGGTTACTTGCTGTGTGCTGAGCTTGTGTTGGTCTGTCTGGTTGGTGGATTGAAGGATCGTGTTCTGTGGCTGGCAGTTGGAAGCTGTGAGCTTCAAAGTAAGGTTTTAAAGCTAGAAGCCTCTATTAATTGGCTGAGCCTTAGTCAGTGAGCGGGGCTATCAACAAGGCCAGGGCTTTATAAAGCAGTGCGCAAGTGACCAGGGCGCTTGGAAGGGGAGTGGGAAGGGGGCAAGGTTCACTTGCTGTTCTTTAAAACCTGTAAACTAAACTATATTCAAAACTTCTTGATTTAAACAATACCCTTTCATTAACTAGGTAGCTGGAGGAGAGATTGCAGGCAGAAGCCCAGCAGCAGGGTGGGGGCTACCCAGTTTATTGCGCCGAGTGCAGTATGTATGATTACCTGTCCTGTGGGCGGTGGCATATGTGTGCATTCGGTGCAAGGAGCTCCTGGCCCTCAGAGACTGCGTACGGGCTTTGGAAGCCAGGGTGGCGGAACTGGAAGAGCCAAGGGAGGCAGAGAGGTATGTTGCTGATGCTTTCCAGGACACTGTAGAATTGTCCCACCTTCGGTCAGACAGCCCCTGCACTGTTGAGGAAGATGAAAGGTCCAGGGAAGTAGAGCAGTCAATGGGAGTAGAGGGAAACCTTCCCATAGTTGGGACCCTCCTTCCAGATGGTGTTAGGGTATCCTCTCGCACTGAGGTTACCTCTCCGGGGGAGGGAACTCCAGTCACTAGGATGATTAGGGGTTTGGAGAGGGTCCCATATGAGGAGAGATTAAAGAGGCTAGGAATTTTCAGATTGGAAAAGAGGAGACTAAAGGGGGATATGATAGGGATATATAAAATCATGAGTGATGTAGAGAAAGTGGATAAGGAAAAGTTATTTACTTGTTCCCATAATACAAGAACTAGGGGACACTAAATGAAATTAATGGGCAGCAGGTTTAAAACAAATAAAAGAAAGTTCTTCTTCACACAGCACACAGTTAACCTGTGGAACTTCCTTGCCTGTGGGAGTTGTGAAGGCTAGGATATAACAGCCGTTTAAAATTAGAACTGGATAAATCTGCTTGAGTTAAGTCCATTCATGGGCTATTAGCCAGGATGGTAAGAATGGTGTCTCTAGCCTTTTGTCAGAGGATGGAGATGGATGGCAGGAGAGAGATCACTTGATCATTGCCTGTTGGGTTCACTCCCTCTGGGGCACCTGGCATTGGCCACTGTCGGTAGACAGGATACTGGGCTAGACGGACCTTTGGTCTGACCCAGTATGGCCGTTCTTATATTCTTATGTCTGCCTCTAAAAATGCAGCTTTGGGACAAAATGTGACTGCTACTTAAGGGAGCATAATGATGCTACAGAACAGCTAAAGGGCAGATGTAATGGATAAATTCATCCAGTGGAAACAGCTCCACTTTTAGACCAAACATACTTTCCCAAGAAGGAATACAGCCAGGATGCTGGGGCTAACTCCCCAGATCTTGTGCAAAAAGACATAGGATCTTTATCAATCATGAGTGGGCAAGATGTCAGTTGTCTGATGTTATCCAAAAAACTTGACCATCAGTTCTAGCTCACAAAGAAGAATGTTTCTTAGGGAAGACTGGATGTTTTTCTAACAGATAAGCTTGAGTTCAAATGGGAATTATCTGGGGGAACATCTCTGGCCTGTGCCCTCCAGGAGGTCAGTCTATGTGATTGTAATGGTCCCTTCTGAGCTTAGAAGCTATGAAGTACATGCGTGTTCAACTGGGACCTCGCCCATCCAGAAATGATCATTCCCATCTCAACTGACTGTGTGGGATATGGCCAGCTCACAGCCTGAGATGCAACTACTTTCACGCCGTGTAATAAAAACCCACTAGACATGACATGGTTGTTGTGTGGTTGCACACTCTGTAATACGGTAACACCTTGTTACATAGCAAGAGTTGATCACCGTGCTACTATATAATGTCTTTTTCAATGAAAGCTGACTGTTGTAGTGATCATTGTTTTGTTGCTGCTATTTACACAGCAAGGATTTGTAAATCTGTTAAAATTTCCCAAATACATAAATAGTAGAAGAATCGAAACAGAGGTATAGTCTTCACAGTCGCATACATACAGTAGATGCAGGACTTCTCTAAAGAAGGCCGAAGTCCATTGCTTTGCACCTTGTGTTGCTATTAAGAGCTATGCAAAGCGAATTGAAATTAGGTACTTCTTTGAGCGATTGCTCATATCAATTCCAGTTAGATGTGTGCGCGCTGTGTGCATAGTCGTCAGAAAGTTTTTCCTTTAGCAGCATCCATTGGGTCGGCTGTGGAGCCCCCTGGAGTGGCGCCTTCATGGCGCTCAGTATAGGACCCTGACAACTCGGTGCCTTCTCAGTTCCTTCTTACTGCCAGTGACGGTCACTGGACCGGTGGCGTCTTGCTTTGCAAGCTCTTCACATTTTCATAGCTTTGTTCAGACTGCCACACTCCTGGAACTGCCAGCAGATGCCCTGTCACGTTGCCTCTCCTCCCCAACCTGATCACTCAGGACCAAGGTGGTCTCCATCACCCTGACCTCTGATGGTCTCTATCACACCTTCACGGCTTGGAAGCTTCATGACTGAGCCCTGTGGAGCTTCTGTGCTCAGAACAAGTAAGGGAGGTCCTACCCGGCTGCAGGAAGCCCTCCCCTAGAGTCACATATCTGGCAAAGTGGAAAAGATTTACTTGTTGGTGTGACCAGCATCATACACCCCCTTTCCAGGCACTTATACCTCTCATCTTAGAGTACCTTCTGCACTTGAAACAGTAAGGCCTGGCAGCATCCTCCATAAGGGTTCACCTTAGTGCTATCTCAGCCTTTCACCTGGGAGCATCTGGATGCTCCGTTTTTGCCAACCTTGTGGTTGGTCATTTCCTCAAAGATCTGGAATGCCTACATCCTCATATCAGACAGCCTGTCTGTACTGCCCCCAGCCCTGTCACCCTCCGTTACACACAGCTGTCTGTGTCTCCTGTCTGTGGGGGGGTGACATTCCCCTCTGGTGTTATCTGGACCAGTGAGCTGCTAGGTCACTCCAATCCTTGACTCTGGGAGCCAGCCTTACCCTGCTCTGCTGTGAGAACCCCCACTCCTGGGCTGTTCACGCACAGCCTCTGGCATGCTCCTTGGATTGTGCAACTGAGTCCTAGACACAACCCTAGGAACCTCTGACTTGCAGTGTCCAGTTATGCCCGCTGGACGCTGCAAGCTTATATGCGTTCATCAATTTAACGATGAAATTGTTATGTACCAGGCTTGTTATCCCAAGGGAAGTCTTTGACACACTTCAAACTAAACACACTGCTTCAGGTAGAATAAAGAAACAGATTTATTAACTACAAAGATAGATTTTAAGTGATTATAATCAAAACATAACAAGTTGGACTTGGTCAAATGAAATAAAAGCGAAACGCATTCTAAGCTGATTTTAACACTTTCAGTACCCTGGCAAACTTAGATGCTTCTCACAACAGACTGGCTGGTTACTCTTCAGCCAGGCTCTCCCCTTTGATCAGGGCTTCAGTCGCTTGATGTGGTGTCTGTAGATGGAGGTGGAAGGGAGAGAGCATGGCAAATGTCTCTCCCTTTTATCATGTCCTTTCTTTCCTCTTGGCTTTGCCCCCTGCCCCTCAGTATCAGGTGAGCATTACCTCACTGCAGTCCCAAACTGCCCAAAGGAAGGAGGTGACTCACTCCAGTGTCCAACAGATCCTTTTGTTGCTACCTAGGCCAGCGTCCTTTGTTCCTGTGAGGCTGGGCTGTGTTTGTCCCATACATGCCTTGATGAGGTGTGAATTGCCCCTCTGCTCTTACAGAGTTTTTCCCTGGGCTTGCTTTAAGCTGTGGAGGATACATTTTCAGCCTTATAAGTGTATACATGAAATTATAACCTATAACATTAGCGTAACAACTATGCTCAGTACATCATGAGCCTTCCGAAGATACCTGACATGACAAACTTTGCATTGGATACCACACAATCATATTATAAGCTGAACATGGGGGTGCAGGGGGTTCCCCCAAGGTACAGAGTTTCAGAGTGGGTGCGTGCTGCATGAATGCAAGAACACAACCAGGGACAGCTGTCAGTGAGACAGGTGCCCACCTCCGTGGACGGGGCTGGGGGTGGTACAGCCTCACCAGAGGAGCTGCCAGTGTGGGGCACTGGCTCCGGGGAGCGGCAGCTCCATGTTCTGCTCCTTTCACTGCTGCAGTTCCCAGGAGAGCCCAGAATTACATCCACAGATATTTGCATCCATGGGTACACATTTGTATCCGCACAGGGCTCTACATACTGGGTCAGGCCAAAGATCCATCTAGCCCAGTGGCCTGTCTTCCGACAGTGGCCGATGCCAGGTGCTTCAGGGCAAGGCAATGAAGAATCAGTGCCAAAAATCAGGTAATACCCAGATACATACATTCAACCCAGTGGAAACACCTAGAAAGTTTAAAAATGACAAGTTCATTTTCTAAACAGACTCCAGCACTGACTTGAAAAGAAAGCCCAGGCAAATCAATAAACATGTGGCTGATGTGTAGTCAGGTTGCTTAATGCCTGCCTGGAAGTATTCAGCTACCACAGTGTTAAGTGTGACTATGAACCTCTACGGAATAGAATCGTAATAGTAACAGCCAACAGAAATCAACTCTGCAGCTGAAGACGCATTCATGTAAAGTAGGCCACAGCAATCAATTGCTTGCGCTACCGGTTTTGTTTGAGCCACACAACTATAAAGTGTTTTTCTATTTTGGAGCAGGAAAGACATTGGAATGTGGATTTTTCAACCAAAACTGATCGATGTGGCACTGCACATCAATGCTCATGACAACCCCCCAGCCCCAGAATGACTCCAGTTGCATCAGGATGGTCTGAGAGAACCAAACAGACAGAAAAGGCGGTTGGGCTTCTTAGCTGATGGCGTTGCCACCTGTCACGGATGGGGCTGCCTAGTTGGGGTTTGGTTTTGTTTTGGAGAGGCTCCGAAAATCAGGTAATTAGCGAGTGAGAGGTCATCCTGTCAGCCGAGATTGACTTTTACATTCCAGGGCAAGCGTAAAGACCTGTTAGCATCCAGCAGCTTGCTCTGAGCACACAGACACTGTGAGTAGCATTATAATTCCAGAGATCATTCACAGAGACACAGTGAGAGAGAAAAAACAAGACCTTGGGTTCTTGTTTGACCATGATAATAGAATCATAGAATAGAATCGTAGAATCATAGAATATCGGGGTTGGAAGGGATCTCAGGAGGTCATCTAGTCCAACCCCCTGCTCAAAGCAGGACCAATTCCCAACTAAATCATCCCAGCCAGGGCTTTGTCAAGCCTGACCTTAAAAACCTCTAAGGAAGGAGATTCCATCACCTCCCTAGGGAACCCATTCCAGTGCTTCACCACTCTCCTAGTGAAAAAGTTTTTCCTAATATCCAACCTAAACCTCCCCCACTGCAACTTGAGACCATTGCTCCTTGTTCTGTCATCTGCTACCACTGAGAACAGTCTAGATCGATCCTCTTTGGAACCCCAGGTAGTTGAAAGCAGGTATCAAATCCTCCCGTCACTCTTCTCTTCTGCAGACTAAACAATCCCATTTCCCTCAGCCGCTCCTCATAAGTCATGTGCTCCAGCCTCCTAATAGCACTGGAGTAAAACCAGATCCTTTTGCGGAAGGATGATGTCCTGGCTCAGGCATTGGGCAAAGACCCAGGAGAGCTGGGTTCAGTTCTTTGCTCTACCATAGTGTTGCTGTGAGTGGCCTCAGGCAGGCCACTTAGGCTAGCTCCACAAAGGGAACTTAGGATCAGTGGTTTAATGCCTGACTTAAGGGGTCAGGCTACCTGATAGAATTAGGCACCAGGCTCTCTCTACAAGGCCTGGGGAAAGTTGGGTGCCCAAGAATGGGATTGACAGAAGCCGGTATGCTGAGCGGGGAGCTGCCAAAGTTAGCCCATAGGAAATGCCTGAGCCTCAAGCTTCAATGGTAGTTAGGTACCTAACTCCGAACCAGAGGGAAACGCTTCCCTTTGCTTGGAATTCACAGCAGTGACCCCCTCCTAGAATCAGGCCCCTAAGCCAGGCCCACTGATGGAGGGGCGGCTCTTGCACAGGGGCCCACGCAACTTAGAAGGCCGGGGGCATAGTGCTGCTGGAATGGCCTGGAGTAATGCTCTGGCACTTGAAATCCAGGCTGGAGGAGCGCATCCGGCACTTGGTGCCCAGGGTCGTAAGGCCATTGGAATTTGGCCTGGCCGCCCCTCTATAATGCCAGACAGAGCAGTGGCTGGGCTGAATGTGCCCGGTCACAGCACCAATATTCCCTTTACGCCGTACGCCCGTGCAACAGCAGCTACTTCCCACGGCTGGTAACATGGCCAGCACCCGTGTCCTGTTCCGCCTTCCAGGCCCTCCTGCTGCAATCTGCAGTGACTCCTCTCTGCGCCGGGGACCCTCGAGCCAACAGGGGTGGGTGAGGAACACAGTGAAGGCAGCAGGGGCCAAGGCCGTTATTTAGGGAGGGCAGGAAAGCTGCTCATAGTCCTGTCCTGACTATGCTCCCGTAGTCAGCTGGGAGAGGCTGGTGCTAGCCACCGGCAGCAGCAGCCAGGGGCTGGCTGTGCTGAAATGAGCGCCCAGCAGGCCAGCCCAGCAGGGAGCTGTGGCATGCAGGAGAGACGGAGAGAAAATGAGCCCTTGCTAGTGCTGCTGCTGGAACACTGTGTGTTCTTGCCCACTCAGGCAGTTGAAAACCTGCATTGGGGGCCATTTTTCTGTCCTCCTGCCACTGGCTGGCTCAGCCCTTTCTTGAAAAAGAAAAAAAAAGAAGACGACAGTAGTTGTGTCCGCAACCCAGTGGCTAGCACACTTGCCCAGCCTGTGGGAGAATCAGGTTCAAGTCTCCAGTCTGCCCAATTCAGAGCAGCAGTCTGAATCTCAGCTTCCTAGGAGAGTGGGGTACCTGGGGGTTGGGGTTTCTCTAGTATGCCTGTATTGAAGTGTCCCATGCTGTATGAAGCACTTACACGGTCACTGGGTGAGAAAGAGAGTAAGACTGACTCTGGGGATCAGAGCTCTGCCCTCTGAGGCAGGAGAGTCCCCAGCTGATCCTGCCACTGTGCTCTAAGGCAGCCCTGAGCTCAGCTGGCTCTGGCCCTGTTGAGGTTGTAAATCCTACCAGCATGTAGGTGCTTGGTCGTAGGGAGGCAGCTGTATATGTGCCCACGGGCAGAAATTAGGGGGCTTTATTTGCAGAAAGATAGGCAGGGGTAGGAGGCAGTGAAGTGAGTTCTGAGGCTTCAAATTTTGGTCTTAAGGGCAGTTAGGTGCCTAAATCCCTTACTGGATCTTGCCCTTAACCTTACTGAGCCTCAGTTCTCCCATCTGTAAATTGGGACTGATACGTTCAGTCTTCCACCTTTTATTCATCTGGTCTGTCGAGAGCTTATTATTATTAATAGTTATTATATGAATCATGGGCCCAATCAAGCACAGGGACCTGTTGCGCTAGGTGCTGCACAAAGGAAAGAGAAGATATTGCCATGCAGGCCAAGCTTTCTAGATACTGTTATTCTCTATGGGACAAATTCTGCAGTCCTTACGCAGGCAAAGCTCGCATTAAACTCATACCCACAGTTCTTTAAGTGAGTGTCCTGTTCAGGCTGATCCTAGCTCCACAAGTGCTATGGGAATTTGTGCTGCATCCTGCATCTGGGAATTCAGGAGGCGTGTGACTGTCATTCAGGTCCACAGAGGCTATGAGACGGCTGTAGCAGGCAGGTAGGGGGGCCGTGTCCTAGAAGTAGACGCCAAACCACCACTCCCTGCAATGTGTTGGAATTCTCCCACCCAGCCCAAAGCTCAAATGAAAAGAGAGACAAAGTGGGTGGTTTACTCAGTTCCTGGACTCAGGTCTCTATGTGAGACGCATCAGGGCAGAGGCATTTACTCTGTAATGGGAAATGTCAGCTTCAAAGCAATGGAAATTGTAAATTAAAATACAGCCCTGTGCAGAGCCCTTGTGACACGCCAGCGCTGTGGAGCGGGAACAATAGACCACGCTAGCGATGCAAATGAAGGGAGCGATTTGCCTGTACAGGCGGTGGGAGGAACTGAATGAGGAGGAGGATGCAGGAAGGAAGGGAGGTAGAAAAGAGGAATGCAGAGGAGCGCTCAGTCAGTGGAACTAATTCAATTAAAAAGCCAATCGCCGTCTCTGGGGCTGCGTGGGCTGAGGTGTCGTCCTAGGGATGGGCAATCACAGCAGCTGTGTCAAACGGCTCATTCGAGTGCGCTGGCTTTGATCAGTTGCTGGCCATTGTAATTGGCAGCTGCTTCTCATGTGCTAATGTTATGACCGGCTGTTAATAGGGCCTAGAGGCCCGTGCCAATGTCAGGGCTCCCCTCATGCTGGGAGTGGTGTGTGCCCGTCGTATGAAGCAGACCCATCCTCAGTGGACGTGCCATTGACAAGATGGGTGGGAGGAGGGGGGAACAGAAGTGACGTGACCGGCCCACACTAGATCAGAGCTGGGAAGAGCCCACCGGTCTCCTGACTCCCTAGCTAGTTCCCTATCCACTAGCCCAGTGTTTCTCAACCTTTTTGATACCGGGGACCAGCTTGCTGCCTTCCTGGGAGACCTCAGGGGCCAGTGCCGACCCATGGACCGCTTGTCACAAAACACGGCACTAGCCACACTGCCTTTCAGCCCCATAGCCTCTCTGCTCTTGCCTTCCTTCCCCATCTCTTCAGGCTCCGCTGCTTGGGCTAACTCATATGTAAGTGTTGGTGAAAGGCTGATAGACGCAGACGTCCTCTGTCCATTGAACGGGAACAGCCAAGGCGGCGGTGATGCAAGTGCTCGCCCCTTTTACACTATGTACATCTCCATCCTCTTCTCGTGGTGAGGCTACAGACCGCCATAAAGAGACTGCCACAGCCATGGCCCTAACCAAGCTACGGCCTTTAACACGGCCTGTAGAAGTCCTGGTTTCAATCCCTACTGGGCCCTCCAGGGGGTGATGCCTCTGACGCTTTCCTCATCCTGCCCGGCCATCTCTACGTAGTATCGAAGGGTCTCTAAGGCGCTGCTCAAACCCCCGGGCCTTAAGTGCTACCCCATTTTAGATCCTGCCATCTGCACTGGGTGTGTTTCACCCTACATCCCTGGACTCTGCCAATCACTGAGAACTGCATAGGCAGCAGGCATGGGGTGGGATGCCTGTCTGCTGGTGACTAGAGCTCAGGTGGGAATGACTTAGCTCATAGCTAGACTGGCTTTGTGCTATCGGGTCGGTGCTGTCTGCATGGACTATGCACCTGTTACTGCAGTCACTGGTTGCTGCCACCCACCAGGAACCCTGTCACTGGTGAGGGAATGTGCTCGCTTCTCTCGGTTTTGTGAGTGTCTTCTCAGCTGCATCCTAGGGGCCAAATCCTGAGCTGGTGTAAAGCAGCACCACTTCACTGACATCCTCAGCTCCCCCATTGGTAAAAGGGGCTATTGACTCTTCAGTTGGCTGGCTCGTGTATTGACATTGTTCATTCTTTAGTGCAAGTAAAAAGCGACAGAGTCCTGTGGCACCTTATAGACTAACAGATGTATTGGAGCATGAGTTTTCGTGGGTGAATATCCACTTCATCAGATGCCGATCTGGTGGGTAATATAGACAAGCCCTAAGCTTCCAACGTGAGCCTGCACTGCCCCAGTCTCCTTCTTGGGGGAGCTCTGGCTAGTTCAGGTGAGTGTTTCAGACAAATGAAACCAGTGGTCTCCACTAAGTGGAAGTGTCAGGGAGATGCAAGGCTGAGCACAGTGTGTGTGTAATGGGTTCTGCAGTAATGTAGCTCCACCCTGCGACTGAAAACACTCAGCTCTTCTCTCCCTTTGCTATACTAGGGGGTGACTGCAGCACGTTGCATGAGGTTATTTTCATCCATTCTTCATTCAGAATTTCACCTCGTCATCCCTGCTCCCACAGTGAGTACGTAAAGTACATAGGACCAACTCCAAAGCCCACTGGAGGCACTGGAGAGACTCCCATTGACTTGACTGAGCTGTGGGTTAGGCCCATAACTTTGGTGATAGGATGCTGCTCTCCCTTTAAAAGCAGAGCAGGCTGGGAACGCTCTTAAAACTATAACCTGAGAGAGTGGGCAGTGAGAAAGCAAAGCCTACAAGCAGTGGAAGACAGCAGTCTGGAGGTATGTTTGGTGTGCGATTGCTTTGTCTTTCTTTCCCTTGTTGCTAATAAAAATGGATTTTGACATTGAGGCCTTGCAGTTTGTAGGTGCTGGTATCCAGGTGAGGCTGTATCGTAACCTCAGCATATAATGGCTTTGAATGCCAAATGCGTTTAGCTGCTGTGTTCTCCTAGATGGATGTTCTTGTACCTGAGAACCACTGCTCTACAGAACGCCCATTCGGTGCCCCCTTCCCCAGCAGCACGGGTACCTGTTCACCGGGAACTGGGCTGATGCCAACCAACTCGTTCTACAGAAGTCACCGAATGATAACTCTCTGTCATCTCACTGTGCCCCAAGAGTGAGCCAGTGACCTAGAAACCTGAGCCCAGTTTCCTCAGCCGTCCTGCCCTGCCACGAGAGCGCTGAGCTGCAAAGAAGAAAGTGAGGGCGAGCTGGCATGTGGGGTGGATATTTTTTTCCTTCCCAAGCTCAACTAATTACACAACTCTTTAAAAAGATGAAACAGCAGCCTAACCTGCAGGGATGAACTCCATCAATGATCCATTTATTTCAGATCTGATGCTTTTTTTTTTTCTTTTTCTGCGTCTGCTGTTCCCTGCCCTGTATTCAGAAATGAACTGCCTTTTGCGCCGAGTGAATATTTTGATGGGGCGAGGGTGGGTGGAAGAGAGGCATTGGCAAGGGCTGCCTTGATTTACAAACGAAGGCCATTAGCATATAAATTGATACTATAGGTTAGCGAGCCAGGTAGAGTCGTGGAGCTGAATGAATCAGGAGGGGTTAGTCCATGGGAAGGAGGCAAATTACAGTCTCCACTCGCCTTGGAAGGCTGGAGAGTGAAAATGAAAGTCATTTTTTTTCAGCTTTATTTATTTTTGCTTATTTGTAGCTTGCACCTGCTTTACATTCTGAGTCTCTCATTTCTCCTTTTCATAATCCCTTCGCTTTCCTCTCGCCTGCTGTCTTGTCCTGCCATGGGGCACCACAGTTCCCTAGGTGCCTTCCATGTAGCAGTAAATAGCAATGGCAAAATCCCTGCTGTACTCCCCGGTGTCTCTGGCTCTTTATTATATCCCTGCCCGCTTTTCCCTCCTCCTTTAGCTCTTGCTCGTGTCCTCTTCTCTTGTGCTTCTCCTAAGCTCTTGTTCTCCACCCTAAACACTGGAATGGGTTACTAGGGAGGCGGTGGAATCTCCTTCCTTAGAGGTTTTTAAGGTCAGGCTTGACAAAGCCCTGGCTGGGATGATTTAGTTGGGGATTGGTCCTGCTTTGAGCAGGGGGTTGGACTAGATGACCTCCTGAGGTGCCTTCCAGCCCTGATATTCTATGATTCTATGATCCTCCCTTGCTCTAGCTTTTGTGTTCCTATTGCTTGCCC
Organism: Chelonoidis abingdonii; assembly: GCF_003597395.2. Lineage (NCBI taxonomy): Eukaryota > Metazoa > Chordata > Testudines > Testudinidae > Chelonoidis > Chelonoidis abingdonii. Next base: position 297,009,240 of record NC_133770.1, read on the forward strand.
CATTCCTCTCTCTCTCTGCCTCTTACTATTGAGATGTATTAAGGCAGTACCTCAAATCCCTGGTCAGAATCACACTGGGTGGTGTGGAGACACATTCTAAGGGATGGGCCCTGTCCCAAAGAGCTGATGTCCTAAATAGACCAGACAGGCCGGCAGTAAGCGATGAGGATTGCCTAGTGGTTAGGGGCTAGCCGAAGAGCCTAGTTCAGCGCCCTGCGTCCCCTGCAGATCTTGCAAATTGCGCATTCTGTGCTTCATTTCCCCATCAACATGCGCCCCTGCCTCCCAGAGGTGTGGAGAGGAGATGGGGGTGCTCAGACACTCTAGTGACAGCGTGAGTATGCAGGGGGGACACAAATACCAGCCCAGTACAGAACAGGCCGGGGGGAGGTTGGTTATTAGCTCTGGCCAACTCTCCACCTATGTCCCTTCCCTTTGTACAAATGCCCTGCACTGGCTCCGCTCACCCCAAGCCCCTCTGCTTATCCAGCACTGAGAAGTCACCCTCTCCTTTTCTCTTGCCCCCTTTTAACTATTCCGTACCACCCCCTCCTCCACCACATGCACGCCCTCCCTCCCTATGGTTCTCAGCTTTTCGCTCCTTACCACAAACTTTCATTGGGAAGCCATCAGACTTTCCCCCTGAAAACAGAATCAATTACTGGTCACAACTCCACTGGGATGGTGCCTCTTTCCAGTACTTAAAGGGGTGGGGGATGTTGCCTGGGGTCACAGAGCTGGCAAATAAATCAAGATGGCTTGCTAGGGCAGGGGGACGGGGAGCATTTAAGCCTTTTCTTATCAAAGCTGCTGCTCACAGATTATGATATATCCCGCCACCTCCTTCCCCCCCACCCATGTTCAGTGCTGCCTTGCACTCTGAACCTCTAGTTGACATAGTGGAAACTGTGTTTCTTTGGGAGGAAGTGGCACGTACCTGCCTGGTAAACACTCCGCGCATGGGCTGGGCCTGAGAAATGAATCACCGTGGCCCGAGAAGGCAGCAGAAGCCAGAGAGGGAGATCTTTATTTATAAGCAGCACTGAAGCTAAGATGATTGAGTAGCTCCTCTGTGTCGGGAATGACCTCTTTCTTCTCCCACGAGCCGCCACCGGAGGAGTAGGTGTCTCTCTTGTTTTTATGTCCTCATTAATTTCTCTCGGGGGACACTCCCCATCCCTCCATGATTAAAACCTGCTACTTGCATTACATGAGCTCTGCCTCACCTGAAATTAAAGACTCAAGGTGGCATGCACTGAAGATAGATGGCAAATTTATATAACTCACCTAGGTTGACCAGATGTCCCAATTTTATAGGGACAGTCCCACTATTTGGGGCTTTTTCTTATATAGATTCCTATTACCCTCCACCCACTGTCCCGATTTTTCACACTTGCTCTCTGGTCACCCTAAACTCACCTGACTTAAATGGTGTTGCTGGCTGCTATGCATTGTAGTTACATAGGCTAACGGGCTGTAAAATCCCTTGCCTATTTGACGAACGCAATCTGAGCCGGGCTCAGATCAGACCATCTCTCTCTGCATGTACTGCTTTCACTAGCTTGCCTCTTGGATCCATGGTCCTTGGTTCCTGGGGGGACCTTGTTCCACTGTCTTGGACCGACCCTGAAGAAAACTGTCTCCACAGAGGAGTGTTATTTTACTCAAACTTGTGGGGGAGCTGTATTTGAAGCTGGCCGTTAGAAGAGCTGTTGCTGACCATGATGTATTTAATACCCATAGGCTGCAGAGCTGGGTGCATGGCTGTGGAGAATTGGGCCCTATGGCTGTAAAGAGTTTGGAGAACTCTCAGAGGTCATAGAGGTGAAGAGCACTGTATAAATAGAAAGCTATTGTGATGAAGTGGGAATGTTCTTGATGTGTTATTTGAATGCTGAGTGGGGAGTATTAATCTGGGAAGGTTGCAGGGGAGTTTTGCTGGGACTGCCTGCATTGGGGAAGGGAGGATACCTGATCATGTAACATGAGAAACTAGGAGGGAGGTTGGAGGCCAGGTAACACCTCTGCCCGGGAAACTGGACAAAGGACAAAGGCTGGGGGAGGGGCGGAGCTGGGGGAAGGCCAGAAAGGAGACAGCTGAAGGGAGTTTCAGTTTGGAGCTGGCTGAGAAATAAAGAGGGGCTCCCTGACCAACAGGGCTGTGATCTCCCTGGGACCGTCGTTACCAAGCTACAGACCTCTATGACTTTAGATAAATATGGACTCTGTTAGCTGTGTGTTATTGCTCCCACCCATCTTTTGTGGGCCACCCACAGGAGGAGAGCTAGAGAACATTTCACAAGCTCAGTCCTTATTTAGGTAAAACTCTCTCTCTTCCTTAAGAGAGGAAGGATTTTCTTGTGGGTGCAACTCTGGACTGGCCCTTGGGAGAGCTGGGTTGAAGTTAATGGGAATTTGACCTGGGTAAAGGGTTCATACTCTCCTTATTTTTCCCCTCGAATCCCAACAAAAGGCACTTGCAAACAAACTCATGTGATAGTTGCCAGCTTTCTGGGCACTGAATGGTTGCAGTGATCCTGCCACAAGCAGCTACCCTCCTTGTATACATGCCAAGAACTCAGTAAGCATGGAGGATGCATTTTCTCCCAGTTATTTTCCACTGGGCAGTGGAAAATTGAAATTCTTCTAATGCAGTCAGCCGAATCGGCCTTGGAAAGCAATAGTGCCATGTGTACAAACCATGGCCCTGCAACGTTGTGTGGGATTACGTGCCCTTAAACCAGCTGTTCTCAGAGCAGGGAAAGAAAGGTGGCGGAGGGGAGCAGGCTAGCAGATATAAAACAGCATGGGCGCACCCTTGCAACCTTCTCAGTAACTTCATGCTACCTGAGCTGAGGGTTAGAGGTTACCAAGAAGTGGAATGCCCACTTGGCATGAGCTGTAGGGTGGCACAAGGAGTGAGGATAAAGCAATTAATTAAAATCAGAAAGAGAAGCAGAATCCAAACCAAGGAAAGAGACCGGAATTGCTCCCAGCATTGGCCATCCCACAGAGTTGCATTGGATGGAAGCTATTCTGTCGGAGGCTGATGCGCGTCACGCGATTTTGCCTGAGGGCGTTTGAGATGAAAGCCTGGAGCTGCCGCGGTGGGTCGTTTCAGAGGGGAGATTTATGAAGCTACTTGCTGCACGGGGGGTGCCTGAGATTAGAGAGCTGTCTGTCAGGACCACCTGAGCTAAGTAGGCCCCTGAGAACCTGACACACAAGGTGGCACAATTATTGGGCCGAATGGTTTTTACTAACGCTTGTGGGAGTGAGAGGAGTGAATAAGGAGCTCATTTATCTGTAGGAAGATCTCATCTTTCTATAATTCCCATCCTGGGGTTCTTCAGCTAGTAGCCCTGCTTGTTACATTATCACACAACGGAATGTTTTTTGCTCAGTGTGTAATGTTCCCACAGCATGCCCCATTATCTGCTGCAGCAGAAACGCCTTCATTAGTGCAGGGGGCAGAGAGCTAGAGGGCAGCCTGGAGAAGGCCTCTCGGACCAGCCGGATTCCTGATGTGGTACTGGCAGCCTTGATTTAATATGCCAAGTCTCACTACTAAGACAAAGAGGTAGCAGCTTTCTCCAGTGCATCCAGGCTGGCTTGGAGCCCATGTTACTCCTGCAGTGACTGTTCCTAACGTGCGCCATTTCTGGTGGAAAGCACAAAGCCTTTCACTGCAGGCTCTTGCTAATACTAAGGAAGGGCTCTTTTCAGGGCCTCCTGATTCAGTCTTCTCCTGTAGGTCAATCCAGAGAGACCTGGGCTAGGAAAGGGCGGCCAATATTAAAGCTTGGGCTGTGTGGTCTAGTGAGGAAACTACCTGTCAATTGTATTTCTCTCCGAAACACACCCCAGGAGGCAAGTGGGATGTAAACCGTGTTACCCAGGGTCTTCAGAACCCAAAGCAGTGGTAACTTAACTGTTTCTCTCCAGGCAGTGTCAGGAATAAATCCACAGGGACACAGCTCCTCCACCTGATAAATGATTGGTACAAACAAGAGTGCTGTTACCTAAAGCTACTTTTTGTTAGGTCTCAAGCACACACACACAAATATGCAGTCATAATAAGTTCAGAACATCACAAATATTTCTATTTATTCAAAGTCTGAAATGGTTTTGAGGAATCCGCAACCAGCCTTCGGGGGGCCTGCCTTCTGGCCAGCTGCTGGAGAGTTTAGGAGCCTGCTCCTTGCCCAAAGAAAAGCTTCCTCCGACTGCTCTAAAGTGTATCCTTTTGCCTAATTTTTTATAGGTAACTTAAACAAAGCACATAACTCATAGTGGGTCATCCTAGTAACCCTGAGTGGGTCACCCATTCTTCTAATTTCAGCAAGCAACTCATTATCACTTAGCCTCAAAACATTTCTAGTGCTTCTAACCATAACAACAATAAAACTTACATGTCAGGGGCACTGAACCAAGGACGGTTGTCCAAACATTCCTTTACTTCTCATGATATATTAACTGTCCCATCCTCCCATTCTGACTAGCAGAACTACAAACATGCAGCTGTTTGACCAGGCCTTTCGGAGCATAACATTATTTCTAGCTATGTGGCATTTGGTTTTAGGCTAGCACTGGCTGGGCGCACAAAAATGGCTGACTGCAGTAATGTCAAGATTGGGTTTATACCTACTCTGCATGGCGTATTCTCCCACTTGGAGAACTGTCTGGATCTGTCTCCTGTTAGCTTCCATTGATACTATGGAGAAGAGGCCCAAGCGAGGTAGGCAGTAAATTAATGGGATGGGCAGGAGGGAGTGAATCATTCTATATTATGCATATAAAATACCCTTTGCTTCACAGCATTTTCCAAAGCACACCCCTGACACCGGAAAATACCACACCAAGGCTTGAGTCTCCAAAATACTGACCTAGGAAGAGCTGAGGTTAAAGGATGAATGGGACCTCTTAAAATCAGGCCTAGGTTCATTTAAGTTCACTCAGGGAATCTGGGGCAATGCCAGAAGCAGAGAGTGGCTACCCTGGCCGTCAGGAAGGTGAGTGGACAAAAAGAGCATCCTCTCAAACTTTCCTCCAAGGCAGGTTGGATTATATCCCTTGTTCTACTCCACCATGGGCAATGAGAGACAGCATTGCTGGCTGGTGAAGGCCTAAGTGAGGTTCAGGAGATCTTTGTATGTGTCCTCAGCTTTGCTGCTGATCGGCTGCATAAACCAGGGCAAGGCTGAAAAAACAAATTAATCAGACTGTCTCTTACCTAGCAGATCTAAATCAAACACAGGACAGCTGTGTGTGTGCCATCTTCACATGCTATGGCTTTAGTCTGGTGCATGAAAAAATTAGCCACAACACCAAGGTTAAAATGTAAAGAATTCTTTAAAAACTCAGAGCTAAAGATGGAATTCAGTCTAGTGTTTGGAGCAAGGTCCACTGCTCTTGTGTTCTGTTACTGACCTCCTGTGGGATTTTTGTTTTTTTAACACGTTCTTTCCCCTTTCTATTGCCCTGATTTACACATTTATAAAATGGAGAGAACAATCCCTACCTAAGATATCAGGCTTTGTTAGGTAACATTTGTAAATCTATTGGTGATGCCTAGGTGGAAGCGGCTAGAGAAAACAAAATATTAGCAGTACGAAGCAGCAGATATAATCCAACTGTACCCAATTGTGATTCTCCCCTTACAACTTTAATTAAAGGTTTAAAAAAACAAGTATTTTCCTTATCAGTATGGATGGAATTTTTTTCCCCTCTATGTGAGAAGATCAAACAAATGAACCGGTAGCTCCTTTCATTAATTTTTCACCACATACATCGTCCCTGGGATAATTACTCATCCTGAAATACATCTCCTTGGCCCAAATCAACTGAAGCATAAATACCGATGTGAAAGGAAAACAATCAGAAATGTTACCGCTGAGTATTAAAATTTGACTGAGTTGTAAATATCAGCAAATCAGCTGGCATTTTCTTAGCAATTATAAGATTCAGTGGATGCTATTTCTGGGCAGGCCAAAAGAACACTGAATACAGAGCACATGAACCTTGATTGGTACAGGTGCCGTCTTGACCTTGGGGCTTGATGGGAGTTGAGGGTGCTGAGCACAGCTCAGGATCATCCCCTTGAACAGAAACATCTTGTCCTGGTTGCAGTCAACCTAGGGTTTGAAGTCTGTAATCCAAGGTCTTTGTACTTGTAGAGTGCAAGTTCTAAATGCCCCTGACTAAAATCATTCCAAGGTCAATAAGTGAGATTTAGTCACTAGACCTTGGCCTTCTGTTCTTGAGGTAGGTCAGACTTGCTGCAGTGCTATGATACAGAAGCAGCCAGCAACAACAGTAACAACATCAGCTTTGCCTACTGATTCTCCTTTGCCTGCTGGCTTCTAAGGCTGAATACTCACTTCATCGGATGCATCTGACGAAGTGGGTATCCACCCACGAAAGCTCATGCTCCACTACCTCTATTAGTCTATAAGGTGACACAGGACTCTTTGCTGCTTTTACAGATCCAGACTAACACGGCTACCCCTCTGATCTTGGACACTGGAAAGCATGCTAGATTTTGTTTTGCATGTAGCCATTTTCAGTTTCTATTGTCCCCGCTTAGCGTCAGGATCCCAACTAAGGCAGTCGGGGCCAAGAGTCAAAGCAGGGGCAAGGCGGAGGCTAGGAGTAGCTGAGGAGTTCATATTCCATTCATGGCCAGGCTTGATACCAAGGGCCAGAGTCCAAGTCAGGTTTCAGGGTCTGAGTCAGGCGGCAAGAGGCAAAACAAGCCAAGGTCAAGCCCAAAGTTCAGGTGCATAGAACCAGAATGGTGGTCGTGGCAGCTACAGAAGAGCCACATTGTTACCCGGACACTTCCTGGAATTCCCCTTGGGTTTATATAGAGCCGGGAGCCAATAGGGAGCGATGAGGCTGCTGCCTGTCAAATCCTTGAGGCGGAACTTTCTGTGGTTTACATCCACAGTGGATCACAGGAAGTGGAGTGGGGATTGGTTACAGCTGCTGCTGGGTAGCAGCATGGAAATGTTAAATGCCTGGAAGCTCTGCAGGCGTGGGACCTAGACACATTGGGCCTTACATTTCATGTCACTCAAATCTCTGCTTTTTATTAATAAACATTTGCTTCATTTGACTATAAACCATCTGAGTGCTGTTTCACTAAAGGAAGACGGGCATCCCCAGATGACCCAACAGGCTGGGATTTATTCTGTCTCTTTGGAGACAGTGAACTTGGTTAATTTTTGTGAATGTCCAGTGCGGGGCAGGATACTGCAAAGAGATGGCTCTGGGGAACTGAATGTTTCCTGCCAGGAAGGTTTAGACTGTCAGAGCTTCAAGGCATTTGCTGGTGAGGCTGACAGACTGGTGAGGCAGGGGGCTGACACGCACTTCAGGCCCCAGCAAAGATCGCTCTTGCTGAGGCAGAGAGGTAAGACAGTGGTTTATGACCCTGGACTCCCTGAGGAGAGTGTCACAGTAGCACAGCTGGCAGGGTTTGCACCCAGCTTGCTGGCTAGCTACAGCTCACCCTTCAAGCAGTGGTGCACTAGACTTGAAAGTGATTCTGAGTGAGCACCAGTCAGAGAAGGTGACAGGTTTTAGTTTCTGTTTATTGCAGGTAAAGGAAATAAAACGAAGGAAAGTGTAAAGACGAGAGAAAAGCAGAAAAGGTAGGAGGAGGAAAGCAGCAGATGCTGAGCTCTCCAGGAACCAGGTAGCAGAGTGGCACGCCCTGTCAGGTCTGTCAGCAGCTAACTGGAAGCAATTGGAGCTTGTGGTCATGCAGCACTCACCTGCCATCAGGCAGGCTGGGGCACCTGTTTCAAACCAGGGGGTGTCCCTTTGTCTCCTACAGGGCATGCAGGAGCCTGAGCAGATGATTCAGCAGAGCCAGCGGCAATGGTGACCAAAGCTGGGGAGGCTGGAGTTGAAATGGCTGCCAGCAGAGGAGAGATAGGTGGAGCCGGAGGCTGAGGTCAGCCTAGGGAGGCAGAGCGGGAGCAACAGAAGCTTGCTGACCAGAAGCGTGGCACAGCTAAAAGCTGTTGTGGACCTGGATCTGACAGGAGCGATGGGACCCTGGCACAGTTGGTAAATAGCTGTGGGCTAGTATGTAACTGAGAGCCAGGGAGACTGCTGGGAGTGGCGAGACTCTGGCAAACCTAGGAAAATGGTAGACCAGCATGATACAGAAATCAGGGAAACTGAGGCACAGCTGGGCATGACTATGGCTTGAAAACTGTTGGATACAGGGAATCATTGGTACAGCTAGGAAAAAACTGTTGGCCAGGACTCTGCTGGGAGCAGGGGAAAACCTCTGGGTGCAGTGAGACACTGGAACAATGAAGAATTGCTGTGGGCCAGAACTCCCCTGGGAGCAGGGCAGACTCAGGGTAGTAAGAGATCTGGTTCCATGCCTTAGGGGGTGACAGAACCCTTTACTGGTCCGGATGACCCACATGGGTGTGACCCAATTGCTGGTGGAGGTATGGATGTAAAAGAGAGGGAAAGGTGCCCCTTAATCTATGGGTTTGGGGTGGTCATTTCAGATGTAATTAAACATTGAGGGGTTGGAAAACCAAGCAGCCAATGCCCTACCCAAAAAAGAGTGGGCAAAAAGGAAGCCAAAACGCCAGCACCAAACTCACAAGGTGTGTGTAATGATCAGGGTCCTGACACTCCATGAAAACAGGGCAGTTTGAACCCTGATTGTCACATTCCTCACCTATTTATACCATTATACATGCAGAGTTTGGGGACCACAAGAATTTGACTTACCCCCTTTAAGACAAACCCTTTTCAATAGTACCTCCCTTTCCTCCCTGGGTTACTCAGGAGAAGGCAACACTCACCTGTGTGCCTGGGTGCTTGATGTTGTTGACAGTCCAGGAGATCTCCAGTATCCCAGTGGTGATGTTGTATGGGTGGGAATCCTCTATCCACCCCGCTGCTGCCATCTTGTAAAGGAAATTAAAATTGGTCGTGCCATGTATACACTCACTGGTGTCCCTTGGGAGCCTCCAGGAAGAAATCTAAACTAATCTGTGCAATGGGTCTCTGAGAAATACTCCTTATAAACCATATGCACCCAATATACACTTAGCTTGGAGCCCTCACACCTTTACTTAACAACATAAGGAAACATGGCACAACACACTGAGACTGAATGTCATTACTAATTTAAAAATCAGCAGGGAGCAGCTCAATTAATTAATTAACTACAAGTTACAGTCGTCAATGAAACGTGACTAACTTGCCTTTACACTGCCACCGTTTACCCCACCCTGGCGCGCACATGCCTCTGGATGTCAGAGCTCTAAACGCTTGCTTGCGGGGGCACGCTTGACGAGCTTTCCGCTGGGGACAGTGCTCTGTTGGTCCAGTGAGTCGGTCCAGCTAAGGCAAAGAGGGGCAGAACCATTCTAATTTGGGATCCTCCCAAGGTACATAACCCTCTGACGACTGGAGTTGCTTTAACCAGATGCCAGCAGCCCTGGGTTCTGGTTCAATGACAAGACCACTCTGCCTCAGACAACCCCTTAGAGTCTCTTCGCTGTTCCTGTCTCCTTGCAAACACTTTCCCAGATAAGGGGGTGGTTATACACACTGCCCTCACTGCAGGCCCAGTCAGTCAGCTGTGGGCGCAGCAACAGCCTCTGCCCCGGCTCCAGTGAAACCCACCGCCAACCTCTGAGGCTCCCTGCGTGATCAAAGCCACAGCAGCTTCTGGCTTCCCAGCAGCAGCTTCCCTTTTGGGCAGAGCTCCACAAAAGCTATCTCAGCTCCTCTCCAAACTCATGGGAGTTGTAGTCCCCAAGGCTGGATTGCAGCATGCAGGAGAGTCACAAAACATGTCACATTTCCCTAATTTCTGCTTAGATATCCTTCATAAAAAAATAAACCCTTCCCCCCTTTTCTGGTTTTCTTTTAAACATTTTTGTTTTATTAGGGTGCCATTTCATTCAGGATCTACTAAGATTCACTACCTCAACTTCTAGCTTTTGTTGCTGGGTTACGCTGGAGAAGACGATTATTCTGCAAGTGCTTACTTCGCAAAGAGCTCGGCAGATAATGCAATAAGAAATGGCATTGCAAAAAGTAGTCTTAAATCCTAACGAGGTTTTTCCAACTGGGATAATAATGTAAGTGTAAATAAAAACTAGTACTAAAAATGGCCCCGTGTGGCTTGGAGCTGCGGTATAATATAGCAGGCTGTTTATGGGTGTCATATAAGTGGAACTACCTAGATTTTACTGTCTGCTCCTGAGCTTTCTTTCTTAGGTAATTTACTAACATCCTCAGGAAAATTCAGCACTGAGGAGTTTTGTGCCTTTTTAAACCGGTCTCCTGACTGGTTTAACTGAGGCGCAAGTTGGGCCTAGTTAGTGGACGGGTAAGCGGGTGCTCCAATGGACTGGTCTGGTGCACGTGATTGGTGTTGCATTGGAGTTGTCAGGTAGTAGTTACATCGCTGCTAGGGTTAGTTAAGGATTGTCAGTACTCAGGCAAGATTGAAGGCCCAGAACTCTGATCCCTAATGCTACTGGCTCTGTAACAGTCTAATTTCTTGCTTCTTTCATAATACTTGGTTCCATCAGTGGGATGCTCAATACAGTTGAAAATCAGGCCACTTATGTATTTATTATTTGTGTCATTGTAGAGTCTAGGCACCATGGTCATGGTACAGGAACCTATTGTGCTAGGACCTGTACAAACCCAGAACAAAAAGACAGTCCCTGACCTATAGGTGCCTTAATATTTATTATTTGTAATGTGACATCGTCTAGGGCAGGGGTCCCCAATGCTGTGCCTGACGGGGCGTCTAAGTGCACCCATGTACTGGCTGGCGGACAAATATCCCCCGAAATGCCACCAAAATTAGGCAGCATTTCAGCAGCGACGCCTCTGGATGATGTTACTTGTCAGCGGCATTTCGGTGAGTGCTCGTCCGTGGCCACGGTCCTCCGTGGCTCGTCGTCTGGCACCGACCAAATGAAAAAGGTTGGGGACCACTGGTCTAGGGTCTCCAGCCAGGGTCCCACTGTTCTAGGTGCCATATGAACAGGTAACAAAAGCTAGGCTTTGCCCTGAAGAGTTTAAGCTCCTATTCATAAACGCTTTGGCCTATATATCACTACAACGCCTAGGACAACATGCTTCTGATGCTTGTGTGGTATCTTTAGACACTACTCTGAGCAAATAAATAGGCACTGGATCATATGACAGCTCACCTGAGACTAGTTGAGCCATCAGTGGCTGCCAGTTGCTTTTATCTCAATCCTTCTCTCAGGTAATTCTAATACATTTGTCACTCTAGTGTCTAAACTCTTGTAGACATTTTTCCTGTAAGCAGAGGCTAAATTGATCTTTCATTGGCTAAATGAACACAGGGGCAAATGAGATTAGGTTGCCTCCTTTCCAAATTGCTTGTCTTCCCCCAGTCCCAGCTTGACTAGTTTGGCGCAATATTGACTGGGCCTTCTCACCAGTAATTTATGATTGACTGCAGAGTTTTATAAGTAACGCAGTGAGTTGCTATCTGGAATGAGAATTTCAGGTGAGTGAGGGACCTCAGCTGCTCTCTGGCAGTTTCTGGGCTAGGAGTAAATTTCACCTTGAGACAGAGAGTCCAGGCTGAGAAAGAGGAACCACCTCAGGGAACTAGCTAGCATTCGATCCAAGTGGTGCTCAATTTGCAACGAGGCAATGTCTCCTTGGGATTTCCCTTGGGGATGATGAAGAGAGTCATTCTCCCATCTCTTCACCACCACTTCAGTGAAGTTGCAATGGATTCTGCCTCATTCATGATGGAGCTGTATGACTGGGCATCTTCTGCTTTCTTCAAAGCCTAAACTTTTATGAGAAGGGGAAAGGAATGCAAGCCAGTTTGCTACCTGGACTTTGTGGTGAGAGAGTGTATCAGTCCTTCTCCCTGTACCTTGAAGGATCTTGTTAAAACATGCTTTGTACTTAAAAACAGTGTCTCTTTTTCTGCTTTAAACCAGTTGTCAGTGTTCGCCCTGAGTTAATGACAAGATCACCAACTGATGTCTCCAGTCCATTGCCCAACTAGGGTTTGGTATTAGGTCATGCTGTTCACCAATGGTGCAATGAGATTAAATGATGAAACATGGCCTTGCAATTACAGCACAGAACTGGGCATCAGAAGTAATGAGTTTTCTTCTCAGCCCTGCCACTGACTTAACCAATGATGTGACCTTGTGCAAGTCATTAAGTCACGTTTTTTCCTGCCATTGATTTTGCAAATGTTGCCCTTAAGTTCTTTGTGTCTCCATACGGAGAAATGGAGACACAACTGATTTCCCTCCATCAGGGGGGTGTTGTGAGAATAAATTAATTAGTGTTTTTATAAAATGCTTTGAGATCCTCTCATAGGAAGTGCTATCAGAGTGGAGGAAGTGCTATCAGAGTGGCACATGTTGGGGTTATGTCATGAGTAGCTATTTTGAATAAACAGGACACGAGAGGCATCTGAAAGAAGACTAGATATAGAACTTGGGATGTTTATTACAGAGGTCACGCCTGCCCTACGAACATCATCCAAAGCTCAGTGAAATCCATTAAAGAGGAGTGTGGTGGGGAAGGTGATGACTCAAAGACTCAAAGTAAGACAATCCAAGGACTTTTCCAGTGCCAGCAGCATCTGGGCCTATGAAAAACTATCCTGGGACACAGCTTAACACTGCGTAGGTGGCTTGTACTGGTATTTCTGTAGCCTAGTCTCCCAAGCAAGCTACACCTGTCCTGTGTACGATACATCACAACCAGCTCAAGTGTCTGAGAGGTCTTAAACTGTGTGTAAATGGGTGCTAAAGGGACAGAGTGGGTGGATCACAATACTAGCGTAATTCAACTGAGGTGACTTGATTGAAAAAAACACACAAAACTTATTGATTGTGTAGACGCAGCCTAAAGGGATAACGCACATCTTGAAGCAACAGGCAACTGATCCGCATGTGTGCCTAGAGGAAAACTTAAGATGCATCTCAGGCGCTGTGACCATTTGTCTGTTCCATCCCTTCTTCCTCTATCTACAGTTCCCTCGCCTTTGCGGGGAGACTAGTGCTGCCTTGGGACTCATGTCCAATCATAAAGTTAGGTTTTCACCCCACCCTCTGTAAATCAGTTCATCATTGGTTCTGTGTGTGTAATATATCATGCTTATCATGGGTTGTGCAGCTTGGTTTCTGCTCTCACTCCCTTCCCTCGTGTGTTATTTTCCTTCACCACCGTATTTTTTTTCTCATTCCTGTTCCTGTTTCTGTTTGAGAAGGGTCTGGCTTAGCCAGCCAGCCAGGACTGTCTCTTTCGCAACACCACAGTGACCAATCAGGCAGCTAAAAGCAATGCCTGAAACAGCCAGACCCTGGCACAAGCTCACCAAGGCTCAGAGTGGCTGTTCAGACCAGGATCCTGCAGCACTGGGGGATGCTCACTTTGAATGCAGAGGTGGAGGGCTGAGGAGGGGGTGCTCTGCCTGGGAACTGAGAGCTCCTGAGACTCACTGAATGAGAGGACAGCTGGCTCCAGTCTAGAAGGGAAGGGGCCCGGTAGATCCTACTGGCTCCCCCACCCAATCCCAGGCACTGCAGCGGCCCCACCAGGTCCTGTTCTCACCTCTCCCCCAAAATGTAGTAAAATGACAGGTGGGGGTGGAAACATGGATCATCCCTCACCACATTTCCATTGCAGCAAGCACTAGCCCATACTGTCCCCCAGCCCTGCCTGGTTCCGCCACCCCAGGGTGCTGGGCCTGTGTTTCTCCAGCAGCGAGGTCGCAAGTCAAAGCCTGCACCAGGGACAGAAGCAGTGTTTTCTGTCTCTGCAACCACAGTTCCAACCCATCTCAACTCACTCTTCTACTGCAGAAAGGCCAGTTATCACCATCCTTAATACCAACTAAAACCTCGCTAGGTGGGCAGGAGAGGCATTCTCAAAAGGGAAGGGGAATAAGCAATATTATTCAAAAGAAAACCTTACTTAGTATTTCTTTCCATTTCAAATGGTTTAACTGTTTTTCCTCCTGATCTCCCCCTCCCCCCTCCAGCCCCCAGCTATCTTTAATTTGAAAGATTTTGAATGATGATCTTGCCCTGGGATTAAGCAGGCCAAGATCTCTATACTCTAGACCCAAATCGTGTTTTAACTGTTTCATGTTGTGCAGTGGACAGGGTCAGACTAACACGTTGGACTCTCTGGGCCCATTTAGACCACTGAAATTAACATAGCATGACTCCTTCGGCAGAAAGAAATTTAAATAGCCTGTGTACTCAATAAGAGTCTTTCTTCAATCAGCTTCCCCAATCACCTATTCCACATGCTGTCTTTCCCTCTGAGTGAAAAATTGCTTTAGATTTTCTTAAGATTAAGGTTCATTTCTTGGATTCTAGGCAATATCCCCTGGCTTCTGAACCAATCATCAGAATGAAAACCATCTATCAACTTTTAACAAACCTTTCATAACAGGAAGAGTGATCACCTCCTATCTCCCTCACTGCTCTTTCATTCTTGAGTGCTACCATTGCTGCCGTGCTACAGGAGCTAAATTATTGCTTTGGTACATATCTCCTCCCTGTGTGTTAGGGGTGTGTTATCAACACTAGGCACTAGACTTGCAGTGGAATCTGAAAACTAGAGGTGGCCAAAGTTCCTCCAAAACTGTAATTTTTCCTTCTCTGTCTTTAGCTGAAATCTCAACACATTTTCAGCCACATTTCAAAATTAAGAACATATTGACCTGTGCCTTAACTGTCTTGAAAATGGGAAGAAAAGAGCCAAATGTTTTAATTCAATACTTTGGATGAAAAATTAAATTTCAGACTGTTTCAACCAACTCTACTGAGCGCCCTTCTCATTTCTCTACCCACGGGAAAACTAAAGCGAGTTATCATGAGGGATGTTCTTGGGATGAACATATTTAATTAATTTAGACTCATTAATACACAAATATTCCCTTCTTCAAGCAAATCTCATCAAATTTCAAATCTGAATTGTCAATGTATCATATTTGCGAAGATCAATGTTTACATCAAAATCTATTTTGGTGTAAAAAAGTGGCAATTTTGTGGTCTGCATAACTCAGAGTAAATATGCTTTCCATTCATCTCTCAGAGGCCTAGTAAATGTTTTACTATGTGTTTCCTTTCCACATGGGACAGCTAAATGGGTGCCTCCTAGAGGAAACGTACATTTTGGCATCTGCTTCTCCCAGAAGCTGTATAATAAGCCAACCACTGAGAAGCTGAATCCCAATTATAGCTAAAGTTTGTCCGTGTGGGAGATGAAATGATTCTCTTATGGAGCACTAAAATGGATTTAATATGATGAGACCATAAAACCATAACCAGCGTTCACTCCACTGTGTACTACTGGAGTGCTCCAGTTGCCATTGGGAAGAATTAAGTTTCAGATTGTGAGGAAATTGAAGGTGTCTGGAGCATTCATGAAACCTCTCTGACTGCTGTGCAGTTGGGTCTGCAGAGACGAGGATGTGCTCTCTTCAATATAAGTGGTGATGGGTAGGGACACATATAAGAGATGCTGCTCTGCGCCTGCATGCTTCTGCATGCCTGATTGCGAGTGCTGCTTTTCCCTTAATGTGCCAACATGCTTCACAGCTTCTTGGGTGTTTACAGCCAGAGAGGACACTGTGATCACCTAGTCTGACTTCTTGCAGAGCGCGGGCCACAGGACTTCCCTGGATTAATTGCTTTCAGGCCATGTAGAGCCTGCCTAGCTGTTGTGCACTCTCTATAGGAACAGTGATCTGTAGGAACGTCTCAGAGCAGGGCTGAGCTGGGGGAGCAGAGGGAGATATGGAGGAGTGAGGGTTATGCTGCATGGCAGGGATGTGCTGGGGCAGCAGAGCCTGGAGGGGTGATGGGAAAGCAGGTATAATGGAGGGAGGCAACATGGACTTGTGCTTACTGCACAGGGTGAGAAGATATGGAGTCTAATCCTCGGTCTGACAATGACTCACGGTCAGACCCTGGGAAATCACCCTTTGGCCCAAAGCAATGGAAGTCAGGCGCCTAAATACTTTGGAGGATCTGGGCCCTTGTGACTCAGTTTCCCTGTCTGGAACCTGGGACTAAAAGTATTTCCCTACCTCCCAGGAGTGTTTTGAAACTTAGCCAGTCAGGTCATTAATCTTTGTGACATGCTTGAAGACCCTCACGTAGAAGATGCTATGGAAGTGCTAGGTATTATGAGTAATCCTACAGGAGCAGAACTCTGCGAGTGGAAAGGTGGAAAAGTAGGAAAGAGGCAGCTGCAGTCTAAACCGGTGACTGCAGTACTCAGGGCTAGTTGCTGTCACCCTGTTATATACCGATATTTGTACATTACAGGGTCAGTGACTCAAACTAGCACCCACTGCCTCCTCAGCCGATATCCAGCTGGCACTGTCAGCATTCTACTGGCAGTTCAAATGTGCAGATGTGAGTCAGTGCCAAGGGGATTTCCTTTTGCTCCACAGAGGTCTCTAGATATTACACAGTGTTCTGTGGAGTTAATTATTACCTAGGGGAAAGCTGGAGAGTGATCATGATTCATGTTAACCCAATGCCATACGTTCTTTGTGAACGTTACATCCAAGAAACAGAAAAGCATGGCTGTCCATTCACTCATAGGCAACATTCTAAAGGAAACCTGCAGGGGTAGACGTACATCCAGCAACTTCCACAGAATCGTAGAATCATGGAATATCAGGAGGTCATCTAGTCCAACCCCATGCTCAAAGCAGGACCAATCTCCAACTAAATCATCGCAGCCAGGGCTTTGTCAAGCCGAGCCTTAAAAACCTCTAAGGAAGGAGATTCCACCACCTCCCTAGGTAACCCATTCCAGTGCTTCATCACCTTCTCAGTGAAAAAGTTTTTCCTAATATCCAACCTAAACCTCCCCCACTGCAACTTGAGACCATTACTTCTCCTTCTGTCATCTGGTACCTCTGAGAATAGTCTAGATCCATTCTCTTTGGAACCCCCTTTCAGGTAATTGAAAGCAGCTATCAAATCCCTCCTCATTCTTCTCTTCTGCAGAGTAAACAATCCCAGTTCCCTCAGCCTCTCCTCGTAAGTCATGTGCTCCAGCCCCCTAATCATTTTTGTTGCCCTCCACTGGACTCTATCCAATTTTTCCACATCCTTCTTGTAGTGTGGGGCCCAAAATTGGACACAGTACTCCAGATGAGGCCTTACCATGTCAGAAACACAGCTGCCTGATCCCCAGGTGCCTGCCCGGTTCCCTGAACAAAAGAGTCCACGGAGACCAGGGAAAGGTCAATATTTATGAGCTGTCTACAAACTCAAAGAGACAAATGCTGCTCTCAGATCCAGCAATTGCTGCAGATGCAGAGCTGGAAGTAGGATTTGGAAGTGATAAGAAATAGGAATTGTTTGGAGGAAGAATTATAGTACTGTGGTTAAGGCACTGGGCTACAAGCCAGGACTCTAGGGGTGAAATCCTGCTCCCATTGAAGTCAAATAGCAAAATTCCCATCAACTTCAATGGGATTGAGATTTCACCCTGGGGGCTGTTCTTGGCTCTGCAGCCTCCTTTCTCATATCATGCTGGGGACAAATCACAAATGCCATTGTCATAAACAGATAGTTAAGCGTTAATGCCTCTTTTACCTGTAAAGGGTTAAGAAGTTCACCTAGCCTAGCTGACACCTGGCCAGAGCAACCAATGGGGGGACAGGATGTTTCGAAAGGAGGGAGGGAAGTTCCCTTTGTCTTGGTCAGTTTCAGTTTTGGCCGGAGTGGAAAAGATCAAGGAACCAGCCTCTTATCAGAGTAGTAAGTTTTAGAAAAGTATAAATAGGTTTATGTTTATTTTCTTTTGTAACTTTGTCTTTGTGCAATTGGAGGAATAATCAAATTGGGAATTATTTTGTGTACTAAGTTTTTGCCCGGACCGTGATGCGTTTTTCGTGGCCGTGAATATGGTAGGGCCCTAACTCAAGGGGAATATTGAGATCATGCTAGGTGAACAAGAAAATGTGGGTCTGGAAACTAATGAAACAAAATTGAGGTGTCAGAACTAGGCCTAATTGGTGGACAAAATAATGAGGACGGGCTATTCCATCTGTCGCTCCACTTTTGGGTCCTTAAAGAAAGAGACTTTGGTGGGGGAAAGAAGCGGGGATGGTTAAATTCTCCTGGTGTTAAGATCCAAGGGGTTGGATCGGTGTTCACCAGGAAATTGGTGAAGAAGTCTCTCAAGACTACCCAGGGAAGGGAGTTAGTACTTGGGAGTGGTGGCAGCAAAATCAGATCTAAGCTGGTAATTCAGTTTAGGGGTTCACATGCAGGTCCTCATATCTGTACTCTAAAGTTCAGAGTGAGGGTGAAACCTATGACAGCCATGTTTGGTATATTCCTTTGCCCTCTCTCCCACACACACACACACATCCCCCTGCAGTTCCAGTTGGGAAGGGGATTCTCTGAGGCCCAAATACATAAAGGTATGTCCATTGAACTCAATGGACTTTGCTGAAATCCCAGTCCAGTTGAAATCATGGGATACTAGGAGCCTTTCTGGATCTAAGGTTCACTTCCTGCCCCACCACACCCGAGTGGTGGGAGTAGTGACCACTGAACATCCCTTACCTGCCTCCTGGGGGTAGAGGGAGGGAAATGAGGTTGAGAATGGGTGTTAGCAAAGCATTCGATGGTCTTTGTATCAACAGTGCTATGGAATTGCAAAGTTTTATTATGACTAATAAGTAAATACACTCCATACACACTGACCCCATTTACCTGCCTGTCTGTGAGAGCTTCAGTGATTGTGAAACAAGTGGCTATTAAATACAAAAAACACACAAGAGGGTATTATTTTGAAAATCCTCTTGTATTCATTAGAGGCTCTTAGCGGCCCACTGAGTTCTATGGCATCATTAATTTGTGATCAGCCAATTTACAGAGGATTTTTTTTGGAGAGTTGATAAAATAGGAGGAATTAGCATTGGGACTGTGGTGGGGGTCAACTGTACTCAGATATCACCACAGCAAGGGTTAAGTCCACATCTGCAAGGCAAGAACAAATGGCACCTCCACAGTCTCCTTTCAGGCAGATTCCTCTGAATCATTCCTGTTTCCCAAGCTCATCCCTACTCCAGCTCTTTGCACATCTGTGAAATTTCAAACCTGTCTGCAGCGGCAAAATTGGGCTTTTTGATTGTACTCAAGAACATTCTCTTTTGCGGGTTTACTTCTGACACCATCTTGTGCTACATGGAATCACAGCTCTCTTTAAACAGGAGGACTTTATTAAAGAAAATACCTACCATGGACACAAACAAACAGGTTTCCACACAGCTTCAGTTCCAGCTGTGTCTCGTTTATTTACCACCAAGGACCACAGTCTACCTGGCACTCTGTACAGCACATGGAGACCTCTAGTAGCTGAATTACACACTGAAGTAAACATATCACACAGTTGGTGTCATCCTCAACACCTTTGTCCCCTTTACCCCTGACATCCTTGCTGTTTCTAAATCTTCTTGTTTCTACCACAGTAAAATCTCCTTCGTCCTCACTGCCAAAACCCTTTTCCATACCTTGGGAGCCTACAACCTGCTTTCTAAGTTAACTGACTTGTACTTCTGCTCCCTTTGTAGCCTCCTCCCATTCTTTGGGTTCCTTTGTATCTGAGCACCTAATAGGCATTTGATCCTCTGAATGCCTCTGCGAGGTAGGAAGGAATTATCCCCAGGGGGAACTGAGCCACAGAGTCAGTTTAGAGGGTCATGCAAAGTCACATGGGGTATCAAACCCAAATCTCCAGGGTTATAGTTCAGTGCTTTATCCAATAGGTTACCCTCTCTACTACATCTAGGCTAAACTCTGCACCAGACCCATTGGAATAATTAGGCAATGCATAATGCCATAGTGAACAACAAAGAATGTGGTCTTATGCTTAGATTATTTCCCCCTCCCCAACCTCACAAAACTGTGGATTTATGTCCTCGGAAAGACACTGTGTCCAGCAAAATAGTATTTCTGTAGTAAACTGGGGGGTACTAAATCGCTAATCTGAAGACCTTCAGAAGCCAAACTTTGCATGGGAGATTGCCCATCAAAGTAGAAAGCTGCTTTGCTTGTGAATACAGACAGGTGCGTAGCACATCCCATTACAGATACGCTTCCAACAGAGGGGCAATTACATTATTCACCTCAATATCTCCTACTGTAGTGTGGAAGGCGTTTGCAAAGAGGGCTTTGAAACATTGCCAGACACAGTCCTATCCATCAGGTCTCGCAGTGGAGCTGATGCAGGATGAGAACACCAGAGTGGAAATGAAAAAAGAGGGATTCTCCAAAGAGACATAAAGAATCTGAAAAATAAATGTCATCAGAAATGCCCTCCTGGGCCAAGTCAGTCATGCAAAGAGGAGCTGGGTCACTCAAGAAGCAATTAGACATCATCCTCTGGGAAATGAGGAATTAAAAGGAGCAGTGTCTGATGGAAGAAAGCTCAGCTTTTCTTACGCCTAGTATTTATGTGCTTTTGTCCAGGCTCCCGTCCGTTACCGTGGCTGATGCCAAAAAACAAGGCAAGAAGTGAAAGCTTTCAATATCCTTTTAACCCAGCTGATCCAAATCATTCAAATGAGCAGCTGCTAATGGGTAGTGATCTCAGGAACGGAACTGGCCTGCTAATTGACAGCATACATGAGGTTACAGGTAGAGATCACTTCATTAAGGGGTCCATGTTACATAGCACAGAGACAAACACTCCTCAAATTAGCACAGAAACATCAACACTACTGGAGAGTGTGATTCTGTTCCAAGGGCATAACTGAGCAGAACCTGAGATGTTGAGGGAAAGGAAGCAGCACTCACAATAAACACGCCCAAACATTTGACCTATGCTAATCTGAAGTCTAAAAAAAAGCAAGGGAACAGTCATATTCCAGAAAAAAACACAACTCATACAAGTTGGGTAGGGAATTATATTCTCATAATTCCTAAAACCAGGAAACTCCTGTTGAGAGAAATCTTTTAAATAGTGAAGACATGTCTGAGTGTTTGGCATGTGGGAGAGGTAGAGAACAGTTTTGTGATTTCAACAGGGTGAAGGCCCCACCTGCATTATCTCTTACCGTACATTAGCACCATGCTTACAAACTTGTTATGAAACTATGCTCTAATCCTAGTGGATCAAGCTCCAACTCTGTCATAGACCAGGTTTTGCCCTATAACCCACCACAACAGTGGTGCTCCTCTGGGACAAAGCAGATCACAAAGAAGTGCTGGAGTGCATTTTCTGTTGAGTGGTTCCAGATGTGGAACATACTCCCAGAGGAGATCAGATACACCCAGAATCTGGCTATGTTCAGGAAACACTGCAAAAACCTTCCTTTTTGAAAAAGCATTTCTATCAGAAGCATGATAGTCCCATCCCTGACACCCCCTTCCATCCAAACAACCCCTGCTCCCCAAATGTAAATGACTAAAATCTTTAAAAAAAAAATCAAAGCCAAAACCCTCATCCCAAATCAGAGTTTTTGTGCTGGGAAGGCAGCAGAGCCAGAGACTCCATGAAGTCACCAGGGACTTTGCTGTTGCTACTGATTTTACATGGAAGGAGCTCAGATACAGTGATGGGCCGCCTAAAAGAGAGAAAATCTAGTCGAGAAGGGTTACTTAACATGGTAAGTCATGCCACACAGGGAAAGCTAAAGCATGTTACACCTACAACTGGCAAAATTTGGCAAATGTGGGCTACATTAATCATTCATGAACCGGTATTAAAGCAACCATCACTCAGGCCAAGATTATCAAAAACCAGAGCCTAAAATGGGACTCCTAAGTCTATATTTAGACACCTAAAGTTGTCTGGTTTCCAAAGTGCTCCACAGCCAGCACCTCCTGCTGCCTTTAGAGGAAGTTGTTGGCTGCTCAACACTGCTGAACACAGACTGCTTCTTTTCTAAGCAGGCTAATCAAGAAGTGAGCAAAGAACAGTCTCCGGTGCCAATATTCTCTGTCTTTCTTAGTCAGGCCTCGGCATGGTACTAAAAGAGCACTTGTTACTTTGCTGGAGCTATCTCTTTTTGTCCATAGAGCAGGGCACTCTAGTCTCTCTGCTAGGCGCCTTTTTGTGATGTCAGTTATCAGTGACCCCCCAGATACTCCT
Source organism: Chelonoidis abingdonii (assembly GCF_003597395.2). NCBI lineage: Eukaryota > Metazoa > Chordata > Testudines > Testudinidae > Chelonoidis > Chelonoidis abingdonii. The sequence continues at coordinate 297,031,392 of NC_133770.1, forward strand.
GTCCAGCCTCCAAGCAGCTGCGGGAGTGAATGGAAATGCTCTGCTGTGGCTAAGAGCCTCTGTCTCAGAACGAACCAGAGGGTCATCATAGGCAACTATTCCTCTTCATTTGTGGAGTCCCTCAAGGCTCACCCCTCTCCCAGGAAGGTTCAGTTTGGGCTGAGGTGTGAAAAAGGCTTATCTTGGATGTATTAACAGAAGTGTTGTGTATAAGACATGGGAGGTAATTGTCCCAGGGTACGTCCACACTACAGGATTATTCCAATTTTACATAAACCGGTTTTATAAAACAGATTGTATAAAGTTGAATGCACGCGGCCACACTAGGCACATTAATTGGGCAGTGTGCATCCATGGTTCGAGGCTAGAGTCGATTTCTGGAGCGTTGCACTGTGGGTAGCTATCCCATAGCTATCCCATAGTTCCCACAGTCTCCCCCACCCCTTGGAATTCTGGGTTGAGATCCCAGTGCCTGATGGGGCAAAAAATCATTGTCGCGGGTCGTTCTGAGTACAGCCTCACCCCTCTCTCCCTGAAAGCAGCAGACAACCATTTCTCGCCTTTTTTCCTGGGTGAACTGTGCAGACGTCATACCATGGCAAGCATGGACCCTGCTCAGATCAATACCACAATCGTGGACGTTGTAAACACCTTGCGCATTCTTGTGCAGTCTATGCTGAACCGGGACCTGCAAAGCCAGGCGAGGAGGAGGAGGCGACTACAGCAGCGCGGCGACAAGAGCAATGAGGACATGGACACAGAATTCTCTCAAACCACAGGCCCCTGTGCTTTGGAGATCCTGCTGGTAATGGGGCAAGTTCTAGCCATTGAACTCCAATTTTGGGCCCGGGAAACAAGCACAGAGTGGTGGGACCGCCAGTAGTTTGCGGTGTGGGACGATTTGCAGTGGCTGCGAAATTTTGGATGTGTAAGGGCCTTTCATGAACTTTGTGACTTGCTGTTCCCCTGCCCTAAAACACGTAATTACCAAGATTGAGAGCAGCCCTCACAGTTGAGAACGACAGTGGCATATAGCCCTTCTGGAGCTTGCAAATGCCAGACAGCTACCGCGGTCAGTCGGGAATCAATTTGCAGTGGAATCTTACTGTGGGGCTGCTGTGATGCAAGTAGCCAAAGCAATCGTTAAGCTCTACTGCTATGAAGATGTGACTCTGAAAAGTGCGTCATAGTGGAGGCTTGTGGCGCAATGAGATTCCCTGAACTGTGGGGGCGATAGATGGAACCCATATCACCTACACTGGCTCACTTGGAGCACCAGGGCACCAGTACATAAACCGAAGGGTACTTTTCATGGTGCTGCAAGCACTGGTGGATCACAAGGGACGTTCACCACATCCCGTGGCACTGGCCGCGCGCCGTTCATGACGTCGTGTTCTTCGGAACACTACTCTGTTTAACGGCTGCAGGCAGGCATTACTTCCCAGGACCAGAAAATAACAGTTGTGAGGACGTGTTGAAATGCCTGTAAGTTATCCTGGGGACCCAGCCATACCCTTCGATCATGCTCAATGAAGCCATACACAGGAGCCTGGAAGTGGTCAGGATGCATGCTTCAACTACAGCTTGAGCAAGTGCAGAAATGGTGGGTAGATGTGCATTTGGCTGTTTAAGGTGCAGCTGGCGAACATTTATGACTCGTCAGACCTCAGCCAAACCAATGTCGCTCTTTGTTATTGCTGTTGCTGTGTGCTCCACAATTTGTGTCAGGAGTTAGAGGCAAGAACCTTTAATGCGGGGTGGGAGCTGAGGCAAATCACCTGCTGTGATTACGCGCAGCCAATTGATTACCAGGGCGATTAAAGAGCACACCAGGAATGCGGTGTGCATCAGAGGAAGCTTTTGAAACGAGTTCATCTACGGGCAGGTACGGCCCTGTTTGGTTTTCTCTTGATGAACGCCCCCCCCTTGGAAATTGACTCATTCCCTGTAAGCAAACCACCCTCCCCCTTCGATCACAGCTTTGACTTTAAGGAAATAAAGGTCACATCGTTTAAATCATGTATTCTTTATTAAAAAGTCATTATAAAAAGAGGTGAGAGAAATGACTATTAGATAGTGGTATCCTCGAGGTGTGGTTTGGTGAGTGGTAGGAATTAAGAGGAAGGAAAGGCTACTAAAATACTTTCAATGTATTGACAGCCTTTGGTTGGGCTATCCACAGGGAGTGGGTGGGCGGGTGCACGAAAGCCTTCTCCCATGCCGTTCTTTACACGGTCTGGGTGAGGAGATATGCAACATGGGTGAGTGGAGAGAGCTGGTTACACAGGGGCTGCAGCGGCACTCTGTGACCCTGTGCTTCTCTGAAGCTTCCACAGATGTCGGAGATATCAGTTTGACATGCAACGCCCCGCTTGCATCTCGCCACTGGTTATCTTCTGGGCTACACCTCTGATCTTCCTGGCTCCACCTCTTCATCTCGACATCCCTCCTGTCTATGTTCACTGGCTCTTCCTGTAATTTGATGACCACGTCCTTCCACTCATTCAGATGAGCTCTTTCCATTGCGGTCACTTGTCCATGATTTCGAAGAATTTTGTCTTCATGTCTTCTCTTTTTTCCTGTCGCTTATCTGAGATAGCCTTCGGGATGGAGTAGGAGACTTGAAAAATGTGAGCTGGGCATGGGGAGGGAAAAAGGAGGAAAGTATTAAAAAGATATTATTTTACAGAACAATCGGTTTATACTTTTCACATGAACAACACTTTCACCTTACATGCACATGTGATTTCACTACAAGGTCGCATTTTGCATCTTAATATTGAGTGCTGGGCTCTGGTGTTACAACCTCACAGATGCAGGCCAGCATCAGACAGCTTGCATGTGGCCATGGTAAGCCATTGTCTTTCGGCTTCTCAGCCTTCATTATGCAGTGGCCTCCTTTCCACAAAAACACAGCAAATCCTGTTCAGTGGATGTTCTTTCCTGTTAACATGCAGCAGTAGAAGCCACCCCCCCCTCCAAATTCTTGTGGGATGATCGCTTTACCCCTCCCCCCAGCACATAGCTGGTTATCATGGAGATTCACTGCTAATCCACGCCCCGTTTCCACCCCCCTCCCCACCTCGTGGCTTTGGCAGGAAGATCCCTGATAGCCAACGCGGAAAACGCGTTCAGTGCTATTTCCCTCCCCTCACTTTGGCTATTGCAAGGAAGGATTTTTTTTAAGACACAGGCAAACAGCTTAGTAGGATGGCCATCTCTGTCCCCTTACTAATTCCTGAATTTCAACTAGGTTGCCATGAACATATCTCTCTCCTGAGGATAAACAGCGAGATAAAGAACGGATGTTTCTTGAAGCCAGCATCACCGGGCCATATGCAGCTATTGCTTTGTCATTCAAATGATACCCGATTACTTGCTACATGCATGGCCGTGGTTAAAGTGCCTACCTGTGGATCGGAACAAGGGTTGCCTTGCCAGAAACCTTCTGCAAAGGCTTTGGAATACCTCCAGGAGCGCTCAGGAGATGTCCCTGAGAGGATTTCCGCTCCATTCCCCAGACATGTCTTAAAAACTTTTCCAGTAACTTACTGCTGTGAATGCATCCCAACACTCATGGCAAATCAATCATTAAAAAACTCTGTGCTTTTAACCATGTTTTATATTACAAAGGTACATTCATCAGAGTCGCTTCCATGGCTTCACATGTCTGGGCTATGGCTTGCGGAAGGGTGGGAGGTTATCGTCTGGGTCACAAAAAGCTCCTGGCTGTTGGGGCTAAACGGAGTGCTGTGTGCTCTCTGCCAAGGTCGTCCTCTCTTCCTCCTCCTCCTCTCCTCATCTTCCCTCTCCGAGACTCAGCCATGGCTGAGATTACAACCTACCTATGGAATCCACGGACAGGGGTGGAGTAGTGGTGGTGCAGCCCCCTTCAATGCATGCACTCACATAGAAGCAGCATGTTTTTCGGCCCTGACCTGGACCTTCGTTTGCTTCTTTGGTTTTCTGGTAGGCTTGTCTGCGCTCCTTAACTGTTCACTCTGCACCGCACTGAGTCCCTGGTGTGGCCTTTCTCCATCATAGCCTTGGAATTTTTCAAATTTTTTTCATTTCATCTTTGGAACGGAGTTCTGTTACACTGAATCTCTCCCCATATTAGCGATCAGGATCCATGTACTTCCCGTGCAGTCCATGCTTGAGCTCTTTTTTGTCTCAGGAGTACTGCATTGCTACCTGTGTGATGATTCTGCGTGGTCGCCTGTGCTGATCAGAGCTCCATGCTGGCCAAACAAGAAATGAAATTCAAAAGTTCGCGGGGCTTTTCCTGTCTACCTGGCCAGTGCATCCGAGTTCAGATTGCTGTCCAGAGCAGTCATAGCGGCACACTGTGGGATACCGCCCAGAGGCCAATACCGTCGATTTGCAGCCACACTAACCCTAATCTGATATGGTAATATTGATTTTAGCGCTACTCCTCTCGTCGGGGAGGAGTACAGAAACCGATTTAAACAGCCCTTTATATTGATATAAAGGGCCTCGTAGTGTGGATGGGTGCGGCGTTAAATCAGTTTAATGCTGCTAAAGTCAGTTTAAATGCGTAGTGTAGACCAGGCCCCACTCTGCTCGGCACTGGTGAGGCCTCAGATAGAGTACGCTGTCCAGCTCTGGGTAGCCCAACTTGAGCAAAGGCAGGAAGAGGGAGGTGCTTCAAAAAAACTTGCACCTCCCAAATAGCCAGGGTATCCAGCGCCAGCATTCTGTATCTGGCATTAGAGTTTCAGAACTGGTCACCCACATATTCAAATGGATAGAACATGTATATTGACCAGATAAAGCAAACTGGCTTCAACGCTTCACACTTTGCAAACCTCAAATGGCTCAGAGACCCTCAGATTAAACTATAGCCCTGGTACTTATGAAATATTCATGATTCACCACCTCTTCTCCTAGTATCCGCGTATCCGAGAAGCTCCTGCCATAATACAATCAGGATGCTATGGTGTTGCATGTCCTACTTTATCTCCGAGGTCCACTCCCCACAAACAAGGTGGCAGGAGAAAGTGGGGACAATCGAGGAGAATGCAGCGATGTGGTTGCTGAGGCAGTTACCTCTGGAACTAAAACACCGCAGACAACTCTGATACATAAAGAAACATATCCCGGGGAGTTAATGTCTTTAACCTTTTGACCTTCGGCTGAGGGAGAAAAGAGATCTTTGATATGAGGAGGTGGTGGTGATTCTGCAAATAGAACTGGTGTCTCAAAGGGCCAGTAAATCCACACCAACTCATGGAACTGGGATTGTTTTTTAACCACACTGACATCATGGACTTTGCTTATTTGCCATGCATGCCAGGAGACAACTTCTGCCTTGACTGAACACTCTGGATCCTCTTTGAACTTTGGTTTGATGATTCACAGTGCTATTCTTGCTTGGCAACATGTGAGCTGGATGTCTGGCTTCATGGTGAGCTTAACACTGATGTCTTCCATTTGATGCACATATCTCTGGAAAACAGATGCATGCCCCTTCGATATGGCACCTAGCTTTGTTCTGCCATCTTGTGAATTGGCAGATAATTCAGCTGGATCTTTGCTAACCACCATCAGCCCACTTGGCATGAACACCCTCACCACAAACAGTGGCAATATAGCCCTTCATCTGTCTACTTCAACCAGCCACTTCACAGTCCCTCATGATGGTCCCTGGGGGAACACCCTCAGCACAGCTTTGCTAGGTGACGTAGTGTTAGAGCCACTGGTGAGGTAGATCTCTAGGAGACTCAGTCCGAGAAGTATAAAAGCCTAGGCCAGCAGGAAATAAAGGTCATTCAGTCCCTCCCTCTGGTTTCCCGAGTCTCTTTGTGTTCCACAGATTGCACAGGGGGGTAGCTGAGATTGCTAGAATATGCTACAGTTGATGCATTAGCGCCTTCCATCTGACTGGCCTTCCAATAGCGGAGTTGCTCAGAATCTATGGAAAGGTCCTGGCATAAAAGCTAGGAGACACAAGGTCATTTTCTCTTACTTTTCCCCTCTAATCTTCCTGCTCCTTCAGAGAACACGAGACATGTTTCTTGCTGCACCACTTTGGCTTTGTGTTTCTTTTTATTTAAGCAGCCCCAGTCTTTCCTGCAGCCCTTTCCAGTGGATAGACATGCTCGGTTATTTATTACATGTCTCACAGTAGCACCTAGGGATTTAAAGTGAGATCAGGACCCTACTGTGCTAGGCTCTGTACAGACATAGACTAAGATACAGTCCCTGCCCCAGAGAGCTTACAGTCTAACTGGACCAAACAGACAAGAGGTGTGGCTAGAGACGGAACCATGCGATCGCTTGCAAGTGTGATGTTAGGGTCACGGTATTTCTTATCGATTTGTTTGTTTCTATATGAAAAAATGGTGGTGGTGGGAGTGTTGGGATGGGATTAGCTGAATGGAGATCCAAAGGGAGGGGGCCCTGAATGGAGGGGATAAGAGGGGAAGATGGAGGGCAGGTGGAATAAGTCTGAAAATATGGAAGGAGGGGTCAGGAAGGAGTTGAAGCAAACAGCCAATCAGCAGGAGGGAGATGGAGGGAGGGAATTGGAGCATAGAGTCAATCAGCAGAGAGGAGAGAAAGCTGTCAAACCAGTTGGGTGCATCAGTCCATTTGCCATGTCCATTCATAGCATGCTGCTGGCGTGCCGCATGCGTACCTCTGTACATCGCTTCCGAACGGCCCATCTTGCAATGTCAGTCACATTCCCTGATGCATGGCGTTATGCTGAAAAGATAGATTTTGTATTTGGGCTCCTCATCTATGCAGCTCTTCCTGTCTGCCCCCAGGCAGGACTCATTATCCGGGTACTTGCTGATGAATTGGTTTGTTATAGAGTCATAGAAATATAGAGCTGGAAGGAGCCTTGAGAAATAACCTAGTCCAGTCCCTTGAGCAGAGGCAGGACCAAGAAAACCGAGACCATCCCTGAGAGGCGTTTGTCCAACCTGTTCTTTAAAACCTCCAATGACAGGGATTCCCCAACCTCCCTTGGTAACCAATTACAGAATTTAGCTACCCTGGTAGTTAGAAAGTTTTTCCTAAAGTCTAACCTGAATCTCCCTTGCTGCTGATTTAGCCCATTACTTCTTAGGCAAAGAGTTATGGAGTTTAATGCCAGAAAGGACCAATAGATCACCCAGTCTGACCGCCTGTAGATCACAGGCCACCAACACCAAAATTAGACCAAAGGAAATGAGACCCACAGGAGACTAAACTATTATGTGCCACAGGCAGAGAATAGGAGGGACCAAGGTGCACCTGTGCTTGAGATCCTCCCAGTAGCAGAGAAATGGTTAAATGATTTATACCCAGATAGTCCCAGCAAGTGACCCACCCCCACACACAGCAGAGGAAGGTGAAAACCACCCAATGTCACTAGCTTTAGTGGACATGGAGAACAATTGATCACCGTCCTTTTTATAATAATTTTGTACATATCTGAAGGCTGCTTTCTGGTTCCCCCTTCTGTTCTCAAGACTAAACATAACCAGTTTTCGTAACCTTTCCTCACAGATCAGGTTTCTAAGCTTTTGATCATTTTTGTTGTTTTCCCTTGGACTCTTTCTAATTTGTTCACACCTTTCTTAAAGCGTGATGCCTGAAACTGGATACAGTACTCCAGCTAAGGTCTCACCAGCACCAAGCAGAGTAGGACAATTACCTCTCATGTCTTACAGACAATAATCCCATTAATACACCCAGGATGAGTATTAGCCTCTTTTCCAACTGCATCGTATTACTGGCTCATATTCAGTTCTTGATCCACTATGATCCTCAAATTCTTTTTGGCAGGATCACTCTCTATCTGGGTGTTTCCCATTTGCGAGTTGTGTATTTCATTTTTTTCTTTCTAAATCTTTTGCACTTGTCTTAATTGAATTTCACCTTGTTGCTTTCAGACCAATTCTCCAATTTGTCAAAGTCAATTTGAATTTTAATCCTGTTCTCCAAAGTGCTTGCCACCCTTCCCAGTTTGGTGTCATCCACAAATTTTATAAGCACACTCCATTATCCAAATCATGAATGAAAATATTGCCTAGTGCCAAACCTAGGACAGTGGGGCCCCACTAGATTCATCATCCCAGTTTGACAATGAACCATTGATACCTACTGTCTGAGTATGGTTACCTTATGGTAATTTCTTTAAGATCACATTTTCCTAGTTTGTTTATTAGAATATCATGTAGGAGTAGTGTCAAAAACTTTACTAAAATCAAGATAAATCATGTCGATTGCTTCCTCGATTCCTTCCACGAGGCCAGTAAACTGGCCAAAAAGGAAATGAGTTTAGCATGAATTGGTTTAGCATGAATTGTTCTTGACAAATCCGTGTTGGCTATTACTAATAATCCTCATTTCTCCAACACATTGATCATTTAACAATTTGTTCTAGTATCTTTCCAGGTACTGAAGTCAGACAGAGTGGGCTATAATTCCCTGGTCTTCCTTGTTCCCCTTTTTAAAGATAGGTATGAGTTGCTGTTTTCTCCCTCTGACCCTATAGAATCACTCTTTGCCTGCATGCCTAAAGTTGGGCAATCATCTCATCATTCCTTCCCACCCATCATCCTGCCTCCTCCCCCAGATCTTTAGCTCACGCAACCACCTTTTGAAAGGTTTTGTGCTGATGAAAGTGAGAGCATTATTAATAGACTCAATAGCTCTGCAAAGGCACCTCATTTCTGATCTGCAACACTCGTACTCCTTGGTGATCATGCCCCCTTCTCAAATGCCTCTCCAATGCATCTGTCTCCTCACCTACAGTACCTGCTAGCTCTGAACTCCCCACAAAGCTCTGGGGATGCATCTCACTCTTGACCATCAGCCCCCTTTGCTTGTGCAGCTCTGGGCTTCCATATTTCATCTGCTGTGAACATTATTTCTGAACAGCAGAGCTCCTCGAGCACGCACTTAGACCTCTTCAACTGTGCCTCAAACATGGGTCTGCAACTTCCCTTGAGGTTCTACTTCCAGACCTCTCTTGGTTTTGTCATTAAGCAAAAGATCCTCATTGCACTTTGGGACGTGATCACACACATTTTCAATTGCCATTTGAACCCAGGTCACCAGAAGTGAAAGGCTGTTGCATTTCTCATTACCGTGTTTTAGATTAACAGTCCTTCTTGGCTAAGAAACATAAGAACATAAGAATAGCCATATTGGGTCAGACCAAAGGCCCATCCACCCAGTATCCTGTCTACTGACAGTGGTCAATGCCAGGTGTCCCAGAGGGAGTGAACTTAACAGGCAATGATCAAGTGATCTCTCTCCTGCCATCCATCTCCATCCTCTGACAAACAGAGGCTAGGGACACCATTCCTTACCCAGCCTGGCTAATAGCCATTAATGGACTTAACCACCATGAATTTATCCAGTTCTCTTTTAAACACTGTTATAGTCCTAACCTTCACAACCTCCTCAGGCAAGGAGTTCCACAGGTTGACTGTGCGCTGTGTGAAGAACTTTCTTTTATTTGTTTTAAACCTGCTGCCTATTAATTTCATTTGATGTCCCCTAGTTCTTGTATTATGGGAACAAGTAAATAACTTTTCCTTATTCACTTTCTCTACATCACTCATGATTTTATAGACCTCTATCATATTCCCCCTTAGTCTCCTCTTTTCCAAGCTGAAAAGTCCTTGCCACCCAGAGCAACGTGAAGGCAGCCAAGGTATAACCCTTGGTGGGAGGGGCGGAAACATACTCTTTCCATTAGAAAACTTAGCTCAACCCTCACTGCAGTGCTATACTTTTATGACTGTAATGTTCGGGTCCAAGAACATAAATTGGTATTTTATAACTGAGCTGACTAAACCTGCATATGTGTCAGCTTCTCAGCATGATGCCAGTGACATGTGTTAGAACTGCACAGCTCTCAGGTGATCACATAACAACACGTTTAGCATGTTACCCAATTGTTATACCGTTGTTTTGAATGAACTGCCAGAGGATTAGATCACCCAGATCTAGTTAAATTCAACTCTGATCTAATCTGTCCATCCACAGCATTGAGCTGAGAAAGGGAGTGTGTGACTTGACAGTGGCCTCCACTCTTGTCGTTCTGGAGCTCAGTCATCGGATTTTATTCATAAATCCCCTCACTGGGTAATGACTCTTCTCTGGGCTTGACTTCACTACAAAACCAGGAGCAATTGTGTTAATTAACTGCAAAGCAAAACACACTCTTGCCCTGTGTACACCCATCACACAGCTGTGTTCCATATGGTCTTCTAAGGCCTGGTCTACACACCCCGCTGAGGTCAACATGAGCTGCCTTGCGTTGACCTAGCTGTGGAAGTGTCTCCACAGCTGTGGAAGCTGACATAAGTGCTTCTCTACGCCGACTTAATAACACCCCCTTCCCGAGCAGCGTTGAGTCACAGTCAATGTAATGAGATCACTGCAGTGTCATGTAGACACTGTGTTGCTAATGTCTATTGTTATTGGCTTTCAGGAGCTGTCTCACAATGCCAGAGGCGACACATAGGTGAGGGGAGGGGACACAGGGAAACGTATACCCTCCCCCACCCCCTTCCCCCCGATTTTTGCCAGGGTCCAAAACAGAACATTCGGCTCTCTGCAGGCTGGAAGGGACAGGGGCTGCTTCCAGCTGCCGGGGGTGGGCGGGGAGGGATGATCTGGTTCATGTCTTTGCAGAGCCCGTCCCTTCCTGCCTGCACAATGCCAAAAGACAGCTAACATCTCCAGGCTGCTGCTGGTCACTGACATAACCCAACCACCTTCTGTCCCCCAGCTGAAGTGCAGGCAGGAAGGGGTTAAGCCCTAAGGAGGCATTGGGCACCTGGGTGCCAAGGAACCTGACTGCAGAGGCTTCAGTCTGGCCAGAGGTGGCTCAGGAGGGGAGGTCGCCTAAGGGATCGAGCAGCCCCGCGCTTCCTGGGGGCCAGGACCCAGGGTGGTTGGGGAGGGGCAAAGAGGCCACTGAGTCCCTGCTGCGGAGCTTGCAGGTTCAGGGTGGAAATTGCCTGGACTGTGCTTCAACCCCCACTCCAGAGTTTAGCTTAGGGGCGGAGTGGCTCCCCTGTGTCAGGACTATGTGGGCCTTTGACACTTGCAGGGCTCGGCTCCTCTTGGGCAGCACCCCCTGTGAGAAGGTCTTGGGCTTTCCCGGGGCGCTGGTGTGGCCAGAGGCAACAGGGCAGGAAGTTGCCTGCTGGTCAGGCTGCTGGCGTGCTAAGCTCTCCTCCAGAGGCTGGTTCTGTGCACAGTGCGGGAGCAGCAGGGCTGGAAAGGGTGTGAAGGGGCAAAGCAAGGAGAGGACAGCGAGAGGGGGATCTCAGTGAGGGGGAAGGAAAGCGAGGAGCATGTAAAGGGCCGATTGATCACCTGCAGAGGTGACACATGGGGCAGTCATGTGCCCCCCGACCTTTCAATTGTGCCCCCTAGCGATGCGTCACCTCTGCGCAGTGCCCTGCACTGACAGCACAATCGACACAAACATTCCTTTGAGTACACGCATTGCCAGCACCAGGAGCCAAGTATGCACGCACACGAGCAATTTAATAACTGTGGGGGCCGTCTGCTGCCGTAAATTAGGTCGACATAATTTTGTAGAGTAGACGTGACCTAAGTTTACCTCATTTACTGGTGAATTTGATGCACTCTTGGGTTGCCCAGAAACATTAGCTGCTGTGTTATCTCTTTGTTTAAGCTCTGGCAAAGCTCTCTCTTGCCGAGGCAGTGTGCCAGCTCCTTGCCACTCCAGTCTGTTCACATCTGCAGCAAACTCTTCAAGTTGCTGCCTTCCTGGTAACCCTCCGTGAACCCCAGTTCCTAAGCTCTCCAGAGACGTCTCTCTGCAATATCCAGGCCAGATCACTGGCCACTCACAGAAATGATCATTGCCTCCAAAGAGACAATGCACACCCCAGCCTGTTCGTTTAACTGAGGACTCGCATTTTAATATGCAACTCCGAGATGGCTGATAGGAAAACTCAGAATAAGTTTATTACTAAAGAACAGGGATTTAAGTGATACTAAGCAACAGAAAGAAAGGAGTTCTGGCTTCAAACAACACAAAACCTGCCCACTGTCTGGAGTCTAACACTTAACTCCACGCGTGCTACATCTCTGTCTCACGTATATCAAGCTACCAGCAAGTCTAGCCCCTCAGGAAGGAGCCCCCAGGGTTCACAGGCTCAGAGGGTACAGATCCCTTCACCCCAGAGTGATGGGTAACAAAGGATTCCCCTGCCAGCCCTTCTATAGTCTAGAAAGCTAAAGAAATGAATGCTTGGAAAAGTAAACCAAAGTTCCTCTCCCCTGCTGCTTGTTCTTTGGGGTGCAGGCAGCAAACCCCATCTTCCTGCTCAGGTCAACTTGCTCTCTTGATTGGCGTGGTCACTTACTTTACCTTCCATGCAAAGGGTCTGTAATCAAGCCATGCTGTTTTCTCATCCCCTGTTGGCTGGATCCCTGCTGACAAGTAAATCCACATCCTCTGGCCAGGGCCGGTTTGTTTATCAGCTGTCTCCATGTGCCATGGGTCTACAGGCTCGATGCTCTTGAACAGCTCTGAATCAGCCCCTGCCAGGACCTGCTTCAATGTGGCAATCCCCTCAGGGCACATTCAGTAGGCTTAGCCTCCTTGGCTTCGGTGCCTCTGGGGACTCACCAGGACCCCTGTTTCATGCCGTGAGCTCCCTGCAGTGAATCCACCTGAATAGGATACCTGGGGAAGCCTTGGACACCCCATCAAAGGGACCAATGCACCCTCACCTTCCTCAGTCAGCAGTGACTCTCAGCCAGTGCTGTAGAAAACAAAAGGGTTTATTATTTGTCTGGAACCCAGTGTAGAAAATTCTTCCTTAGCACAGAAAGCAGGAAGTTACAGCACAGTCCATCTGACTGAGTCCTGAGCCTGGAGACCCTTTCTCCTGACCCATCCTGACTCCAGTCCTGCAATGCGTGTCCAGTAGCACGCATGGCCACTCCACCTGGCCACTCCTCAGTCTTTTTTCCCTCTTCCTGGGAAAACATGGTCACCTGGTCTCCTCCTGACTCATTGTTTGTTCTCCAACTGGTCAAACCATCTGGCTTCCTGAATAGGGCCAGGGTTATCTAGTTAGGAGAAAAATCGCCAGGCTATTGTCTGGGCCCAGGCCCCACCTGGATCACTGAATTCTTCTGCAAAGAAAATGTATTTTCCCCTCCCCTAGTTAAGCCCCACCTTAATTGATTAGTCTCATTATAGCTGGTATGGCAACACCCACTTTTTCCTGTTCTCTGTGTATATATATATCTTCCTACTGTATTTTCTACTTCATGCATTCGATGAATTAGGTTTTAGCCCATGAAAGCTTATGCCCAAATAAATGTGTTAGTCTCTAAGGTGCCACAAGTACTTCTTATTCTTTTTGCTGATACAGACTAACACAGCTACCTCTCTGAAACCTGTCACATAGGGGAAACTGAGGCACACACAAAATACATACAAAATATTCTGAAAAATCCTACATCATCACACCATGTTACCGGGTGCCCATGTATAACTCTCTATGCACAAGCTACCCCCATACATCACGCAATGATATTCATGACCAAGATGTCACATTTACATCGATGCCTTACAAGACATTGTTTGGCTAAATATTCTAACTGTGTGTTGGGCGCACCCTTTGCCAGTGAAGACTAGCCCTGTATGTGGCTAATTCTGATCCTGTCTAAGAGAATGGGAGTTTTGCCCTTGCCTTGAGTGGCAGTGGTATGAGCCTGGATCTCTTTTGTCCTGCACCTTGGACCATCATTTCCACCTGTGCAACGTGTGTTTAAACTGATGCAATCTGATCTGGACACTCCTTGCACCCATCTGAATGACTTCACGTGGTGCAGGGAAATGGAGAACTGCGCCCTGTAATTCCCAACAGCTCACAGGTAGGGAGTAGATTTTCAAAGCTCAGGGCCCTGGGGGTTTTCAAATTGGGTGTGGAAGCCGATGATGCAGTCTGGTATTTTCTGCGATACACTCGTGCTTATTTACAAGGAATGTACAAAGGCCTGTTTCTCTGAACACAGGAGGAATCAAACAACAACAACAACAGGTTCACTGTTCCAAACCTGCCTTTCCACCCAGCCCTTTGTGCCTAAAAAGCTTTTTCCCTTTGCTTTATCTCAGGGCCACATTACTGTGCTTCTAGGTTGTGTTTGCTTGGCCATCTCTCCCTGTCCCTGTGTCTGCATCTGCTTCCCACACTCTGACCCCCAAAACAATGCTCAGGGCTTGGCTACTTTTATGAGTTACAGGGCATTAAAGGAGCCCTGGGCGCCCTAGCTCATTCCCCGTCCACACTGGCAAGGCACGTAGACAGCTCTGACTCCATGGCTAGAGCGCTCCTGGTTCTCCACCTTGGTGAGTGGAACAATGTTTGCTGCACCCCCGTTGGAGCACCCCAACGTCAGTGTGGACGAGGTGCTGCATTACTGTGCTGCGATCAGCCTCCGGAAATGTCTCAGAATCCCCTTAAGTCAAGTGGCCACTCTTGTCATTGTTTTGGATATGCCCTTTGAAAGCTCCATTTCTGACAGCCGGCTGCTTATCTGCTCCGAGACAAAGACGGTGGAATGCCATGTATGAGCGAGAGAGAGGTGGGGGAAATAGGGGGAGATCTGCTGCTCTCTGAACTTACAAGGCAGCATGCTGACATGCTCTCAGCCCCACAAAAACCCACTCTTTCTCCCCCACATACACACAACACACTCCCTGTCACATTCCCCCCCCCCGATTTGAAAAGCACGTTACAGCCACTTGCATGCTGGGATAGCAATGCACTGCTCTCTGTGGCTGTTGCAAGAGCTGCTAATGTGGCCACGCCAGTGCGCTGGCAGCTGTCAGGGTGGACAGACTGCAGCGCTTTCTCTACTGCTCTCTATGAAGGCCGGTTTAACTCAAAGCGCTCTACATCTGCAAGTGTAGCCAGGCCGTGGGAGAAAATCTCTCAGTCCGAGTCCCTAGAATTCCTGAGTGGCCTTGGATATGCCTATGTCTTGGAGACAACTATTGTTTCTTACATTAAACCTGAATGAACTGCAGCTGTTACACATTAGTTTACATGAGGTTTTAATCTTCTCTCTAAAAATACTCCCTGCCTTAGCTTCACCAGTTCTCCGGATGGAGCCTAACAGCTTGTTCACCCTCCCATCCCAGATGGAACTGGAAAAAAAATTACAATTTTCCACATTCTCCAACAGCCCTGGAAGCAACATGTGTTGTGTTGGCTGGGAACGAGCAAGTCAGCCCAGATGTGTGCGACTGAGGCTGGCCTCCTCCAGGGCACAGTGCCTGGGCTAACAAGGATTGGCGGCTGTGTAGCAACAGGATCCCTCAGTCACAAATGCATCTGTTTGTCTTAAATGACAGTTTGGAACACAGCTCACTAGATTCTCATTTTTAGCCAGTTACTGAGCATTTGCTTTGCACAGTTTGCACAGAGAACAACTTATTATAGCTTCCAATCTGTGTGGAATTGTCTTCCCTTCCCAGCAGGACACTGCGCAGATGGTGCCTAATGCCTTTGGGTAAATACCACAAGACATGGCAGAAACGACATTACTGAGCGCAGCCCGGGGAGAGACCACACCACAGAGAGTGGGGCTGTGGTCACTCCCAATTAATGATTAAGGAGCTGATCACAGGCTGGGCTGAGTACCCATCGTGTCCATTGAAATCAGTGTACTGGAATGAACAATCCTGCATGGCAAGGGAGATGGACATGGACTGGAAGATGCAATGACTAATTTTTAAAAGTGATATGGGAGGAGCCTCAATTTGAAACCTGAATGTCCTTAAACACAGGTTGATTTTTAAAAAGCAGACATCAGACTTCTTCACCGAGTCTCAACGTGGGCACCCGAAAATCACATCTTCACTTTTTAAAAAACTTGATCCTCCTTTCTCGGCCCCAGTCTCTAGCTGTGATTCTGTGACTGCAAGTGGTGGGTGAATTAAGTTCTACCCAGGGAGGCAGACAGCAGATATGAGTCAAAATCAAAACGCTTCGTCCAGTCATCCTTTAAATCTGTGGGCAGCGGAACCAGAATCGAAACATAGGTCAGAATTTTGTGGTTAGCCCCATCACTATCATGATATAAAAGAAAACTCCAGATCCCGACCACTCTGAAATGTAAGAAGCCCAGCAGAGATACATGTTTCACTTGAAGCCTTCAGGAAATGCAGATTTAGCATTTTCAAGCTGGCCTGGTGCATATACCACTCTTTGCCTCTCCAGGCAGAGACAGAGTGTGGTGTGTGTGTGTGTGTGTGTGTGTTTATGTTCCATTGCCTTTTTGACCATTGTTGATCCCTGATCTGATCCTGGATGATGTACGGTTTGGGGTAAAATATAATCTATTTGCTAATCACACACAGAGAAATAATAAAGGAAGTTAATGAAGCTGTAACAGAAAATAGAAAAAAACCATTAAACTAAAAATAGGCTTGCCTGTAAGTTTTAATCATTGAGTGTTAAGAGTTTAGGTTGAGACTCAGTAGAAGTTGGCAGTTGGCATAAGATATCATATGTATTATTTGCTTGGCCTAAGGTTATAAAATTTAGCAATATGTACCTTGTAGTTTAGCAATGCATTGTGTGATAAATAGGTAAAAAAAATGAATGCATGGTAGCATCTTAGGGTACCTTTACAAAGAGGTAACCATGGAGCAAGCTGCATTGATGTTTTGAAACTATTGGGACGTTAATTGACGCAAGTGAGGTGTTAACAGTGAAAAATGTAAGTATGGTTACCTGGAATACCCCATATGGTTAGCCAGAATACCCTTATAGGCAAAGGCTGAAAACTTGGTCCCAGACATATGGGATAGAATAGGAAAAGATGCATAAAGGATGGTGTAATTTAACCTGTTATTGAGACACTGGAACCATGACATGGGACAACTGGGTAGGACGCCTGGCCCACATCTTTCCTCCTGGGGTAATTACTTTCTTTTTCTTGTACCTTTGTTAAAATGGTTTCCATAAGGTTGGAAGAAAGCACAATGTAAGATTGTAAGTATGAACAATGCAGGAAAACACTTTACTGTTCTTATCTTAGTCTTATACTTACGTAATTAAACTTTGACTATGATTTCAATCGTTAGAATTAACTAAGGCTCACAAAGTTTCTGTGTGTGTTTTACCAATTTCATCATCTTAATTAACTCCATGTAGCCACCTAAATAAACTACCTGTTATTGGTAACAAGTGCATGTTGCACCCCAATACCTAATTTTATAACGGCAATAATTGGACAGGTTAGAGCTTCCTTTGCTTCTCAGGGATGGGGAAATTCTCTGCCCCCTTTGAGGACAAAAACATAAAAGCAATGGGAGGAGGGTGAGCAGCTGGGTTTTCTGCTGACTGACACAGGTGCCGATGAATTTGATGGCTAGCAGTTATGGGCAACCCGTGTTTAAACAGTGAAGTAACCTCTCCCAGCAGGTCTCATTACTGGAGAAAGTTCTCTCTGCTCCCTTCTCTCCCCCTGGAAAGATGCCTGGATTTAGGATTCAGCAGAAATCTGTTAATAAGGACACTTGGGGGGTGTTTGGGTCAGGGTCTCATTGTTGGGAGTCCCTGTCCGCTTTGTATCTGTAACTAGATGTGCTCCCAAAAAGAGTGCCATTTATCCAGATTGCCTTGGTTCGCATTACAACTCTCCTCCTGGCAGTTAACTATGTATCATAGCAGGGTGGGAGGTGATTCCAGGATCCCTTCCAGATGATGCCACAAATCAATCACAATGGCAATAAAACATACGTGAGCTTTTTAGCAAGAAGCTAAACTCACTAAGTAAGTCAGGAGGAAACTTCCCCTATGGGTGGGTTATTCTAGAACTGCCCATTAGGGGGCTACTTGAACATTTCCCGGAACCAGCTGGTGCTGGCCAGGACACTGGACTAGAGGAAGCCCAGGTGCTTTGCAGACCCGGTATGAAAATTGCTGCCTCCTAATGAAATCTCAGGGGAAGTTTAGGGAAGGCAGATTGTACTTATGTGACAATTATTAACTTGATCATGACTAGAAATTTGAGAAGTAAATACATGCACCTCCCCAGTAGGATCTAAAAGGCACTTATAATTGAGAACTCTAGGGGACACTTCCCTGGAGGGGTGACATATGCAACGCATACTGAACAGCAGGTTACACTTACTACCCACCTCCGAATGAGGCTAACACCTCTGTGTTTGTGAAAGGTTGGAAGGATATTTGGCATCCCTCAGTAATCGCCAAGAGCCATGGCTTTAGGTCAGCAGCACAGCACCCGCTAGAGGCCTAGCCCAACACTCACGGGGTAATAGCTACCTACGGACACATCAGCACCTGGCTTTTCTCCAGTCTAAGCAGCAGCCAAGCCCAAAGCTGTTTAGTTTGCAAGCACTAGCACTAACAAGACGAACCCCTAAGAGACTCTGCCTGGAGACCACCGAGGATCTGTTCAGTTTAGATAGAATCATAGACTCATAGACTTTAAAGTCAGAACGGACCATTATGATCATCTAGTCTGACCTCCCACACAACGCAGGCCACAGAATCTCACCCACCCACTCCTGTATCAAACCTGTGTCTGAACCTCTGAAGTCCTCAGATCATGGTTTAAAGACTTCAAGGTGCAGAGAATCTTCCAGCAAGTGACCTGTGCCCCACGCTTAGCTTAGATAGTACTGAGAGTACCACACCCAAACCTAAAACCCATGGGTGGCAGGTGAAGTTTCCCCTTTGGGGAGGCTGGCCCCCCACCTGGCCTCTTTCAGCCAAGGCCCTGCCCCAAATTGGCCGGTCCCTTTTATCTTCACCCCATGTCACCATTTATTCTGCATGAAAAGTACATCTTACCATGTGGACCTCCCAGCTGCTGGACCTACAAATGGTGGGAGAGATCATCTCCTCGGTTTGCTCTTCAAGAATCATCCAGCTGTGTGCTAGCAACAAGCTCCCTGCTAATACTGACTCTAGAGAGGATTCATGGGTGGGTAAGGTACTGGATTTCCTTCCTCTTTCATGTGCCACTCCTGGGATCTCTGGCTCAGACCTGCGCTAAAACAATGGGAACTTTTGCTCAATGTGCAGTGGCAGTTAAAAAAGCAAACAGAACATTAGGAATCATTAGGAATTAGATAATAAAAGAGAAAACATCATAATGCCATTATATAAATCTATGATACACTCACACCTTGAATACTGAGTTCAGTTCTGGTCATCCCATCTCAACAAATCTATTAGAATTGGAAAAGAGAAGGACAACAAAAATAATTAGGGGCATGGACTAGCTTCTATATGAGGAGAGATTAAAAAGACTGGGGCTGAGATGACTAAGGAGGGGTCTGATATAGGTCTCTAAAATCATGAGTGGTATAGAGAAAGTCCATAGGGAAGTGTTATTTCCCTATTCACATAACACAAGAACGAGGGGTCACTTCATTCAAAAAAAAAACCAGGCAGCAAGTTTAAAATAAACCAAAGGAAGTACAGTACTTCACACAATGCTCAGTCAGCCTGTGGAACTCCTTGCCAGGGGATGTTATGAAGCCAAAAGTATAACTGGGTTAAAAAAATAGATAAGTTCACGGAGGATAGGTCCATCCGTAGCTATTAGCCAAGATGGACAGAGACGCGAGCCCGTGCTCTGGCTGTCCCTACACTCTATTTACCAGAATCTGGAAATGGGCTACAGTGATGGATCACTTGATAATTGCCTGTTCTGTTCATTCCCTCTGAAGCATCTGGCACTGGCCACTGTTGGAAGACAGGATAATGGGCCGGATGGACCATTGGTCTGACCCAGTATGGCCGTTCTTATGTTCTTAACTTCTCTTCCCTCCAGCTCAGTCACTTAAAATCATTAAAGACTTCCTTCCTGCTTTTAGCCAAGGTTGTATAAATCCCTGACACATAATTTACAACGCAGCTGTGGCCTGTAACAGTAATAGAACACACTGGGAACCTCCACTAATGCATTCACTTACACCCAGGGCTGCCCTTCTCATTGTAAACATCTTCCATATAAGAAACTGCTGGCTCCTAACGAAATGAGCAACGCTTGAAAAAAGAAGACAATGTAAACGGACCCAACATTGACAACTTATTAGCGAGACAAGGTGAGGGAGGTAATATCTTTTATTGGACTAACTTCAGCGGGTGAGAGAGACAAGCTTAAGTTCAAACACTTGCATCTCTCACCAACAAAATTGGCCCAGTAAAAGTAAAATTGCCTCTCCCACTTTGTCACACTAATATCTAGGGATCGATACAGCCACAACAGCACTGCGTTGACAGCTTACAGCTGTTTAATAAGCCATCCATAGCAAATTCCATGTGGATACAAACGCTCCAGACAGCTTTTGAAGAAGTCATTGATAATGAAAAGCAGAAGTTAGCAGAGAGCTGTGAGACTGGTTGAGGGTGGTCTGGTGGAGTGAACAATATGTTGCCTGGTTTTCCAGTGTGCCATCTACAGTATCTTTATACATCTATTAACCCTTGTGGGCTGGCAGGTAGAGTTCAGTTTAACTTAAAAAAAGTTGGAACATGGGCTATATATCCATCCTTTCCAAAATGGCATCTCATCTGTCCCATTTGTGCCACTCTTTAGAAATGTGAGCTTGCTAGAAATATAGGTGCCTACTAGATAGATAGACATATAGATGGGCCGATAGATGAATAGATAGTAACGGCTGCGTGAAACGAGAAAGGGATGTGATCATAATTAGATGAGGTGTTTGGCTTCTATTGTTTTTTGAAAGGGCTTTATATTTACATTCTCTTCTTTTTATTGGTCTAAGCTTGGTTTTTTATGGGCGGATACTTACTTTTGATCGGTTTATGGTCTTGCTTTCCTCCACTTTTTTATGTCTTTTGTTTGGTTGTGGAGGAATTTTTATTCATCTTTGCTGATAATTGGCAAGATAAAAATTGTTTATGCTGCCTTATTGTACGGGCATAAAAGAAGCTGTTGGAGCTGGAGTTTTTTTAAACTCTTTTTACAGCATGCATGATCGCTCCTGAATTTGTGATCTAGGTTTGTGATGCGTGGCTGCACTCCTGCAGTTATTGTGCTGTGTCCAATGAAACATGGACCTTTTGGTCATTATTCACATTGATACAAAGTGGTCTAGGCATAATGGACAAAAGTCAGTTAGATTTTGCGGAGAGCCTTTGGAGTGACCTTGCCTGGAGACCTCAAAATACCTAAACTTCCTAGCAGTGAATAAATGAGAGTGCTGAGACCACTGCCTGTCTTGTCTCATTGCTTCTCTTGTCCTCCCCTCCGTCTGCCTGTGTCCACTTGTTGTCTCTTGATTTATACTCGAATGGTAAGCTGCTTGGGGACCGTCTTTGTGTACTGGGTTTGAACAGCATCTGGAACAATGGAGGCCTGGCCTGGGACTTGGGTTCCTAGGTTCAACAGCAATATATAAAAATAACTAATTATAACAGAGAATAAACATAATACTGAGCTTTTATGCCGTGATTTTCACCAGCAGATTGCAAAGTGATTTACTCAGGAAAGTATCGTTGTCCTTATTTCCATAGATTCATTCATAGACTCATGGATTTTAAAGCCAGAAGCGTCATCTAACTTGACTTCCTGTGTATTACCAGCTACAAAACTTCACTCAGTTACCCTGGATTGAGCCCAATCATGTGTGTTTGGCTAAAGCATACCTTAGACTCATAGAGTTAAGGTTAGGAGAGGCCGTCATGATCATCAAGTCTCTGGCACATCACAGGCCACAGAACCTCATCCTCCCACTCCTGGAATAGACCCCTAACCTCTGGCTGAGTTACCAACAGCCAGGAGTGGCTCTAGGCATTTTGCCGCCCCAAGCACGGCAGGCAGGCTGCCTTCGGCAGCTTGCCTGCGGGAGGTCCCCGGTCCCACAGATTCGGCGGCAGCCTACAGGAGGTCCACTGAAGCCGCAGGACCAGCGGACCCTCCACAGGCATGCCGCTGAAGGCAGCCTGCCTGCCACCCTCGCAACAACCGACAGAGTGCCCCCCTAGGCTTGCCACCCCAAGCACACACTTGGTGTGCTGGGGCCTGGAGCTTCCCCTGCCGACAGCCTCCACTTTTGATTTAAAGACTTCACATTATAGAGAACCCATCATTTACACTGGTTTAAACCCGCAAGTGACTTGTGCCCCGTGCTGCAGAGGAATGAGGACCCCTTCCTCTTCCCGGGTCTCTGCCAATCTGACCTGGGAGAAAATTCCTTCCCTACCCCAAATGTGGTGATCAGTTAGACTCTGAGCTTGTGGGCACAACCAACTAGACAGACCTCTGGGAAAGAATTCTCTGTAGTAACTCAGAGCCCTCCCCATCTAGTGTCCCATCATCGGCCACTGGAGATATTTGCTGCTAGCAGTCAAAGATCAGCGACATGCCATTATGGGCAGTCTCATCATACTGTCTCCTTCCTAAACTCGGCTCTCCTATCCAGCTCAGTTTTGAAGCCAGTTAGGTATTTTAGTCCCATTGCTGTCCCTGGAAGGCTGTTCCAGAATTTCACTCCTCTGATGGTTCAAAACCTTTGTCCAATTTCAAACCTAAACTTGTTGATGGCCAATTTATACCATTTGGTTTTCTGTCCACTTTGGTGCTTAACCTAAATAACTCCTCTCCCTCTCAGGTATTTATCCCTCTGGTGTACTTACAGAGAGCAGTCGTATCTCCCCGCAACCTCTGTTTGGTTAGGCTAAACAAGCTGAACTCTTTGAGTCTCCTCTCTTAAAATAGGTTTTCCGTTCCTCTGATCGTCCTCTTAGACCTTCTCTGCACCTGTTCCAGTCTGAATTCATCTTTCTTAAACACAGGAGACCAGAGCCGCTCACACTATTCCAGATGATGTCTCATCAGTGCCTTGCATAACTACTAACATTTCTTGTCTTTATTTTCTTTTTCCAGAAAGGCATCCAATCTTGATTTGAAGACATCAAGAGATGGAGAATCCACCAATTTCAGTGGTTTATCACCTTCATTATGAAACCTTTAACAATGCCTTATTTCTAATTTGAGTGTGTCTGGTTTTAATTTCCAGCCACTGGTTCTTGCGATGTCTTTCTCTGCCAGGTTAAAGCACCCTTTAAAACCCAGCATTTTCTCTCCTTGAGGATACTTTTATCCCACAATCAGGTCAACTCTCAATCATCTTTTTGGGAAGCAAAACAGACTGAGGTCCTTTTAAGTCTCTCTCTGTCACTCAGTTTCCCCAGTTCTCAAATTTATTCTTCTAGCTCTTTTCTGAACCCTTTCCAATTTTTCAATGTCCTTTTCAAAATGTGCACAGCAGACTTGAGTGCAGCATGCGGTATCAGCCTCACTAATGCCACAGACAGAGGTAAAATCAACTCCTCTTCCTACTCACTAGTGAAAGCTCTTACATAACACACATGGGAGCTGTGCATGATTTATAGCAGCTGGGTATTATTATTTCAGTCCATAGACAGGAGTAGCTGCTACAGAAGGGATGTGCCCCAGCCCTGCCATAGGCTTGTGGTATATTTTGCCCCTGCATCTGCATAAACTGCTTGATTTCCAGCATTTCCACCCATGGGAGTAAATTAGCAGAGAATTCAACGGGAAGACAGGATACATTAGGCTGGCCACCTAAATCACATGGTCCCATCATGAACCCCACTGAGGGACTCAGAGAGCAGCTGATGATTCTCACCTCTCTCTAATCAATCCTTGCTCACTAAACAGGGATATTTCTATTCTTCCCCATATGATTGAAACAGGGTCATGTCGCTGACTCACAAACATAGATGCCAAACGATTGGGAAATGAGCAAACACCTGTACCCTTCCAAAACCGTCCTATCCCTGGAAAGGGCAGCTATCGATCTGACATTTAGCGCTAATTGGCTCACTCAACTTGGTGCTGGGCTCACCAGGCACAAACTGTTTCTTCTTGCCTGGACAACATTTCTGTTAAACTAGAAATGCTTGAACCTGTAAGGTCCTCTATTAAACGGTAGTGAATAGCAGGCTAGTGTGTATCTGTGCCACAGTGCCTGCTCCAGAGGCCACATACGATAAACAGCTAATGGGGATTCTTCTTTAGCTCAAGTGCTAGGCGTCTGTGCTTTCAGAGAAGAAAGATTGGAAATAACAGGAGTGATATGAGGACAAATATATTAAACATTGTGAGGTGCTCACATACTATAGTAATGGGGCATATAACTTAGATGTGCTGTCACAGTGCATAGTTAGCCATCACTTTACTGAACACTAGCATAGCGCTCCATCAAGCGTAGGATACGCAAGCTGGTTAGTTGGCTACTCCTCTGCAGATAACAGGTGCTGCTTGAGTTTCTAGAATTTTGGAAGAAGAGACACACAAGTTGTGAAGCTATGCACGAGGCAGAGCCAGGAACTGATCTCTGATCTATGGAGTCCCAACCCACTTGTAACACCATCTTGTTACCGCCCTGTCTTCATAACTTGACTGACCTAGTGGAGAGGGCAGTGCTGCCTCCTAGTGGCAGAGAAGCAGGCAACATCCTCAGTGAGATTTGTTCTTAATGAGTTGATTGAGAGGCAGGGCAATATATCATGAGGAGTGCCCCAATATTTTGTTCAGTATCTTCATCAGTGATCTGAAAGATGGCGTGGACTCCACCCTCAGCAAGTTTGCAGATGACACTAAACTGGGAGGAGTGGTAAATACGCTGGAGGGTAGGGAGAGGATACAGAAAGACCTAGACAAATTAGAGGATTGGGCCAAAAGAAATCTGATGAGGTTCAACAAGGACAAGTGCAGAGTCCTGCACTTAGGACGGAATAATCCAATGAAGTGCTACAGACTAAGGACCGAATGGCTAGGCAGCAGTTCTGCAGAAAAGGACCTAGGGGTTACAGAGGATGAGAAGCTGGATATGAGTCAACAGTGTGCCCTTGCTGCCAAGAAGGCTAACGGCATTTTGGGCTGTATAAGTAGGGGCATTGCCAGCAGATCGAGGGACGTGATCATTCCCTCTATTCAACATTAGTGAGGCCTCATCTGGAGTACTGTGTCCAGTTTTAGGCCCCACACTACAAGAAGGGTGTGGAAAAATTGAAAAGAGTCCAGCAGAGGAAACAAAAATGAGCAGGAGGTTGGAGCACATCACTTATGAGGAGAGGCTAAGGGAACTGGGATTATTTTGTTTGCAGAAGAGAAGATGAGGGGGGATTTGATAGCTGCTTTCAACTACCTGAAAGGGGGTTCCAAAGAAGATGGATCTAGACTGTTCTCAGTGGTACTGGATGACAGAACAAGGAGCAATGGTCTCAAGTTGCAGTGGGGAAGGTTTAGGTTGGATATTAGGAAACACTGTTTCACTAGGAGGGTGGTGAAGTACTGGAATGGGTTACCTAGGAAGGTGGTGGAATCTCCTTCCTTAGAGATTTTTAAGGTCAGACTTGACAAAGCCCTGGCTGGGATGATTTAACTGGGGATTGGTCCGGCTTTGAGCAGGGGGTTGGACTAGATGACCTCCTGCAGTCCCTTCCAACCTTGATATTCTATGATTCTATGATATAGAAAGGGGCAGAAATGGTCTCCATGTTTCTTTAACCCAACCTTTCTGTCTACACAATACATCTGAGCACTAGCTTCCCTGCTCCCGTCTCCCCATTCCCAACAGCATGATATGACTGTAAAGCTATTTGATCTCCAGAGACAGCTCATAAGCTCTCGCTTGTGCATAAAAAGTTTTTTTGATGGGATTTGGCATTATCTTGACCCTTCAGGCAAAGGTCTTTTTGAAACAACCACTGTATCTGAAAGACTGGCTTCAGCACCTGTGTGTTAGCAGCACCTGTGTGGTAGGAGCAAACTGTTCCCCCTTAATACGTGAGCAATGGGATGAAAGGCACTCTGTCATTACCATTATAATTTATCATGCCAACCAAACTGGGACTGACGTGTGGAGCGGATGATTTGATCTGCCTTTGGATTCATTTCTTCTCATTTCCATTTTTTTTCTGTAGGGTTGGAGAACAGAAGGAAGTGGCTTTTCATTGAATGGCTACGTAGGTGCGCTGCTAACACCTATTCTGGGGGCAGTGGAAACTAGTCTAAAAAGCAGTCACATTTTGCATCCTTGTATCATTGAAAATATCAAAGCACTTTAATGTTGATTATAGATCTGAGTGGTAATCAGAACTGCGGGAACTTTTTACATTTCTGAATTATTTTTCGTTCCAACTCAGAATGAAAAGGTGATATATGAAATTTTCTTTGAAATGGATACAATTTCTTTTTTAAAAAAGAATCCCCCTGCAAGCTACAAAGGTGAAACGTGGAGTTGTAATAAGACCCAAAAGAGCAGAACACTTCTGTTCAAAGGCCTGTCCTGAATCAGGCAGGAATGCCTATATGCAGTGTTACTGTGGTTGCGTTGTTCCCAGGATCACAGAGAAAGTTCGTCTCTCTCACCAACAGAAGCTGGTCCAATAAAAGATGTTACCTCAACCACCTGGTCTCTCTAATAGCACAGTTAACAGAGAGATTGGCATGAATGCCGAAGGGATATCTCACAAGGTAACACCATCGTTGTCCCACAGAGCCCGCACTCAACTTAAACCAGGCCCTTCACTGTTCATTGTTTATCAGTAGAGGCTCTGTTCTGTTTAGGTTGATATTTTTGACCTTTTACACATTTTAACAGTTTTCTCTCTCTCATTGTTCATCTCTCTGGCTCTGCATTTACATTCCGCTATGCCCAAGCACCCTTCACGTATTCTCGTGAGCATTTCAGCTTGTAAAATCTTAGGCAAGACCATTCTGTCTCCTCTAACAACATGTCATCAAGAACTAACAGTTCTACTTTGAACTGGAAATATGAACTTGGTATGTAATATCCTGGCCACCCTGTGGCAATAGAATTAATTACCCTTTGTAAAATATCAGAGTTAGCAAATTCATTCCACCTCGTTTCTGAGACTGGATAATTCTGTTGTATCAGGTTGACATGCACATCTCTGTTTCTACTACAGTTTTATCAAATGCTCTGGACAATGTGTCCCTTGCATCCTCTTCCACGAGCGCTTTTTGTATCAGCCCAAGGGTGTTGTCAGGTAGGTGCATGTGAGCTCTCTCCATGTGCTGTCCCAGCCCTGTGCAGATAGTTGCTTCAGCAGACCTTGATAGCACTACCCAGAAAGAACCAGAGTCAGTTCAGTGACAAAGGCACTCGGCCAGATTTATTGCCCTCAAGACACCATCCTGGTGTCCTGGCTCCAGGGTTACAGGCACACTAACGCACGGGGGCCCTTTGGCAAGGCATGTCTCAGTCAGCACCGGGAGTCTTTGCACCAAAGGTTCAGGTGAAGTACCCAGACAATTATAGACTGAGACAACCAGACAAACAACTTACCTACCACCTTATGTGTTTCATGACCTCTGCTTGTTACCTCCCCTTGTATCATGCTCCAGTTGTTTCAGGCAAAACACTCTCTTATCTGGTGTTATGTCAGGATATCACATAGCTTATCTTTTGAAGTGTGTTTTCACACCTACCCAGTATCTGTTGCTTCTTAGGAGTGCCTGTGTTTTACCATCACTAGCAATACTTTTGCTGAGGTCATACATTGGAGAATGAACTTGTAAACATCTTTTTTAATCCACGGCCTAACTTTGATTCACAGCCTCTAGTTCAAGCCTCAGGTCTTGCGCCTAGCCCAGTACTCCAGGTTCCCTCTAGCTCTCTTACAAAGGGCTTGGCATGTTTTTAAACCCAATACAGGGTCTTTCTTCCCTTTAACTATCGCAGAGTGTAACAATTCTATTTGATTTTTTGCTTCCACTTCTAGTACACATGGATCTCTAGTAGGAATGAGTTCCCCATTATAAGCTTTCACTTTAACCTATTTGCTCACCTAGGGTGACCAGATGTCCCGATTTTATAGGGATAGTCCCGATTTTTGGGTCTTTTTCTTATATAGGCTCCTACTATCCCCCACCCCCGTCCCAATTTTTCACACTTGCTGTCTGGTCACCCTAGCTCACCATGTGCTCTGTTTTCTTCTTCAATCTTTTAACACTAATATCTGAAACAACACTTTCCTGAGCATCAGTGTCCAGTGTGTAGGTTATAAGAGTTCCATTAGTCTCCAAAGAAAGTGTCCGTTTATCTGTTTCTTCCTCTTCAGATACAGCTCCTAGATGGAACTTCTTTCTGTGTTGGATTATTGCATCCGCATGCCTTTGCTTCCTCTTCTGCAGTTGCAGATCCCCGTTGCAGACTTTGGCACAACGACTGTATTTCTTGCAACTATTGCAGCGCTTACCAAAAGCTGTGCATTTTTGAGGTCAGTATTTGTGGCCACTTCCTGTGCAATCTTTGAAGCTGTCCCTTGAAAATGCTTGTGCTTTGCTTTGTTCACATTTATCTGTTTTTCATTCTGTACTGACGTACCTTGCCAGTGTTTTTTCTCTTATGTCACTCTATCCAGAACTACAGTGTCCTGTTTCCTTTCCATTGTTTTTATTCTGCTCAGAGGGATTTCTGCTGCTTTCCACAGTCATAGTGCTTTATCCACAGTGAGAGTCATATCTTCCGGTAGTCTTTTTTGCAAGTTTGGCTCTCTGATTCCAATTACAGTTTGATCCCATGTAACTGAATCTGTTCACTGACCATAGTTGAAGGTTTGACTTATTAGTTTCAGTTCAGTTAGAAATTCTTCAAAGAACTCTCTTTCCTTTTGTCTTCTAAGATGAAACTTATACCCTTCAAATGTTTCACTCTTTCTAGGTGTGCAAAACTCTTCAAATTTCTGCAAAATTGTGTCATAACTTGCTCTCTCTGTCTGACTTAGTTGCATGCTATTGAAGACCTCCACTGCCTCAAATCTTAGAGTGCTTAAGAAGATTGCAATTTTCTGCTGGTCTTCTTTCTCGCCATAGCCAGCTGCTTGCATCCATTTGAATCTCTCCCAGGAGTCTGATGCGTTACCACCACGGCTGCCCAGAGGAGGGGCAAGTGGGGCAATTTGCCCCAGGCCCTGGGCCCTGCAGGGGCCCCCATGAGAATATAGTATTCTATAGTATTGCAACTTTTTTTTATGGAAGAGGCCCCCAAAATTGCTTTGTCCCAGGCCTCCTGAAGCCTCTGGTGGCCGTGGTTACCCGAGAGTTTCCTTGGAGGCTTTTAAGTTGCTCCATCTCCAAGATGACTCCTCAGGAGTGGCGCCAGGGGTTTTTGCTCCCTAGGCGGGGGTCCTTCTGCGCTCCTGGTCGTTGGCGGCAATTCTGCGGCAGAGGGGGTCCTTCCGCGCTCCTGGTCTTCGGGGCACTTCGGCGGCGGGTCCCTTAGTGAGTGAAGGACCCTCCGCAGAATTGCCGCCGATGACCCAGAGCGCGGAAGGACCCCCTGCCGCCGAATTGCCGCCGAGGGCCGCAAAATGCCACCCTCCCAAATCCTGGCACCCTAAGCGACAGCCTAGGTCGCCAAAATGGAAGCACTGGCCCTGTGACTCCTTTCCCATAGCCCTCTTTTCTCTGTCCTGTCTTCAACCTCACTCTGGTACCCATATGCTGTAGATTCCTAAGAAGGAGGCCCAGCCTGGACTCTTAGAAGTATGGGTTTATTAGAACTAACCCACAGTTACATAACACAAATGAGAGGCGTGTCATAGTATAATTCCTCAATCTGAACCTTAGAGTTCAAATATGAGGCACTAGCATAAATTCCTCTAAGCTTAATTATCAGCTTAGATCTGATAGCGCTGCCACCAGCCAGAATTCCAGTGTCTGGTGCACTCTGGTCTCCCCAAAACCTTCCCTGGGGACCCCAAGACTCAGATGCCCTGAGTCTCACCACAAAGGGAAATAACCTCCCTCCCCTTGTCTCCTCTTTACTTCCTCCCAGGCTTCCCCTTCCTGGATGGCCTGGGACAATCACCCTGTTTCAATTCCTTGAAATACAACACAGAGAGATCAGGTTTCTCTCACTGTCTCTCAGAGTCCCTGCAAATGCAAGCTTTGTAACTTTAACACAAAGAGATTTTCTCTTCCCCCCTGTCTTCTTCCTCCCACCAATTCCCTGGTGAGCTGCAGACTCAATCCCCTTGAGCTCCCAACTAGGAAAAATTCACAGGTCTTAAAAGAAAGCTTATAAAAAAAGAAAAAGACATAAGAATGGTCTCTGTATCAAGTGACATATACAGGGTCATTGTCTTAAAAAGAAAACAAACTGAAATAAACAGCCTTATCCAAAAAGAAAATACAATTTAAACATTCCAGGAAACTACCCACATGTAAATACAAAAAAACCAAAATAAGCCTGTCTTTCTACCTTGTACTTACAACTTGGAAACAGAAGATTAGAAAGCCTGGAGATAGAGAGATTCTCTCTCAGAGCCGAGAGAGCACATAGAGACACA
This sequence comes from Chelonoidis abingdonii, assembly GCF_003597395.2. Taxonomy (NCBI): domain Eukaryota; kingdom Metazoa; phylum Chordata; order Testudines; family Testudinidae; genus Chelonoidis; species Chelonoidis abingdonii. Next base: position 297,061,778 of record NC_133770.1, read on the forward strand.
GACAAAGAACCACACCCAAAACTTCCCTCCCTTGAGATTTGAAAAATCTTGTTTCCTGATTGGTCCTCTGGTCAGGTGTTTGGTTCCCTTTGTTAACCCTTTACAGGTAAAAGAAACATTAACCCTTAGCTATCTGTTTATGACAAGGCGTGTGCTCCTAGCCGTGTATCTGGGAGAGTTGACTCTGGACTGCCTCCAGTTAGTTCTCACTAGTCCCAATCCCGTTCACTGTAACATTTGCTCTGCTTTTAAAGGGACAGTACATACTCCTAACACCTGTGCCCCAGGAAACTGGGGGTCAGTTCGTGGTTCTACCACAAGCCCTGTGCGGCCACGGGCAAGTCTCAATTCCCCATCTATAAAATGAGGATGATACATCATAGGGCCATTGAGAATGATCATGAAATGCTCAAGTGCATTTAAGAACCTAGACAGATAGTGATGGCACCGCCATCTGCCCGGCTGACCAAAATGTCATTCGGGCTCATTAACTTGATTTTTCCAGGTGCCAGAGTGTAAATCCTGTGCATTTGGGGCAGCCCAGCTTCCAGGGAACTCATTAGCAGAATTTAAAACCTGCCACAAATTAAAAGCCAGGGTGAGTTGGGTGTATTTTTGCTGCATTATATAAAAACTGGGATGGCAAAAATAATGTCCCTTGGCAGGACTCCAGGCGGCCAATGCAGATGGTTCTCTACAGTGAAGGGAAAAAGAAAAATAATCTTAAAGGGAACGGCAAGGATAAACGTTCAGCAAGGATAAACATAACTGTGGATTGGGATCCAGGTAAGGAGAAAGTCCATCCAGTGTAGAGGGCCTACGTACCACTTAGGCCCCACTTCCAGTCATAGGGAGGAGGTGAGCATGGGGATGAGGATGGTGAGAAAGGACGTCAATTTGGAAGTTGCTGTTAAATGTTCCACTTGCTACATTTTCTAACAAGCCCCTTCGTGCTGCGTCATGCTGCCCCTCACACTTGGGAGAAGCTCTCCATAAACATCTCCAAAGCCACCTCATTGTCCTCTTTCACATTCCACTCTGTGCAGTGATGCCTATCAAGAAAAAAAAAACCTTGACAGAGTTGGGCAGCTGGTGTGCTGAAACCATTGCCTGTCATGCCGACCAGTATTGTCTCATTGTGCCCCCACCCCGTTTATCTGTATCCACCTCTTGCTTCTCATCTTCTATTTAAATGGTAAGTTTGCTGGGGCAGAGAGCATCTTTCTGTTCTGCGTTTGTACAGCACCTTGCACCATTGGGTCCTGGTCTGTGAGTAGAGCTCATAGGCATATAAATAATGAATAAATAATAGCAATAAGGTCTCATCTGAAAGCTAGCGGGTCCAACAGCATATAGCCTTCCTCACACCATGATGGAGCAGTATTTTAATCCTAGTGAAAGAGAACAGAGAGGCAAAAGAGACCTGCCAGCTTCTTTCCCTGAAAGGCAATTTTCTTCTTCTCCTCAGCTATTGTTGTTACTTGTGGGTTTTTTGTTTCTGATTTTTTTTTAACGTTTATCATCAGCTGGTCTAAAGGGCTCATGTGCTATTCCAGCTATCTACAAACGTCATGAACATCCAACGTGGACAATGATGATCACATACGTGGGGTGTGGGGAAAAAGAAACCCCCAAGTGCTGTGGATTCCTCTGCCTTGTAATAATGATCCATCTAAAATTTAACAACACTAAAGAACACTCATCTCAAAAGAGAATTAGTTATTTCCCCTCAGGTAATCCATCTCCAGGACACAATTTGGGGTCTGATTTGCAGAGAAACAAGCCTGTGGCTTGCTGTTTCCATTCAGTGGAATTCCAAGCAATAATTTGACATATGACGCTAACTACAAGGGTCAATTACTGGGAAGTTGTAAATAAAAATTGCTAGGTTGTATTTTAGTGGCAACGTTTCTGTTGAATATATATATATATATGCACATTCCCCAGGGCTTTCTGTTTTCAATGTGCTCTCTAGACCAAATTCTACATGGTTTGCAGAGACACAGAGAGGCACTAAAAACCATGAGATTTTATTTAGGAATATAGGATTTATTGTATTCAATTAAAGCACAAGTCCATTTTTTCCAGATCCTACTTCCAGCAGGAACCAGAATCCAGTATTTCAGAGGAAGGAAAGAGATCTTGGAGTCATTGTGGATAGTTCTCTCAAAACATTTGCTCAATGTGCAGCAGCAGTCAAAAAAGCTAACAGAATGTTAGGAATTATTAGGAAAGGGATAGATAATAAGATAGAAAAGATCATAATGTTACTATATAAACCCGTCGTACACCCACACTTTCAATACTGCATGCAGTTCTGGTTGCCCCAAATAAAAATATAGATATATTAGAATTGAAAAAGGTACAGAGAAGGGCAAGCAAGATATTAAGGATATGGAACAGCATCCATATGAAGGGAGATTAAAAAGACTTTTCAGCTTGGAAAAGATTAAGGGGGGGATAGGATACAGGTCTATGCAATCTTGACTGGTGTGGAGAAAGTGAACAAGGAAGTGTTATTTACTATTTCACATAACACAAGAACCAGGGGTCACCCAGTGAAATTAATAGGCAGCAGGTTTAAAACAAACAAAAGGAAGTATTTCTTCATACAATGCACAATCAACCTGTGGAACTTGTTGCCAGGGGATATTGTGAAGGGCAAAACTATAATGGGGTTCAAAAAAGAATTAGATAAGTTCATGGTGGATAGATCCATCAATGGCTATTAGTCAAGAGGGTGAGGAAAACAACTTCATGTTTTGGGTGTCCCTAGTCTCTGTTTACCAGAAGCTGGGAGTGGATGACCAGAATCACTCAATGATTGCCTCTTCTGTTCATTACCTCTGAGGCATCTGTCACTAAATGGGCCATTGGTCTGACCAAGTATGGCTGTTCTTATGTTTCAAGCTGAAACTATATTGAGAAAGGCGATGTGGGAAATTTTCATAATGAAATCCAAAGAGTTTTGGAAGTGTCTTTTCCTTAAGTTGAATGGAAATTCCACAGAGATTTGTGAACCTTTTAGTAAAAGCTGTGTTGAGATTTGGTGAAATTGGGGACAAATTTTGAGCAATCTTGGACTAAGCTGCATGTTAATTTCTCTCTGGCTTCTGCAGAGAGCTATAGCAGTAGCATTTATTATATGAATTACGGTAATGCCTACAGGCCAGAACCATAGCCAGCCCTATCGTGCTAGGTGCTGTACATACCCACATTCGTAAGCAATATTCCCCCCCAAAGAGCGTACGGTGGAAAAATTCAAGACAGACAAAGAGTGAAAGAAAAGAAATATTATTAACCTAACTTTTAATTCCCCCATCACTCAGACTCATTCAATGAAGACTGAAAGATAGATGCCAGGGCAACAAAAAGTTGTTGGGCTGGACGCTAGAATCACTGGGTGTGGTGCTATGGTCTGTACAATTTGGGAGGTCAGACTAGATTGTCATTATAGGCCTTTCGGGCCTTAAAATCTACAGATAATTTTACAGGATGTCTGCGAATGGAACCCAGAAATCTTGAATTCCTGCCCATAGTCTTCACCACAATACTACTCTGCCTCTTGGTATGTTGCTTGGGAAGCCATGCAAAACTCAGCCATGTGGCTCCTTTTCCCACCTACTAACACAAAGCACCCGGCAAGTGGAGCTGATGTCCCTTCACTTTGACCTTTGGGGTTTCATTGCTGGTGAGTCTCAGGGCCTACAAACCTGCAAGATGCAAATAAAAGGTTCCCTGAACCATATGGGGACACAATAGTCAGACAAAATTCATTCCTGAACATGTGTGTATATATATATATATATATATATATATATATGGAGATATACCTATCTCATAGAACTGGAAGGGACCTTGAAAGGTCATCAAGTGCAGTCCCCTGCCTTCGCAGCAGGACCATGTACTGTCCCTGAAAGATCTTTTTTAATTTCTTCCCCAGATCCCTAAATGGCCCCCTCAAGGATTGAACTAAACCCTGTGTTTAGCAGGCCAATGCTCAAAGCACTGAGCTATCCCTCCCCATCAAGTCCTGGTTCAATTTGGAATGAAATCATGCATGAGAAACATGTGGAGGAATTATACAGGACTAGAAAGGAGCATATTGTGTTATGTTCTTGTGCCCTCTACAAGCAGACAGACATTCTAGAAATAGGATGCTACATGATGAAGTAAGTGCAACCCCCTGATGCTAACCTAGATGCATTCATAGACTCCAAGGCCAGAAAGGACATTTATGATCATCTTGTCTGATCACCTGCATGACACAGGCCACAGGGCTTCCCTGGATTCATTCCTACTTCAAGTCCAATAGCTGTGGTTGAACTAAAGCACAGCTCCCAGAAAACCAGCCAATCTGGACGTAAAGATTCTCAATGATGGAGAATCCACCATGGCCCTTGGTCAGTTCCAATGGTTAATTATCCTCACTGTTAAACAACTGCATCTTATCCCTAGTCTTAATTTGTTTAGCTACAGCACCTAAATTTGCCCCGTGTCTGCCCTAAACATATGCAAGCAAGTCTCAGAAGCCTGACGGTGGTGTGTTAGAGTGAGGTCTGCTTTAACTTAGTCCTTCTTCCCTCCTTTACAGGGTAAATTACAGCCACTTAGGGTAGGTAGAGCTGGAGACGAACCTGACCGCTCAGGTAGACATACCCGCACTAGCTCTGGTTGACCTTGTGCACTAAAAATAGAAGTGTAGCCATGGCAACGTGGGCAGTGGTAGGGACTAGATATGTTCTAATCTATACACCCTGACCTTTACGGATGCTATGTGATTATCTGTGCAAATGTATCTAACAACGACTTGATAGGGAACTTCCTCGGGCTGCCCCCCCTCTATGGAGGTAGCAATTCCAAGAATGATATGTGAGATGAGTGTAGTTCTCATGCAGTCTATCCATACAGTGGCAACTCTATGTATGGGAGATGGCTACCATCTTGGACCATCGCACTGGGGATTGAACTGGGCATCTCCAGAGCCAAAAAACTTGACAGGGAGCCTAAGGCTCTCTGATACAGCTTGTAACAGACTCATATTCTCAGTGGATTGGGCACAACAGGGGACCTGTACCACACACTTCCCAGTGGGCTACATCTGGGTCTATCTACTGTCCGTACACATCTCTCTCTTTCTCGTATCTGTCAGCAGTTTCCTAATGTGCCAATCTGTGCAGTGTTTTACACTGTGCCCAGAATTAAGGCTTGCATTCTAATTAGCAGTTAAAGAACCTTGCGCTCATCAACACTCCTCTTGACACAGCAGTCATCTCAGCTAGTTCAGCCCCAGCAATATATCACTAATTAAAAGAAAACGCCAAACGGGTCTCCATGTGTCGGGTGCAGACAGCACGAGGCGGAACTTGAGTTCTCCAGCTGCTGTAGGGCAGTGGCACATAGCTGCTTCTGAGCAGCGTTGACAAGCCTTGAACGCCATGCTTCTCAGAGGGCCATGCTGGGAGGGAGAGATTTACAGATGTAAAACACATAATTGAGCCCATTAATAAAATTGGATCCATGTCGCCACCGGGGAAACGGCTGATGGTGGAGGAGAGTGAAGAAACACGGGTGCTGCAGAGTTTATCCTGTTCATGTTTTTATCTTGCCTTGCGAATGACACAGCCTAGAGCTCTCTGCTGTCCAGACAGAACATGATTTGTGGAGACAGGGCAATGCAACAGCCTTGAGAAATGCATGCATCATGGGAACGGTGTGGCGATCGCACTGTGGGGAGCGGGGCCAGAACCCCCACAGAGGAAGCTTGGGTACTCACCAGCTGAGGTGCAGAGAACAGCACTGATGGAGGAAGGGTGACAGGGACTGGCTCCAAAACATAGGAACAGCTTCATGGCAGAGGGAAGAAAGTCATGATGAAAGCCACAAAGGACAGTGCTGGATGCAGGGGAAGAATTTGAAGGCCTGTTGTATTAATTTTGATGGAATAAATTGGCCCAGAAAGTTAAAGGTGTTACCATGACCCTGCCACTGTACAGCATTAACAGTTTTAAACAAGGATTGGGGTTCTGAGTACAGAGCCCTGGGCTGGCTTAGTCCCATGGCAAACACACCATTAAAAATCTTCTTAACCTTTTAATAAAGACACAGAAAATAAGTGTGTGTGTGTGTGGGGGGGGTGTCATAAGTAGATAGGTAAGGGTTAATTTTCTTTTACCTGTAAAGGGTGAACAAAGGGGGAACCAAACACCTGACCAGAGGACCAATCAGAGAACTGGATTTTTTTAAAAGTCAGGGGCGGGAATTTGTGTACTCAGGGTCTTTTTTGTTTTCCTCGGCTGTGAGAAAACAAGCTTTTCTTCTAACTCCATCTTATCTCAAATATTCTACTAAAAGTCTGTGAGTACAAAAGGAAATAAAGTAAATCGGCTGTGATGTGTATTGACCTGAATGTTGATTGCTGGATTGATTTGAATTGGCTATTTTTTAAATCAAACTGGTTATTCACATTTTCCTATAAGCAAGAGCCTGTATTGATCTTTTAATGCAGTATTATTGTTCAGTGAGTGAAAGCATTTGAAGTGTAAAGTATTAAGTAAGGCTTTTGTTTTAACATATCCTTTATTCTCTTGATCTGCAGACAGTCTTCAGAAGGAAACCGCCCCTGTCTGACAGGCTTTTAGGTGATTTTAAAGGTGTTAAGGACTTTTTGGAGGGAAAGAGAAGAAGGTAGTTGAGTGGGGTTGGCGCTGTTTGTTCTTGCTAAAGTCCAATCCCATTTCCTATAAGACAAAACAAGGCAAACACACCCAGAAGAGGAGAGGAAATGCAGCGTCTGTCTCTGGTGCTGACTTGCAGACTCACTTCTGGAGAAACACAGGCAAGGCACATGGTCTTATTAGCCACTCTGAGATCTGGCAAAGTGTACGAAAGTCTCAGATTTCAGGCGAAGCCCATCTTGTTTAGGCTGTTAGCTGGTAGAGTGGTGATGTCATCGGGGCCCATTTGGCCAGAACACCTCTCAAAAGTAGGAGGATGAAGGAGGATCCTGGAGTCCCAGGAGATGGTGGAAGTGGCAGCTATGATGATCAAGCTTGCTCCTTTCCTGTCTCTCAGTCAGCAGTCATTGCCAGGCAGCTGGATCTCTTTCCGCAGAGTCATTTATTTTTAGGACCCCAAAAGGGGAGTGGTAGGTGGAAGGGCCCATCCCCTCATTATTCTGCTTAACATTTAGGCCTAATTTCCAACACACCAGTTTTGGTCCATTGATTTCCAGGCCCACACTTCTCTTGTTTACAATGGATGTGTGACGGATTGAGTTACAGAAACCCCCTTGGGATGGCCAACTGATGTGCTGAGACTACCTCTAAGCTCGTTTTTCCTGACAGCCTGGGACTTCAGAACCCTGTCTGGTTGTGCCAGACATGCTAGCCTGCTACAAACACAGACCCAGGTCTGAACCACACTCCCCACAAGCTGCAGGCTTAACTGAAAACAGCTTAAGAAGTGCTCCTGTCTCTAACACTCAGGTACCCAACTCCCAATGGGGTCCAAACCCCAAATAAATCTGTATTGTATTGTATAAAGCTTATGCAGGGTAAACTCATAAATTATTCACCCTTTATAACACTGATAGAGAGATATGCACAGCTGTCCCCCTCCCCCCGGTATTAATACATACTTTGGGTAAATTAAGTAAAAAGTGATTTTATTAAATACAAAAAGTAGGATTTAAGTGGTTCCAAGTAATAACTGACAGAACAAAGTGAATTACCAAACAAAGTAAAATAAAATATGCAAGTCTTAACCTGATACAGTCAGAAAGTGATTACAAATGAAATCTCACCCTCAGAGATGTTGCAATAAGCTTTTTTTACAGACTAGCCTCCTTCTAGTCTGAGTCCATTAATCACTCATACCCCTCTGGTTACTGTCCTTTGTTCCAGTTTCTTTCAGGTATCCAAGGGGAGTGGAGAGGCTATCTCTTGAGCCAGCTGAAGACAAAATGGAGGGGTCTCCTAGGACTTTATATAGTTTCTCTTGTGGGTGGAAATTCCTCCTTCCCCCTGTGAAGAATCCCCTTTACAAGATGGCGTTTTGGAGTCACCTGGGCAAGTTACATGTCCATGCATGACTTAGTTCTCTGCAGGAATGTTTCCAGGAAAGCTCAGATGTGTATTGGAGCCTATCAAAGTCTATTGTCAGATTAAGTGTTTCTTGACTGGGCACTTACTGAAAATAGTCTTTTCTCAAGAAGCTGACCAAATGCTTCACTGGGGCTACTTAAAATTAAACACATACATAGCCAATATTCATAACTTCGAACATAAAAATGATACATGTATACAAATAGGATGAATATATTCAGTAGATCATAACCTTTGCAGAAATATGTTACATGGCATATGCAGCATAAAACATAATCCAGTTATGTCATATCTACATTCATAAGCATAATTCTATAAAGCCTTATGGGGTGCAACATCACAGGATGATCTTGAGTTGTATTAGGAGGCCTTTTTTATTTGGATTAATTCAGTCTGTCTCCCTTTTGCACTTTTTTAAAATTATTGTAGGTTATTGTGATATTTTATGAACTTTCACTCACTTCTCACATTTGAGCTGTCAGTTAGGGAAATGTGAAGACCGAGTTATTACAACAGGCCTTGGAATTGGGTCAGTGCAATGAAATTTGGGAGTATGGGGGCTGGGTCACCATTCCCAGAAACTCATGGAAGACCCTATCAGAGCAGATCTGTGAATCCATCCCTAATCCCTCCAATGGGGAGGAGAATGTGGAACTTGGTTGTTCTTTACTCCAGACTGTTAGTAGCTTCTCTGTGCTCCAGCATCACTGCATAGTCACCATGACCAATCTTTGTAGCAGGACCAAGATCACTTATACCCCTGACTCAGTGTATGTTTATGGAGGAGGCTGGATGGGCGAACAAGCTTATAAGACCTATTTGAACCTTATCCTTTTCTCTGAACCAACCTTTCTTAAAGTTCAGATCCATCGAGGAAAGGAAATTCCAACCTCCCTCTTTCTATGCTAGAAAGATTACTATTTGTGAGTAAACTTGTTATGGAAAGGAGCCTATTTTGGAGCTGGTGTCAAAAAGCAAAAAGAGATACTGGAAAAGAAGGAAAAACAGTTCAAACATTTGAAATGTAACATATTAAGTTAGGCTTCCATTTAAACAATGTCTCTTTTTCCCTTTGCCTTTAGCCGGAGAGAGATTTTAGAAGGAAAATCCCCTGGCTTGACAGTCTTTTAATTCATATGAAAGATGGTATTAACTGTCCTTTCCGGGGAAAAGAGAAACCATTAATTGAAATTGTCTGGTACTGTTGTTAAAATCTGATCCCGTTTCCTAGACAATACCAGACAAACACACACAAATGGGGAAAGAGAAGAATAGCAAAGATAGACAATGCAGCTTCTAACTCTGGCGTTGACTCTCACTTGCAACCTCCCTGCTGGAAAACAATAGATCGAGTACATGATCTGGTCTGATCAGCCACTCTGAGACCTGGCAAACTTGTACCTGTTTAGGCCATTGTTTTTATCTGCTTCTTTGGTCACAGGCTCACAGCAGTCTTGTCTGGCCAAGAGAGATTCTTATTAAACAGAAAGCAAAAGCAGAGGGATAAGAAAGAGGAGAAAGAAGATGAGGAAGGAAAAGAAAGCCGGTGGGCAGGGGATGACAAAGTCTCACGTCCAAGATGATGTAAGAAATTAGTCAAAGTCAGTGCCGGTGGTGGTGTCATCTGGTTCCCTCTGTCTGGCCTGGTCTGGTCAGGACATGTCAGAATTAGGACCATGGAGACTCAACCATGTTATGAAGGATCTGGGGTTCAAGGAGATGGTGGGGGTTGCAGCCATGATGCTGAAGCTTTCTCCTTTCAGTTCTCCCATTTTTTAGCTGGCCAGCATTCTTTGATTCCCCCCTATACTCACCCCCAAGTCTCATTTGGAAGATCCCAAAAGGGAAGGATAGAAGGAATAGCTCATCCTCTCATTATTTTGTTCACCAATTAGGCCTAATTTCTGCCATACTAATTTGAGTCCACTGATGATTGCTGGTCCCACACTACTCTTGTTTACCAGGCATATTCTTAAAATAGTCCCTGAATTATGTCAACAGTCTTTTTGTGTTGGATTAATTCAGTCTGCCAGTCTCCCTTTTGCATCTTTTCCCATCGACATTTAGCTTTATAGGTTGTTGTGACACTTAATGAACTTTCACTCATTTTTCCCAGTGGAGTTCACAAGCAGGGTAAATTTTCAGGCGGCCATACTGGGTCAGACCAAAGGTCCATCTAGCCCAGTATCCTGTCTTCCGACAGTGGCCAATGCCAAGTGCCCCAGAGGGAATGAACAGAACACGCCATCATTGAGTGATCCATCCCCTGTCACCTGTTCCAAGCTTCTGGCAAAAAGGTCAGACTGGATGGGCTCTGCCTCTTGAAATATATATAAGAACCATCCAAGGTGTACTCCCAACTGCAGTGCAACAACACAATAACAGTGGAGCCACCAGCAGCAGAAACTGAACAGTACTGGAAAAACATATGGGAGAAAGAGAAGACTCATAACACCAGTGCAAAGTGGCTGCAGGACCTGAGAACAGAGCACAGCAATCTCCCAGAACAGAAACCAGTCACCATCACAGTAGAGGACATCCAGCAGCGGGTCAAGAACATGAAGAGCTGGACAGCACCTGGACCAGACATGATCCACACCTCACTGGGCTAAAGAAACTAACAGCAGTGCTTATTGACGCCTAGCAGCCACAGATGAACCAGCTCTAGCGCAGGCTCCCACCCAAATGGCTAACCAGGAAGGACAGTGGCTGATCATTGAAAGACCCCTGCAAGGGGACAGAATGTCAACTACCGACCAATAACCGCCTCCCCACAACATGAAAAGTCCTATCAGGCATCATAGCTGCCAAGCTACGGGACCATATGGGCCAGTACTGAGCCACAAGCTCAGTTAAGGGCCATATTGGGGAACAAACACCAGAGGCTCAAAAACCCAGTTGCTTCATAGATAGAGCAGTCGCCCAAGACTTCAAGGTCTAAGACAGACCATCTGAGCACAGCCTGGGATTGACTAACAGGAAAGCCTACGGACTCAATGCCGCACCACCGTGATCTGTGAATGTCTGGCGCTATGGCAAAGTCACAGGACACTAAGGACCTTCCTCAAGAACTCAATGGGACTATGGAAGACAATACTGAAGTCAACTCAAGGCAGCTTGCACAGTGGCCATCAAGTTGTGCAATATACCAGGTTGATGCACTGTCCCCGCGCTGTTCTGCATAGGCTTAAACCCCCTCAGGCCAGTAATCACAAGGACTGGATATGGTACAGGTTCAGGGAGTGAACTACCATTCAGCCACCTCCTCGACAATGGATGACATCAAGCTGTATGCTAAGCATGAACAAGACATCGACTCGCATATCCACCTGACGCGGGATCTACAGTGAGGATATCGGGATGTCATTCGGACTGAGAAGTGTGGCCGCGATGGTAGTGAAGAGAGGGAGGTGTCAAGGACTGATGGGGTGGAACTACCCGGCCACATAGCAGACATACAGACCAGCTACAAGTCCTTGGCGATCCACAGTCAATGGAAACCATGATGAGGAGGCAAGGGAGACAGCAAACATTCAAGTATCACCAAAGGATAAGACAGGTCCTGAAGGCCAGCTCAGATGGCGAACAACAAGATCCCGCCATCAACGGATACGCCCTGCCAGTCATCAGATTACCCTGCCGTTATAGTGAGCTGACCAAAGGAGGACATGGGGGCTGGCCGATGTTGAAACCCAGAGCTCCTCACAATGCACGGGAGGTTTCCACCCCAAGTCCAACACCCAGAGGACTGTATACCAGCCGGAAAGAAGGAGGGCGGGCTTGGTGATCGTCAAGCCACTGTCCTGATGAAACCCGGAACATCCAGGAGTACATCAGTAAGATGGCCCCAAAGATGAGCTCGCTGAGAGAATAGCCTGAGCAGCAGCAGACATGCGAGGAAACCAAGCAGAAGAAGTTGCCATTGGGCAAGACAAGACTCTTCATGGAGGGTACCATGACAGATAGCTGAGGTGGCTGACATTGGGAATCCTAACCAGTGGCTGGAAAGGGCTGACTAAAAGAAGCACTGAGGCACTGATCATAGCAGCACAGGAACAGGCACTGAGCCCCAGATCCATTTGAAGCAGGGGTCTACCACACTAAGAGGAACCCAGGTGCAACTTGCAGGAGGCTCAGAACAGTCCAACACATAGTGCGAGATGTTAAGATGCAGCAGGACGTCATACACTGAAACGGCACAACCAGTGGCTGGCATTGTGTACAGGAACATTCTGCACAGCATTGGGCTGACCCTCCCAGACCAGATGGGGAGAATCACAGAGGATTGTGGAGATAGCAGGGGCTAAGCATTCTGTGGGACTTCCAGAATCCAGACGGACAGGTAGTACTGGCCAATAACCAGACATGTGGTATAGCAAGACCAGAAGACAGGCAGGTATGTCGTGTATAGAGTAAGCGTGCGCAAGTGACAAGCAACATCAGGAAGAAGGATATGGAAGTGGGAGAAGTACAGGGCCTGAAAGAAGGAACTAGAGAGATGTGGAAAAGTGAGGCCAAAGTGGTCCAGTGGGTGGTAGGAGCACTCGGGGCTGTGACTCCTAAGCTGGGTGAGTGGCCCAACAGATCCCGGAACAACTAGAGCTCTCGGTCCGAAGAGTGCAGTGCTAGGAACAGCTAAGTAACTGCGCATATATTATGTATATAAAAAAAAAATTTCCCTTCTTCTCTATGGGCTGGTATGTGTCTTCTCACCTCGGGTCACTTACCAGAGGCCTGGGAGTTGACGCGTTGTTGTGGGGAGGGCCAGGTTATTTGGCGTAGTTGTACGCGGTTCTGTTCCCTTGCAGGGTCTTCTATTGATCAGCACTGTCCTTCCTTATGTTAAGCAGTTTGGGTGGAGAGCCTTGCTCTAGCAGCTTGGTTATTCTGTTGCTGCTAGTGGTTCATGCACTGCTGTTAGTTTTTATGCAGTAGGTGTGGATCATGTCTGGTCCAGTGCTGTTCAGCCTCTCATGTTTCTTGACCGCTGCTGGATGTTCTTACTGTGATTGGTGACTGGTTTCTGTTCTTGGGCAGATTGCTGTGCTCTGTTCTCAGGTCTGCAGCACTTTTGCACTGTGTTTATGAGTCTTCCTTTCTTCCATATGTTTTTTCCAGTTTACGTTCAGTTCTGCTGCTGGTGGCTCTGCTGTATGTGTTGTTGCACTGCAGTTGGGAGTACACCTTGGATGGTTCTTTGGAGAACAGGGCATTTACTTTTTTGGCCTCTGCTTCTCTAGTGCATCTCCTTAGCCTGGAGATATGTATATGTTGGAATCTATGACACCTAACACACACTGAACCAGTGGGATTCTTGTTCCCCCAGAAAACCCCCATTATCATCAATGGCGGTTATCGAATACATGAGATATGGGTTATACAGACTCTTTTGTAGTCAGATCAATGGCTGTTTAATCCAAAGCAGAAAACCCCAATGGTCTGGAATTGTTGATGTTCTCTTGGTCTTGGGCAAAGTAATGCCACACTTTTGGGCTGGCTCTCAGCACGTACTTTTTGAATTGCTTTAATAGTGCACACTCTGTTCTCTCTTTTTACCCAATTATTTGACGTTCCCCTTGTTGAAATAAAAATCTTAGTGCGAGCGAGCACACTGCAGCGTGACGGCCCAGCTAACCCACTGAAGCATGCCAGACGCTCTGGTTTTCCACACTACAGTTGTTTGTTTTGATATAGGTTGTGCCCGGTATGATTAATTCACAGCGAGAACATTTTGTTTACCAGAAACATGCAGTGAATTTAAAAAAAAAAAAAACAAGCCCATCAAGGGCAGCTGGGAAATTGAACAGCTCTGGGAAGCTTGGCTTTCTTTAGCTGGTTAAATATTTCAGCCACGTGGTACTACCTGGGATTCTGTGCTAGGCAGGGGTCAGATGAGATGATCGCCATGGTTCTTTCCAGCTTTAAAAATCAATGAATCTCTGAACTAAAATCCACCCCCACTGGGGAATCAGGCATCATGACAAAGTTTGCTGACTGGTGACAGCATATACATACTGGAATGGGCTTGACCCATTAAAAGACTCTCTGCACAACTGGCAGTGTATGAGTGCCAGCCAAGGGGAATGCCCTGGTAGATCACATGCAGCAAGGCTGTCACTAAAAGTGTGTGAAGCCTGTGTAAGGAGGAAGTGTCTCTGTGCACATCGCAGAGTGGTACTTGAGTATCGTGTGTAGCATATATGATGTGCAAGATCACCCACTGTCCTTGGATCTGTGCAATGCCCAGGTGCACAAGCCATTTAGTCCTGTTGTGTTTCAGTTTTCCCATCAGGGATAATGATACCTACTTCAGAGGAAGCTTTGTTCATCAATGTTTGAGCATGGCCCTGCTAAACCCAGGACTGTGAGCTCAATCCCTGAGGGGGATATTTAGGGAACTGGGGTAAAAATCTGCCTGGGTATTGGTCCTGCTTTGAGCAGAGGGTTGGACTAGTCCCTTCCAAACCTGATATTCTAAGGTTCCCCAAATGGAAAGTGTCATATGAAGTATTACTGAAATGTAAAACCTAATACAAGGCAATTGAAAAAAACCCTATAGAATACAATATTTGAGAATGATGACTTGAAGGGCCCAGCCAAGCTCCCACCACCATGCAGTTCTCCATCACTCCACAACCTACCCATAACTTTGCCCCCTAAAACACATCCTAAGGTCTAAATTAGTGGTTCTCAACCAGGGGCCTCTGGGGAACTGTGAGAATGTTTTAGGGGGTCCGCCAAGCAGGGCCAGTGTTAGACCCGCTGGAGCTGAGGCCAGAAAGCCAAAGCCCCACCTTATGGGGCTGAAGCCTCGGGGCCCAAATTCTGCCACCTGGGGCTGAAGGTGAAGTTTCATGGGGGGACGTGTGGCATGGGGCCCCAGGCAGTAGCCCTGCTTGTGTCCCTCTAATGCTGGCTCTGTCTTTTACATGCAGAAAACGAGTTATTGTGGCACAGGTGGGCTGTGGAGTTTTTATAACATGCTGGGGCGAGAGGGGAAGGGGCTCAGAAGGAAAAAGGTTGAGAACCTGTGGTCTAAATAACAGATTTCTAGATTGTAAAACCCCACATCCTATGAGAGGTACCCACTTACAGTGCACTGTAACCTACAAATATTACAAGGTTACTCACTGCAGAAAACCCAGTGTCAGTTCCTAGATCATACTATTAAAAATACAACCTGGCAAGGGTTACACCCTGCCACACCAAAAAGTGAATACACTCAGTGACACCAAATGGATCAGTCCCTTCAGTGCTGTGCCTAAAAAATATTCTCCTATACCACCAAAGAAGCCTGGCTGAGAGTTATTGACATTCAATTAGAGGAAGATATCTGTCTAAATCTCCTAGAGTGCTCTGGGAATCCCAGCTTCTGTGTCCATAATACACGCTTAATAAACAATTCATGGACTCACTCAATGGCATACGGAACAAGCCAATATAGAGGAAAATGAGAGGGCACTGGTGGGGCAATACTGAATGATGGGGCATTATTGGCTTTATCCAGTGCCAACAGATGTCAGTGAAAGCACTCTCATTGACCACTGATTGAACTGGGCTGTAAACAGCAGTGGGGAACCAGCTGGGTCCCTCCTCTCACTGGTCACTTTTAGACTTCTTAAAGTTTGAGTTATTAAAATGACGGCGGAAGAGATTTAGAAAACACAGCCTATGAGGACAGGTTGAAAAACCTGGCCATGTTTCAAAGAAGGCTGAGTGGGGACGGATAACAGTCTGGTTGTTATGCAGAGGACAATGACCAAATGTTCTCCATGTCCACCAAGGGCAGGACAAGTAATCGGCTTAGTATGCAGCAAGGGAAATTTGGGTTAGATGTTAGGAAAGTTTTGTAACTATGAGGACAGGTAACCACTGAAATAGGCTTCCCAGGCAGGTTGTGGAATCCCCTTCATTGGGGTTCTTAAAGAACAGGTTAGACAAACCCCTGTCAAAGGAGGTCTAGGTATTCTTAATCGTCCCTCATCATGGGGGGATCAGCTAGATCAGTGGTTCTCAACCAGGGGTCCAGGGCCCCCTAGAGGGCCTCGAGCGGGTTTCAAGGGGGCCTCCAACCAGGGCCAGCATGGGGCCCAGTGCAGAAAGCTGAAGTCTCAGTGCAAGGGGATGAAGCCCAGGTCCCTGAGCCTCGCCACTCGCTTCTAAAACTGAAGCCTGAGCAATGTAGCTTTGTGGGCGCCCTTGTGGCATGGGGCCCCAGGCAATTGCCCTGCTTGTTACCCCCTAATGCCGACTCTGGCTTTTATATGCAGAAAACCAGTTATTGTGGTACAGGTGGGCCGTGGAGTTTTTATAGCATGCTAGGGGGGCCTCAGAAAGAAAAATGTTGAGAACCTCTGGACTAGATGACCTACCTAAGTCTCTTCCATCCTTATAGTTATATGATTGCATGATTTTCAGAGGTACAAAGGGTAACTAGGCACCCACTGGCCACTGACTTTAATCTGCGCTGCAGAATTTTGTAAGGGACATGTAATTTGGGGGAACGAGGTATGCTAGAGTCCATTGAAACATTCCCAACATTAATGTTTTGGAAACATTTTGATTTGTAATGTGGGCTTCATTTGGGGCCAGCAGGCCTAGTGGCCAAACAGTCTCTCTGAGCCTCAAGATGGCTCTCCTGAGCAGTCCAGGGCCCAGCAGCCAAGCCAAAGTTCATGACCCTCCAGGACCTCTCAGGAGGATGGGGAAATGGGGAAAAGCAGGGGGATGCAGGCCCTCCCACTCCACCATGTCCAAGCCCAAGAGAAGAGAGGCTACCACTCTAGATCAACCTCCTGTGGGCTGCTTCCTAACTTTTCCATTTTCCCTTCAGTTCAGGGGGTAGCCCTAGCCTTCTGCTTACACAGACTCAGTAGTTTAGGGCTTCTGCTGTGGTGAGGACACTGCCCATCTCACCCTCAGAGTCCAGTTGTCCCCCCTTAGTCCAGGGGGAGGGGAATCGTGACCAAGTCCTATATACAGTGTCCAGGTCCTTCCCCTGTAGAGTGCTCTGCCTCAGGGGCTGTGGCCTAGCTGCCTTCTTGCAGCCAGTACCCAGAGCTCCCTTTTAAGCAGGTCCTAAGGGAGCATGCCCAACTGGTAGAATGAGCAGCACTAAGTCCATAAGTTCACATGCACAACATGAATGAAATCCTGGTCCCATTGACGTCAGTGGCAAACCTCCCACTGACGTCAATGGGGCCAGGATTTCTCCCCAAATGTGTTGACATCTTTATTTATCAGGGGCTTAAGAAAGATCAGAAAAGATTTTCACAGAAATATGATACTCTCAGTTGTCCATCATTTTGGCATCAAATCAATGTCAGCGTTCTGGAGCCAGTTTAGAAAATGAAACCTAATACACCTCTGTCAATAATTAACTTGCTCTGAACAAGTAATTAATAATAAATGATTTTGTAGACACACTCTGCCTCTTTATTTGTTCAAGGGAGACTTTTGAATAAATGTTAATTTTTTTCATCCATTTGTTGTTCAAAATTATCTACTGAAATTTCTGTGAATTTTATTTTCTCTGTGGCTTGCTATTTGAGCTATTTTGCTTAGCTGTGATAGGTCACTTGAGGGACATTGCATTGTTTCTTAATCTCTAGTTCAGGGACTGGCAACCTTTGGCACACAGCCTGCCAGAGAAAGCTGCTGGCTGGGTTGGCCGGCTTGTTTACCTGCAGCCTCCTCAGGTTCGGCTGGTCGCAGCTTCCACTGGCTGCAGTTCGCCCTTCCAGGCCAATGGAGCCTGCGGGAAGGGTGGCGAGCACATCTCTTGGCCCACACCGCTTCCCACAGCCCCCATTAGCCTGGAACGATGAATCACAGCCAGTGGGAGCTGTGATCGGCCGAACCTGTGGATGCTGCAGATAAACAAACTGGCCTGGCCTGACAGCAGCAGCGGCTTTCCCTGGTGGGCCACGTGCCAAAGGTTGCCGATTCCTGCTCTAGTTGGATGAATGTGACTCTGGTTATAATGCTTCTAATGTGAGTGTGCTTGGAAAGTGAATTTAAAATGTTCTGTCTGCAACTATTTGAGCATGTGAGCTTAAAATGTGCTTTCTGAAACATTTGCGGTAGTAAAACTCAGTCTCAGGAACGCTAGCAGAAAGGAAACTCTAGTGAGCAAGAACACAGCCCTAAATCAATCTTTAAAACAATGTTGTTATAAATATTTGTGGAACTATTTTTGCTGTACATGGTCAGCTCTGACGCAGGCTGCTGTATCTCTGAGTTTATATGGAACCGTGGGCTGGTGGGTGGGAAGCAAGTGACATGGTAGATGTAGGAAGTTTTTCCACTAACAAAAGCCACTAATGACAAATGAGCATTTGCTTTCACTTTGTTGCAGAGCAATAATACCAAGTGAGACCCACAGCCCTGGCTCTAAACTTGATAACAGCTGGAGAGTTAATATAAACGACTTGACCGACGTGAGGAATAGTGCAGAGTATCTCAGCAGCAATCTCACCGGCTTCCACTTGAAGCCTCATTCTGTCAGCCAAGAGCTCATTGTTTAATTTGGGAAGCATCAAACTAAATCCTTCTCTTTTTTCCATAAAAACCCATGAGATAGCACTACGAAGCTCCAGGCGGCCCTATTATCATAATATACGCAGAGAACTGGAAGGGATCTCTTGGGTCATCAAGTCCTGTCCCTGCTACCACCGGCTACCCCATCCAATAATCCCATTCAGAAATTTCTCAAGATCCATTTTAAGCCTAGATAGGTTGTTTCTCCCCCAGTACCTCTACTGGGTGGCTGTTCCAGAACCATACTCTTCTGATGGTTAGAAACCTTCTTTTAATTTTAAAAGATTCATAAATTCCAAACCAGAAAGGAACATTGTGATGATCTAGTCTGACCACCTGCGTAGCACAGGTAAGAGAACGTCCCCTAGAGCAGATCTTATAGAAAAAGTCCCTTCTTGATTTACAAATTGCAAGTCATGGAGAATCCACCATGACCCTTGGTAACTTGTTCCAATGGTTAATTTCTCTTACCTTTAAACATTTATGCCTTATTTCCGGTCTGAATTTGTCTAGCTTCAACTTCCAACCATTGGAGTGAGTTCTACTTTTAAGGGCCCACCAAAGCCCCCACAGCCATGCAATTTTCTATCACCCCGTGTAGTATCAGGGACATTGAGAGAAGGAGAAGAATGTCGGTTAATTTCAGGGAAACGTTAGCATGCCCGGGGAGATCAATTTTTAATGTATCATTAATAATAGCCACTGGTTTTTCCATCTCGGAGATCTCCAAGCGCTTTATGGAGGTGTGAAAAAGCAACACTTCAAGAAGCTCCTGGTGGAATTTGAATCTGCAGCATCCCAGATCTAGCAGTTGCAGCTATAACACACTGCCTCATAGCATTTCTCCAGCAAAGCCTCAAGTAACCTCTGTAACAAAAGCAGATTCCGCTGTTAGACTTATGATTTGTTCCTCATCGCTGAGATGAGCATAAGGGAACTAAACGTCTTCCTGTCTTTATCTGCTGTCCACACTTCTGAGGCCTGTTCTACAGTATGGGGCTAACTTGACCTAAGTTACACAACTCCAGCTACGTGAATCACTTATTGCAGTGTCTACACTGCCCTGGGTCGACAGGAGACACTCTCCGGTCGACTTACAATACGCTTCTTGTTCTGGTGGAGTACTGGAGTGGATGGGAGAGTGATCTGCGGGCAATTTATCAGGTTTTCACTAGACCCACTAAATCAACCCCAGGTGAATCAATCGCTATAGTGTCGATCCATGGTGAGTGTAGACATACTCACAGTCTAACCAGGTACAGCCATCCCATTTTCCTCCCCTGCTTCCAAAGTAATTGCGCCTAATTCTTCAGTCTATGTTTAACACCTGTGACAAAGTTCCTCCTCCACCTTGGTGGGTCCTGCGCTTATTGGCGGATTTGTTCACCTCAGTGATCTTCCCTTCTTGTGGAACCCACAGTCTAAGTCAGCTCCTCCTGTGTCTGATCAGGAGTTGGAAGGTTTGGGGGGAACCCAGGCCCCACCCTCTCTCCGGGTTCCAGCCCAGGGCCCTGTGGATCGCAGCTGTCTATAGTGCCTCCTGTAACAGCTGCATGACAGCTACAACTCCCTGGGCTACTTCCCATGGCCTCCTCCAAACACCTTCTTTATCCTCACACAGGACCTTCCTCCTGGTGTCTGACAATGCTTTCCTCCTCAATCCTCCAGCAGTACAGTCTCTCACCTCAAGCTCCTTGCCTTCTTGCTCCCAGCTCCTCACACACGCTCCTTCTCCTCTGGCTCCTCCCTGCCTGACTGGAGTGAGCTCCTTTTTAAAGCCAGGTGCCCTGATTAGCCTGCTTGATTGGCTGCAGGTGTTCTAATTAAAGTAGCTATCTCTACTGCCTTCTAGAAAGATCTTAATTGGCTCCAGGTGCCTTGATTAACCTGGAGCAACTGCCATTTGGTTACCATGGTCCTAGGGATTTGTTTAGCCTGGGGCTAACATACCTGTTTCTCAGTACTTTACTGTAGCCATCTGCCCTTGCCCCATCACACACCATATCACAGGTGAATTTTGAAATGTAAAAGAAAATGTCCTCTTTCCCAATTATTCCATTCAGCTGTTAAGAGGTGTCACCCAAGTACAAATTGGGATGTGGCGGTGCTACACTAGGTCATCCCCTTTGACTTCTGTCTGCCTCTTGATCACAGAATGTGGAGATAAGACCTCTGATTTCAGACAGTGCTGCATTTTCCCCCACCCCACAAAAATATGACACCAGTAACAACTAGAAACCCCAACCAAGACTGTGCCTTGCATAAACACATGGTGAAAGACAGTCCAACCACCCCAAAGATCTTACAGTCCAAACAAAGATAGAGAAAGGAATTACAACTATCTCCATTTTATTGAGATGGGACTAAAAGACAGAGTTCAAATAACATGCTGAAGGTCAAACAGTAAGCCAGTAAGTGAATGCAGATCTCATGTTCCAGGGCAGTATTGTAGCCACAAAAACATTTTCCCACTTTTCATATAGTTCAGTTATTTATCCCCAGACAGGTTAACTCAGCATTGCTCTGTACAGTGTATTCTTCAGTGCTTCACCCAATCTACCTTTAAATGAGTCATTGTGTTTCGTAGCATTTTCCTTGAAAGATTATCTCAGGGGTCACCAACCTTTCAGCAGTGGTGTGCCGAGTCTTAAGGCTTAGCGTGCTGGTAAAACATTTTAATGTTTTTTAGAAGGTCTCTCTATTAGTCTATAATATATAACCAAACTACTGTTATATGTATAGTAAACAAGGTTTTCAAAATGTTTCAGAAGCTTTATTTAAAACTAAATGAAAATGCAGATCTTATCAGTTTAGTGTGATGCTTGCCCTTGCTTTTCCTTGCCGAGTTTTCCAATATTTGGTGGCACGTACTTGGATACTTTAAGCTGCACACAGGCTTCTGAGTGATCAGTTGTTAATCGGCTGGAACCCCAGACTGGCAGCTGAGGTGAGTGGAGCTGGTGGCTGGTAGGGCTGAGCAGGGCAGGAAGCCTAGACCCTGTCTGGCAGGGGGCCTGCGCTGGAACTCCAACCAGAAGCAAGGGGAGTGGGGATGAGGCGGGGACCCCAGAGTGGCAGCGGGTTGAGTGACTCAGCCCGCCCTGCTCTGGGGTTTTGGCTGCTGACTCCTGCCAGCCGGGGTCACAGCCCGCTGCAAGTCTGGAGTTCCTTCCCCCATGCCAGCAGCAGGTGCTGAGCGTGACCAGTGGTGGGACCTCGTCTAGCAAGGGGCCAGCAGTGGGAACCTGTCATAAACAGATAGCTAAGGATTAATGTCTCTTTCACCTGTAAAGGGTTAACAAACAGTGACCTGCAACACCTGACCAGAGGACCAATCAGGAAACACGATACTTTCAAATCTCGGTGGAGGGAAACCTTTGTTTGTGGTTTTTGGGTTTTGCTTTGTTCTCTCTGAGTCCTGGAAGGGACTAGATGTGCAACCAGGTTTCTTGCCAATCTCCCTGCTACAGTCTCTTATATATTCAGAATAGTGAGTATTGAGTAAAAAGGCGGTTATAGTCTTCTGATTGTTTCTGTATTTGCAACTGTGTATCTGGCTGGTAGAGTTTTAATGTGTATTTGGCTGAAAGTATTTTAAATTGTATTTCTGCTGGAGAAAGCTTTTTCTCTATTGTCTATAAGCTGAAAGACCCTGTAATATTTACCATCTAGATTACAGAGATAACTTTTACTATTTTTCTCTCTTTTTTATTAAAAGTTTTGCTTTTTAAGACCTGTTTGATTTTTTCCCTAGTTGAGGCTCAAGGGAATTGAGTCTGTACTTACCAGGGAAGTGGTGGGAGACAGGAGAAAGAAGGGAGGGGAAAAGGGGAATCCCTTTGTTTAGATTCACGGAGCTTGAATCTGTATTGCCTCTGGGTGAGGTGGAAAGCCTCTGTTTTAAGATTCAAGGAGTTGAATCCCAGTGATCTTCAGGGTAACCCAGGGAGGGAAAGCCTAGGAGAGGCACTAGTGAGGGAAAGAGTTTACTTTCCTTGTATTAAGATCCAGGGGGTCTGGATCTTGGGGGCCAGGGAAGGTTTTGGGGAGACCAGAGTTTATCAAGCACTCAGAGTCCTGATTGGTGGCAGCGTATCAGATCTAAGCTGGTAATTAAGCTTAGAGGAATTCGTGTTAATACCTCATTTTTGGACTCTAAGGTTCAGATTGAGGAAAGAATACTATGACAGAACCCCAGTGTGGTGGTGGGCTGAGCGGCTCAGCCCGCCCCACATGCCATCAAAAATTGGCTCACATGCCACCTTTGGCATGCATGCTGTAGGTTGCCGACTCCTGGATTATCCTACTCTGCCATAAATCTCAACTTTTTTCATAATCTCCTTTTAACTACTAGTTTAGTGATTGTACAGCCAGTTCTGTTCTGAATTATTTAGTTTTCCAAAAAGCACATTTAAAAAATACCAAACAAGCATAATGCACAGATGGTGACAATAGTTCATACGCAAATTATATTGCAAGTTGTATACTGTACATAAATGAAGACGAACAGTGGCACGGATCTTGAAAGGGAATCTGTGTATTGTTCCTTACAGCAATATATCTCTTTGTACTAACAGCAGAATCTGAACTCATGTTGATCACTTTTAATAACTTCTCTAACCATTTGCCTAGTTTTCCATTAACATATTGGCTTAAGTCCAATTCCAAAGCTAGCCAGTAATGGTCTGAGATATATGCACTGGAAGGCTTTGAGACCACGTAATGTCTTTGTTGCTAGTAAGGATTCATCCCCTGAATACGTTTTGCAAAACTGTTTCAGCCTCCAGATTGTTCATGAGTTGCTAACATCCATGATTAGCTCTTGATCCCGTGGTATTGTTTCTGCTTCCTGCCCGGGTGAATGAAACTGTTTATATCAAAAAATGACGGAAAGAATAATGAGTAGCGTATAAAGAGTCAAAAAATGCAAGATGGAGATGATTGAAATCTCCTGCTGTTACAGGTCCCCCAGAAGAAATGCGACGGTGGAGTGACAAATGCTGTGGGTTTTTTCCTGGCACCTGTTCCGTCTGTAACCCGTGCTAACTGAGTGTAGCTCTTTCTCTTGGTCTTGTTGCAAACCCATATATGGAGGCTTATGAGTGCTACTGGCCCTGACCAAATAGAGGTGGATATTTAGCACAAACAGTCAAGACTTGTGCTTTTAGATATCAAGGTCCTGGTTTTATCTCTACAGATAACCTGTCTAAAAGGCTGCAAGATACATGTCTAAAGAGTCGATCAATGTTGAGCCTGCATCGTTAATCCCTAATACCAAGGATGGTCTCATCCTAAACCATCATCGTTAGAGGCTGGCTTAAAGCCTGAAACATGAATTCCATCTTCTTTCCAAAAGCATTTTTAGCACAAATTCTTCTAAGTCTAGACAATCTTGTTCTCCATATAAATGGCCAATCTCTTTTTCAACCTTACTAAGCTCTTGTGATTTATCTCACCTCACTGTACCCACCGTCCCCCTCTCTGGGCCATCACAGCCACCGTGGATGGAAGATATAAATGAGCCGACCCACTTGTAGGAATAAGACTGTTTAGAACTGGTGTCCAACTCTTTGGAGGAGTTCGTGTGCAGCAATCTATTTCAGGAACATGCCACCCTATCTACCTGAGGAGCCATTTCCTTTGACTCACCTTGGATTCTGGCAATTGACACACTCCCATATATTACGTACTAAGACTCTGTGCAGTTATTTTTAAATTATGTGCTCAGCTGAGTGACCTTAGTGGAAAACTGCCAACAAGTGCACAAAAGTTTAATTGAATTAGGTCTAAATAATATGGTCTTAAACTCTTAGCACACATACTCAGCTACTGACATTGTTTCACGTTCTTGGTGAGGTGATCTGTTCCTTGTTTCTGACCTTTTTATAGGGGAGACAATTACAGTGCAGACTGAAAGGAATCCAAAAATCCATGCTCAATGTGCAATCTTTTCCCATTGTTGCAAGGCTAGCACCAAAAGTTCTTCTAGAAGAAAACTTTTGAGACCTGGAGAGAAAGATCCTCCAGTGCTGTGAATGACAGAGTTCAATAAACCAGAACAGATTGGACATTCTTTATTGCAGCTGGTACTGTATGATGAGAGTGATTTCTAAAACAATGTCTTGCCCTTATTCCCCACAGATCTCAAAACACTTCATGTGTGTGCCACACTGTCTGCATTTCTACCGATGGGGGAGATGAGGTAAGGGGTGAAGAGAGACTTCTGAAGGTCAAGCAGCAAACTACTAGCAAAGCCAGAACTATAACCCAGGTGATGTAACTGTCCTACCTAGTTTCTAGAACAAGTAGCAACATTTAACCATCTGCACAATCAGGCATAGGGATTGCCTGATCTAGACACAGTGGAGTTTACTCGTTCTAAGTCTAAATATGGTGGTCTACATTTTCAGAAGTGCCTCCAACTGCCCATCTGATACTGTTGCTGCAAAAGTCATCCCATGGACTTCAGTCACGCTCTAGTCTGTTTTCTGTTTGGAGCAGTAGGGTTTAGCTGCTCAAAAGTGTCTTTGTCTGGGGTTGGGAGCCCAAAATCCACATGGCCATAATGAATGTGGGCTTCTGAAGACCTGAGCCTGTGAGCCTAGATTGGCAGGCACCGTATACGGACCCGATGCTCTCTGTCATGCAGACACAATGATTGTCAGCAGATATAGAACCTGAGTCCGCAGCATCAAAAGCGTAGCCCCTCACCACTTGATCTAAAGGGTTAACTCCATCAGGATCACTGAGCCACCTGCCTCACCTGCCATCACATTCAAACGTCTTGTCACTGCCTCCAAAACCCTGTAGGCCTCAACATCTACCTGCCAGGCTCATTTTCCACTGCTCCCTCCACCCCATCAGTGACATTAGCCTCATCCACCCAATCAGCAGCTCCTCGCAAGGACTTTCACCCATCTTCCTCCATGACACTCCTTTGCATGGAGCTCATCCCACCTGGACATCCCCTGCTGTTACAATGCATCCCCTGCTGTTACAATTCGAATACAGACTGTGGTTATGAATCTATGTATGTGTGTGTATAGAATACTATGCTCATCACCTGTAAGGGAAGGTGTGGAATCCATCTGATTTACTCTTTCAAGTTTGAGGAGTAATAAGGAATGATTTCTATCCTATCTAAATAACCAAACATTAACTTGGATGTGACCAACCAGAATAATCACCACTTTGCTAACAGGTCATGCCTCTTCCCACCACCGTGTCTCTGTCTACCTTGGGACTGTGAGCTCCATGAGAGAACAGCTGTGATGTCATCTCTGTTTTCAAAAAGCACCAGGCACACAATCAGTAATATCAAGAATTATCCTCCACATGCGCTAGCCATAAGGAGGAGACAATCACCTGTACTATGCTAGTGTATGCCATCAGCATGAGGGCTGTTTGAATAACTGATTGTTGGCTTACTAGCAATTCCATAAAATCAAAAACAACAACAAAAAAAGTTTTGAAACTTTTTGGCAAATCAAAAAGTATAAAAGAAAGAAAAAAATTTATAAGAACAAAAAGTTTTTATTTTGACAAAATCAAAACATTTTGTTTAAATGTTGACAATTTTAAAATACTTTTGATTTTTTTTAAAATAAAAAGAAAAAAATTGAAACAAAAAGTGTCTCTAATTAAAAAAAACAACAAATTTCTTCTTCAAATATCTGTCCCTCTGAGTGCTCCACCTTGCGTGTGTGCCCAGATACCCCAGGGGGAGAACAAGTGAGGCTGAGCCCCAAAAAGTCAGTAGCTGAGTCAACTAGTTATAATCAATGATACTGTGTATCAAAATATGTTGAGTAAGGTCTTTTATGAAAGCTTGGAATGTTCTGAACTTGATGGTCATTCGGAGATTCGAATACAGACTGTGGTTATGAATCTATGTATGTGTGTGTATAGAATACTATGCTCATCACCTGTACTACAATTTCAAACACACACCTCACGGCCAGGTATTTACACAAAGCCCAACACAAGTAACACTCAGTGGTACAATCCAGCAAAGGACAAATGATGGACCATTTAACAGGAAGACACTGAGATGTCCTGACTACCACATCGAATAGCCATGAATTATCATAGTCGAGAGAAATAAAAAAAACAACCTGGATACCTGTTAAAAGGGGAGGGGGCTTGAAGTGAAAGGTACACTAAAACCTGCCTTAGTGACCACCTGTGGAGAAAGACTCCCTGTTATAAGCAACTACTTGCAGAAGTCATGGAAAGTTTTTCCTATAATTTAAGTGTGAAGAAACTGAAGAGCAACAGCCTGTCATCTGCGGCCAGCAACCACATTTTCTTACTCCCATCCATAAAAACAAACCTGTAGGAGAAACCAATCTTCCTTAGTTCTGTGCTGCTGCTGGCAGCGGTGCTGCCTTCAGAGTTGGATGCTCAGCCAACAGCTGCTGCTCTTTGGCCATCTGGCTTTAAAGGCAGAGCAGGAAGCAGTGGCTGCTGGCCAGGTGCCCTGCTCTGAAGGCAGCACTGCCACCAGCAGCAGCTCAGAAGTCAGCGTGGCATGGTATGGTATTGCCACCCTGACTTCTTTGCTGTTGCTGGGCATGGTGCTGCCATAAGAGCTGGGCGCTCAGCCAGCAGCTGCTGCTGCTCTCCCATTTGCAAGCCTTTGAGGAGAGACCACCTCTTACAAGCAACCACTTTTGCTAATGCCCATGAGTGGTCACTCTTGGCAGGTTTTACTGTATCCATAAACTGAGGGGCAGCCTCTAAGCAGGTAGCTGTCAATGAAATGCTGGATCTGCTCTATGACAGGAAGCACGGTGGGACACCATTCAAAGGTAATGGGTAACATATTGTGATGGGGCAAGGCCAGATGGCTACAGTAAAGTACTGAGAAACAGGTATGTTAGCCCCAGGCTAAACAAATCCCTAGGACCATGGTAACCAAATGGCAGTTGCTCCAGGTTAATCAAGGCACCTGGAGCCAATTAATCTTTTTCTAGAAGGCATAGAGATAGCTACTCTTAAATTAGAACATCCTGCACCATCAAGGCAGGCCTAATCAGGGCACCTGGCTTTTAAAAGGAGCTCACTCCAGTCAGGTCCAAGGAGGAGCCAGAGAGAAGGAGCGTGTTGTGAGGAGCTGGGAGCAAGAAGGCAGGAGGTGAGAGTGAGAGAGGTACTGCCTGGAGGATTGAGGAGGACAGCGAATCAGACACTGCAGGAGGAGGTCTGGTGTGGTAAGAATTGGTTTGGACCAGGAGACCATGGAGCCAGTAGCCCAGGGAGTTGTTGTAGCTGTAATGTAGCTGTTACAGGAGGCACTATAGACAGCTGTGATCCACAGGGCCCTGGGCTGGAACCCGGAGTAGAGGGCAGGCCTGGGTTCCCCCCAAACCTTCCAACTCCTGATCAGACACAGGAGGAGCTGACCCAGACTATGGATTCCACAAGAGGGGAAGATCACTGAGGTGAACAAATCTGCCAATAAGCGCAGGACCCACCAAGGTAGAGGAGGAACTTTGTCACAATATATTAGAAAAGGGAATTCATCTGCTATAGAAGTGCAAAGTCTGAAGTTGCATCTCTGTGTTTATTTTCTATGTACCTTGTATGTGTTTCTTTTTCCTCACTATTTCATCTTTGAGTCTGTGATTTTTCTATTAAATAAACTTTTTGTTTATTTATATCCCCAGCAGGTCTCTGTTGTGCAAACTGTGTGGAGTGTGTGCACTAACGTGAACCAATATCCGGGGGCAGGTTTCACTCCTGCAGGAGTGATGAACCAGAGGGGAAAAGTCCGAGTGTCTGGTAGTTAAGAACTCAGGACAGGGGGATTTGGGGAGACTCAGGACTGGAACGACTGTTGCGGTCCCCTTGCAAAGAGTAACTGGGCTGGTGGAAGCCAGGGTGAGACCTCTATGCTTGTGGGCTGGCTAGGGGCGTCAGGCCACTGAGCCATAGCAGCACAGTGTTTAGGCACCCAAAGTTACAAGGCACGTGGTAACAGAACCACTTACTGGTCTGGGTGGCTCCCCAAAATGTCACACACCCATGCATCTGTGATAGGAGATTTTTCTTCAGCAGAGTCTGTGGGTCCATGCCTGCACCCTACGAACCTTGTGGTCTGGCCCCAGGTATCCGTGGGGGAGAGTGGACCCACTGCGACTCCAGTTCTTTTTTAACTTCCTGCAGCTAGAGATGGAGATTGCAGTGCCATCTACGTACCTGACACCTCTACCATCTTTGGTCTTTATTTTACTTCTTTTGATTTTAGTTTTTTTTTCCATCTTGGCACTAGTTTTCAGTTTGTATGTGTCTTTGGATCATTTCCCTCACCTCCAGCCTTTGCTAGCCATGGCTTAGGTCTCCAAATCTTGGTCTTTCTTCCTCAGCCATGGTATTTCCTTGGTGAGTTATGCTCCCAGATTCTAGGCTTCAAACCCTATCAAAGGTCTTTGGACCTTAGCAACAGGCATTCCAACCACTTCTGTGGCTTCTCAGAGTCCACATCCTGAGTGCAAAGTCTACACTGGGCTTAAAAGCAGAGCTTGCAAGCTGAGGGAAGATAGTCTGAAGTTCCTTCTAATGGAGCAATCTCTGAGACCTGCAGGGGCCGATATCCCTCCTTCCCCTCCCATACAGTGGCCTCAGTCTCACAGAGTGAACCAGTGGCCACTATGAATTTAGCTCCAACTCCAGAAAGCAAAGAAAAGAGGACATTTGAAGAGCTCTCCACACACTCCAGAAAAAAAGAGATGCCAGCCCCCTGAGATGGACATGAAGCATCAGGACAGATGTCCCCAAAGGAGACCTCACATCCTGTTCCAGGTATGACTGAGACTTCTGCTTCCTCCAGCACGAAGGGTACAGTACCATCGAAGAGATCTTCCACCATTCCATGTGAAGAGAAGTCTCTAGGCAAACAGTTGTGTTTGACACCATTCTCTGTATCTGCGGAGGCTTCTGGACATGGGGAAGCCACCAGCCTCAACTTTGGTACTCTTTAAGGGCCATGGGCATAGGGACCATGTGAACCATGGAGATAAGGAGCAAGCAGACTGCCCATATGGACTGTCTCCAGTGCCACTTAACCTGCCACAGCTGGAGGTATTGCCCTGGATCGCTAGCACTGACACTTTCCATGATGCTGTTCACATGACAGAGGAGGCAGATTCCCCCTACTGACAGTTGCAGAGGGGGTGTCCTTCTTATACCAGTGCACCCACCAGCACTGATCTGCCCATTGGTGCCACCATATCCCACCATGAAAACCAGCCTGACAGTACTGGATTGTCTGGCAGCTCCCACATGGCTGCCAGTACCAACACCCTTACAGCATGGGGAATGACACAGTTTCTAAAATGGACATTGCTGTCCAGGACTTCACCATCTTTCCCTTCTGTTCTCTATCTCCTGCACAGTACCTGAGGAGGAGACCCCAGGATCTGGACATCATCCTCCCTATCTACTTTGGCAGGTATCAGAGGGGTAGCCGTCTTAGTCTGGATCTGTAAAAGCAGCAGAGAATCTTGTGGCACCTTATAGACTAACAGACGTTTTGGAGCATGAGCTTTCGTGGGTGAATACTCACTTCGTCAGATGCATGTAGTGGAAATTTCCAGGGGCAGGTATATATATGCTAGCAGCCAAGCCTATGAGAGAACAAGGTTAGTATCAATCAGGGTTAAGGAATGAGGCCCTGTTCAGCAGTTGAGGTGTGAAACGCAAGAAGAGGAGAACTGTTTCTGTAGTTGGCAAGCCATTCCAGTCTTTGTTCACCATGAGCTGAATGGTCAATTTGCAGATACTGAAGCTCAGCAATTTCTCTTTGAAGTCTGGTCCTAGAAATTTTTTTTTCTGCAGGATGGCCACTAAGGTCTGCTGTAGTGGTGGCCAGGGAGTTGAAATGCTCTCATACAGGTTTTGTATATTGCCATTCCTAATATCTGATTTGTGTGCATTTATCCTTTTCCGTAGAGACTGTCCCAGTTTGGCCGAGTATCATAGCAGAGGGGCATTGCTGGCATATGAAGGCGTAATTACAATTGTGGACGTGCAGCTGAATGAACCGGTGATGGTGTGGGCTGATCTGGTAGGTCCTGTGATGGTGTCGCTGGTGTAGATATGTGGGCAGAGCTGGCATCGAGGTTTGTTGCATGGATTTGTTTCTGGAGCTAGAGTTACTATGCGCGGTGGTGCAGTTACTGGTGAGAATATATGTTTCACCAAATATGTTTGGCAGGTTGTCTGTGATGAGGACTGGCCTGCAGCCCAAAGGCCTGTGAAAGTGTGGGATCATTGTCCAGGATGGGTTTAAGATCCCTGATGATGCGTGGAAGGGTTTTAGCTGGGGACTGTATGTGATGGCCAGTGGAGTCCGGTTGGTTTCTTCTTGGTTTGTAGTTGCAGTAGGAGGCTTCTGGTACACAGTCTAGCTCTGTTGATCTGTTTCCTTATTTCCTCGTGTGGATAATTGTAGTTTTGAGAATGCTTGGTGGAGATTTTGTAGGTGTTGGTCCTCTGTCTGAAGGTCTAGAGCAGATGCGGTGTACTCAGAGCTGCTGTAGACAATGGATTGTGTGATGTGCCCGGAATGGAAGCTGGAGGCATGAAGGTAGGCATAGCGGTCGGTAGGTATTTTCGATATAGGGTGGTAAATGTGACCATCACTATATTCACGTGTTGTCTAGAAAGTGGACCTCCTGTTAGATTTGGTCAGGCTGAGGTGATGTGGGGTGAAAGCTGTTGAAATCGTGGTGGAATTTTTCCAGGAGTCTCTTCCCATGGGTCCAGATAATGAATAGAGTTTCCAATCGGTTAAAGCGTTTCAATAGGTAAGAGAAGGGCGTGGAATGGACGAGAGCTGAGGAAGCGTGTTCCAGGTCAGCCATAAAATGATTGGCATACTTGTGGGCCATGCGGGCCGCCCAGTCAGTGCCACTGGCATCTCGAGATATATACTTGTCATCAAAATTTGAATGTTGTGTTTGAGTATAAAGGCACAGAGGCTCAAGCAGCCAGACTGTGCTGTGGATAACTCAGGGGCACTGCTCTCCTGACAGCTTGATCCCATTTGTGTGCGGGATGTTTGTGTAAGGCCTCTAACATCATGGTGGCTAGGAATGTGATTCTTGGAGGGGACAATGCATCTCGTTAGTTCTCTTCCACGGAAATCAGTCGGTCGTCACGGTGTCATAACTAGATGCTAAGGGTTAATGTTTTCTTTTACTGTAAAGGGTTTAACCAAACGGCGACCAAACGCCTGACACGAGCGACCAAATCAGGCAAACTGGATTTTCTCACAAGTCAGGGAGGGAATTTTGACTTGAGTCTTTGTTTGTCTCTCAGCTATGAAGAAGCTTCTTTCTCTCTTCTAAATCTCTGTGGTCCACTGTATAAGGTAGAAAAACATAATAGGCTTTATGTTGTTTTGGGGTGTATTTACAGTGTGTTAACTTGCATGGAATAGTTTCGAATTGATACTTTTGTAATCAGAACTTGTTTATTCATTTTTTTTTTTAAGACAATTTGATGCCTGTATTTTCTGTCATCTTGATACAGAATAAATTTTGATTGTCTTTATCTTGTCCTCTCTTTTTATAATAAAGTTTTGCTTTAATGCTTGTTGAGTTTTGTTCCTCTCAGATAAGCATCGTCGCAGCATCAAGACAAGGGACTGGTGTGGACGGGAAGAAAATGAGAGACTAAAATCACTGTTTCACTTGGTGTAGTTGCCTTTGTGGGAAGAGAGGGTGACTATGGCTTCCGCTGGTATGTGAGGGTGAAAGAGAGCAATCATATTTTACTCTTGTGAGTATTGAAAGCCAAAGCGAAATTGATGCAGAGAGATCTCGTAGACCCAGAGAAAGATCAACTTAGACTCTGGGATAAGCACGTGACGAGCACAATGCCTTTGGTGCCAGAGCTTTGGGGGTCTCTCCAAGGAGGTTTGGGGAGACCAGAGGGGGCCAAAACCTGGAAATTTGGCCTGTGGCAGCGAGATAAGAACCAAGCTGTAATTAAGCTTGAGGTTCATCTAAGCACCAAGATTTTGGATGCTAAGGTCGATTTGGGAGAAAAGGCTATTACACATCGGGAGATAGCTGGAGTGCTGGGGCATACAGGTCTGAGTAGAGAGTCCACATATCAAGAGTCCTTCAGTGAGAGTGTCCAGATGACCGATATGGGGCATTTCAAGGATTTCACGGGTTTGTGGATGCTTGTGGTGAGATAATTAAAACTCTGCGGGCTCTGAGGATATTGTATTATGTTTGTGTTAGTGTAGGGAGTGTCCTAGAGATAGTCATTTCTTAGTGTGATTCCTCAGTGGAGATCTGAGGGAAGTGGCCTGTAAATTGGTATTGGAGAGGTTATCTGGTGGCCTCCTTTGTAGTCAGACTGTTCATTATGACACAGCACCTCCTTTATCAACTCTTTGTGATAATGTCAGGGTGGTTTCTGGAGGCTGTGCATGGCATTGCATTCTGCACGACTTAGGTTATGGAGGCAAGCGATTGTTTTCCACGATTTCTGCCTGTGCACGTCGCGGAAGCATTCAATGTATAGGTCAGACTGTCATTTCGACCCTCAGGAGGAGTCCATGTGGAGTTCTTCTTTTGTGCTGTTGATGGAGGGTACCTGTGTACCAGTGCACTGTTCAGTGTTGTCCTGGAAGTATTCTTTGAGTCAGAGATGGCGAAGGTAGGCTTCAGATCGCCACAGAACTGTATCATGTTGGTGGGGGTGGCAGGCAGAAAGAGATCCCCGAGATAGGAGAACTTTTCTCTTGGCTGAGTTGTAGTTGATAGATTGACAATATGTGCTGGGGGGTTAGGGTACCACGTATTGTGGCCCCATGTGCAAGTAGGACAATATCCACACTTTCACAGGCCTTGGGCGGCAGGCAGTCCTCGCCCACAGCAACCTGTGAACCTGAACGTATTCTCACCAGCAACTGCACACCGCACAATAGTAACTCTAGCTCAGAACAACATGGCAACAAACCCCGATGCCAACCTCTGCCCACATATCTTACACCAGCGAACCCCCAAATACCACAAGCGACAATCTAACCAGATCAGCCACACCATCACCGGTTCATTCAGCTGCACGTCCACCATGTAATATACGCCATCATATGCCAGCAATGCCCTCTGCTATGTACATCACCACGGACAGTCTCTACGGAAAGGATAAATGCACACAATCAATATTAGGAAGGCAATATACAAAAACCTGTAGGAGAGCACTTCAACCTCCCTGCCACACTAACAGCAGACCTTAAGGTGGCCATCCTGCAGCAAAAAAACTTCAGGACCAGACTCAAAGAGAAACTGCTGAGCTTCAAGTTCATCTGCAAATTTGACAACCAACTGCTCATGATTGAACAAAGACTGGAAGGCCTTGCCAACTACAGAAACCAGTTCCTCTTCTTGGTTTTCACACTCAATGCTAGAACAGGGCCTCATCCTCCCTGATTGAACTAACCTCGTTATCTCTAGCTTTGCTGCTAGCATATATTACCTGCCCCTGGAAATTTCCACTACATGCATCTGACGAAGTGAGTATTCACCCACGAAAGCTCATGCTCCAAAACGTCTGTTAGTCTATAAGGTGCCACAAGATTCTCTGCAACTTTGGCAGGAGCACCCCTGAGGTTCTACTCCCTTTCCATACTCCCTGCCACACTGGGCATTCTGGACCCTGTGGTGACCAATTTTACAGGGTGCTTTCCTATGAACTGACCCATCAAGACCAGCCTCCAGTCCCCAGACAGCCTCTTCCCTTGGAAGCCTCTCATCCTAAGGATAACTTTGAGGTGGAACAGCAGCTAAGAGATGAGGAGGAAGCATTCCCTTCCAACAAATTCTCGTGTCCTGAAGTTCTGGCCCCAGCACCATCCTACATAGATGACTTCAACGTTTTTCAGGACTTAGAGAAGAGGGTGGCCGAGACTTTTCAGATCCCCCAGGGGCCGTGGAGGAATCCCAGCATTCCTTGTGGGATATCCTCCATTCTATATTGCAAGGCAAGCCAGCCATATGTATTAATGATGCAATATTGTCATCAGGCCGTAACATCTGGCAGACACCTGTCACCTTTCCTCTGAAGGGCCTTAGCTCTTCAGCAACATTACCTACAAGTGCTTAAACTCTCTCAAGGTCACCAGGGCAACCTTGTGCTCTGTGGGTATTTATGTTCCTGCAACCAAGAGGGAATTTAGTAAATCTCTGAGAGCCCAATGCTCCTCCTAGGTCACATTTTCACTTTGCGGAATCTGATGGCACCACCAACTGAGATTCCAAGGTTTCACAAGAAGGGACCTTCCTCTAGTGCTACCACTGAGTTTTTCTCCTTAGCCAAGCACCCATTTTGATGCGTTTAGTCAATGGCCATGAACCGTTGCACTCGCTGGGTCATGCGCTTCCCCACCATGTCATCCACCTATCCCATGGGGGCTGCCTCTCCCGATTTATACCTTTATTGGGAGCTCATCACATCAGACAAGTGGATTCTGGAAAGAGTCTCATCAGGCTACACCATCCCTTTTGTTTCCTTGGCCCCAGCCCACCCAGTCCCTCTTCAGGGACTCTGCTCACAAGCATAGGCGCTGACTCCATGGGTGCTTCAGAGCTGGAGCACTCACAGAGCAAAATTTGTAGATGTGGCGCCCCACTGGCAGCTCCCTGCCCCGCTCCCCCACCCCAGCTCACCTCTGCCTCCTCCCCTGAGTGGGCTGCTGCATCCTGCTTCTCCTCCATCCCTCTCTCCCAGTGCTTGTGCCATGAAACAGCTGTTTCCCGCAAGCCTTGGAGGAAAAGGGGAGGAGGAGGAATGTGGCATGCTTGAGGAAGAGGCGGGGCCAGGGCGGGGATTTGGGGAGGGATCCAGTGGGGCAGGGAGGGGGCGGAGTAGAGTGGGACAGGGGGTGGAGTTGTCTGGGGGGCCGGGGGTTATGAGCTCCCACCGGCTCCAATAACAGTTGGCGCCTGTGCTTTTTAGGTCTCTTTGAATTTGCCAGAAAGGAGTTTTATTCCAGAAACTTCCTAGTTCTGAATTAAAAAGGGGGATGGAGGTCAATCTTGGACCTCAGGACACTGAATACCTTCATCCTAACTCAGAGATCCAACATAGGAACATACCATTGTTAGATTGAAGGGACTGGTTTGTGTTCCTCTCCCTTCAGGATGTCCACATAGCCATGCATCCTGCACACACGATTCAGGGTTGGGAATAACACTACCAGTAGCAGGTCCTTCCCTTCAGCCTTCCAACTGCCCCAGGAGTCTTTACAAAAGTCCTCTCAGTTGTCAATGCCTGTCTACATTAGATGGGTGTGATTGTATTCCCCTTCTTCAAGGACAGCTCCTTTTCTGAGGCCAAGTCATCCACTAACAAGGCCTTAGCTCTGTTTCACTCCCTGGGCCTTCGCTTCAAGACAGAGAGGTCCAACGTAGTACCTGTTCAACATCTAGACTTCATCAGGGCCACACTGGACCCTCTAGCCAGCAGGGCATACTTATTCATGGACAGCCACATATCCACAATATAACAGAGCCCCCAGACCACAGCAGAATGTACCCACTGCTGACATTTGCAAAGGCCCTAGCAGGTCATCGGTGTGTACATTCACTCAGCACTATGCACTCCTCTACACTTCCACATTCAATGCAGCCTTTGGTGAGGCCGTCCTCTGCACTGGTATGGACTCATTTCCTCAGCATCTTCCTCCGTGTTGAGTTATGGCTTGGTAATTAGCCAATGTGGAGCACCCATAGTGACATACACTCAAAGAAGGAGAGCAGGAACTCACCTGTACAATAACTGGAGTTATTCGAGATGTTATATCCCTATGGGTTGCTCCACTACCTTTCCCCTCTGCCTTGGAGTTCTTGCCTTCAGCTGTTGGAGTTGAGAAGGAAAGGGAATAGGGGTGGGTCCACTCCTCTTTGTGTAACCTCAGCCTGGCGCACAAAGGTGTGTAGGGCACAGGCATGGACCCACCGATGCTGCTGAAGAAAAATCTCCAATCAAAGGTGCGTGAGCTCACCCACACACAACATGGAGCACCCATAAGGGCATAACATCTTGAAGGACTCCAGTTACAGTGCAAGTAAGTAATCACTTCTTTCCATGTCAAAAATGTTGACATGAAACCTTTCAAATTCAGAATTTTTAACGTTTTTTTTTCCCAACCAGAACCGTCCATCAGAATGGACATGAATTTGCAAAGCATTTTGGTGTTGTCAAACCCACATTTTTCAGTGAAAAAAGTTTCATGTTAAAATTTCCCCCCTGCTCTAACCATCCCCATGACCAGCTGTTGTTTGCATTAGAAATTCCCAACACAAATGCATCTGCATTAACGGTGCCTTCTTGGGTCCTAGGACCTCTTCCTCAGAGCAAGGGTCCAGCACAAGGTATTCAGAGTCACACATGCCTCTGCTTCCAATCTCTTCCCGTTGTTTGTATTTTTCATCTGCAGGATAACATTTGTTGGAGAACCTTTGTTGGAGAAACTGAGTTATTTTACTCTATGTCTATGCTATGAATCAAACCCATGTTGCTTAGTGGGATTGTACCAGTATACCTACCAATGCCCTGGTGAAATCCTTGATGCTCATCTTTTCTTGGTGGTTATTTCCTGCCATGATTACCGGTAGCTGCTGTTTGAAAATACATAATTTTTTTTCCTCCACAGTCGTTGCTTTGTTGATGAGGATGTTTGAAATGAATGTTAACATGAAGAGATTATTGCAGTCCTGTTAGGACTTAGAGGAAATTACTATGCAAACAGATGGTACTCTGGGAAAGTGCTAAAAAGACTTTAGATTAGTGAGCCTGCAGGATGAAAGGAACCGATATTAAGGAACAGGGAGATATAATGATGTTAAAGAGAGATGAACCAGTTGTTTGAAATTCCTCATGGAGCTACCACACTCCCTGTCCTCCCCGTTCAGCTCTTTGATATGCTCTCTCATTTTAGATCTCAACTACCACTTGCAATGAACAATTTCCAATGTTTTATTAGACTACGAGGAACTTTGATGTTAGAACTGGCTCCTTTCTGTAATTTCAGCCTTTAATGTTTCACGTGTTTCGTCCCACCAGTGCCCCTCCATAAATTGTCTTCTGCATTTGTCAGTTTTACTGCACCCAGCCCAAGCTGTCATCTGTAAAGCAGGGATGAGAAAACTTACCCATCTGAGTGAAGCCTCCTTGCGATTCGCAGATCAGAGGCACTATATAAAAACTACAAAGTATTATCGCTACTTACAGCTGTAACTTGCTGGAGAGATCCTTCAGTCTGCTACATCCATTTTGTACTGCTCACTTGGCACAAAAGGACTAGGGATGGAAATTACTAGCCGATAATTCCTGAAGCATAGTGGAGGTCTCCTTTAAAGGAGGGGACCTTGTCATAAGCCTGGGTAGGGCTGATGACAAGAAAGGGGTGTGGCAAAAGCAGAGCTCTACTACTCTGATCTTCCACTGGGGTAAGGTCTCTCTTATACCAGTCGTATGACTGAGAGCTGTTTCAGGTTATGCCAGGGCCAAGATCAGGAAGCTTCAACCTGTTTCCTGCTGGGACCCGCATGGAGTTTTGAAGAACCCATGCCAATCTAGTTCCCACTGCATCCAGGAGTATTAGCTTCGCTCATTTTGTGCCTTCATGGGATTTGGTCCTTGGAATCCAGCAGATATGAAGCCCCTCTTTTTAGCTGCTCTAATCTGTCTCTTTATAAAGCCACCATCACTGCAGTAGCTGGGCCCATTCAGACACACACAGCCAAATTCGGCTCTCACTTACACCTCTGCAGTCCAATTAATTTCAGCTGGAGTTGCAAACATGGAACAGGCGGCTGCATTCAGCCTGTGGATGCCGCGGCTGCCTCCTTTTATTCGTGTGTGTCAAGTTACTGGATTTTGATAATGATGCCCCTTTAAACTCCAGGGCTATGGTCATTGTATTCCCAAATTCTCTGGTAAGTGCTAAGTTGGCTGGAGAGGAGCTTCAAGTCATTGGTCCTTTCTGAAAATAGAGGTTAGCTCTCCACCCTGTGCAAAGTGAGTTGATGGTCTCATCCATGTTTGCAATGGAAAATGTATCCCCATTACAAAGTCCAGCACTACCACCGACTCTCAAAGGCACCCTTGTTATGAGTCTCGGTGGAGAGACATAGGACCGAGCGAGCCACGGAGTGGGATTTTCCTTCTCACACCTACGAGTGGACCTGATGTTGCTGGAAGAAGCAAGTACCTGGCACCTCTTGAAACAAGGCCACTTGGGTGCCTAAATGTGGATTTAAAAGACGAACCATAGGCTTCAAGCTTCAAGCTTTGCAAAGGCTGACTCTAGTTTTTAGGCGCAATTAGGCTCTCCAATCTTTAGTGGGATTTGGATCCTAGGGATGACCAAAGCAGCGGGCCTGCAGTTATGTCTATCCATAAACTGCAGGAGCAAAAGGAGAGGGCAGCTCTTAACACTCCATCCTTCAATGAGCCGACAGGATCTCAATGGTTATGTTCTTTTCTAAATGGCCGAAACACCAGAAACAGCCAGGGGGGAAATAGCAACACCAGAAATCAACATGGGGAGTGTTTAGAACTGTGGGTCTCAAACTTATTTGATCACCCCCCTTCTTTGTGTCTGTAGCAGAGCTGGCTCCAGGCACCAGCGAAGGAAGCAGGTGCGTGGGGCGGCCAATTGAAAGGGGAAGCAAGTCCAGCTCAGCACTTTGGCACTTTTCACTCCCTCTTCCTTTTTGGCGGCCACTCAGTTGGGTTTTCTTTTTTTTTTCTTTGCCGCTTGAGGCGGCAAAAAAGCTGGTGCTGCCCCTCGTCTGTAGTAGTCTATGCCCACCCACATACTCTTTACAAGTACATATACTGATAAAAAAAATAATCAAGCGAGTCTCACTAACTATTAAAAACAGTAAGGAATGGATTCAAACAGAGCCAACAATCTACTGGAATAAGAGCAAAAGCAAAACTGTGATTGCAGTCGATCCTTCCAATTAAATGTGAGCATCACATCGTAGCAAATGGATTTACGTACAGATGGCAACGACTTTCTATAACGTTATGCAAGTTAACAGAAATCCGTCCACCTGCAGAGCACCATCTAGAGTCACATGCACAGCACCATCTGAGGACCTGCTAGGTCTAGAGGAATCAGCTTGGCTAGGTTTTCATTGCTGTGGCTAAAAGAGGCACAGTAATTCCCCCGTCAAGCTTCTCACACCCCGCACAGATTACCTCTGATTTAGACCATGGCTCGGTGTGGCTGATCATGTCTCCTTCTGGTGGTCAGCCCCAGCAATGACACCTCCCCTTGCACCTACAGGAGCTTCCCTTATGTCTGAGTGGCTTGTGCTTTGGGTGCTGAAGGTCATAGGTCAGCCCCTGCTGTCAGCCATAGTATCTATATGTACGTGCTCACACCATTACAGCTCAGGAGTTTCACATTGGGCCTGATCTGAAGCCCAGTGGAGAAGACTGCCACTGACTTTAATTGGCTTTGGATCAGGCCCAGAAGGCCCAGCCAGATTCCTACCAGGGTCTTTCAACTGCTTTCAGTCTCAGTCAGACCAGCCTGGTAATCTCATGCAAAAGGAGTTGCAGGGAAACACCTTTTTTATCCTCTTGACTTTCGCTTCCTTCCTTTCTGTTTTCCTCCTTTCTTCCATTCTATGTGCTGTGTTTCCCTTTTTAACCAGCCTCCCCAAACCCCATCCTTGGGAAGGAGAGGGCAAGGGGATATCTGTAGGTTTCCTTTCTGTTG
Source organism: Chelonoidis abingdonii (assembly GCF_003597395.2). Classification (NCBI taxonomy): domain Eukaryota; kingdom Metazoa; phylum Chordata; order Testudines; family Testudinidae; genus Chelonoidis; species Chelonoidis abingdonii. The sequence goes on from NC_133770.1 coordinate 297,102,182, forward strand.
CTCAGAACCAGTTACTTCCACAAGCAAGAAATGTCCAAATTTAATCAATTGCCACCAAATTAATTTCTACAAGTGTTGCATGATCACCAGGGAGGGAGATGAACAAAGGGAACGGAGACAGCCAGGAAATCCCAGGGCACTGGTGCTTGGCTCTGAGAGGCAAACATAACTAATTGCAGCCGCTTAATTCCTGTGCCTTCCGCCAGTTCCCATGTCAAAGCCCAGGTGCTTTCACCAGTGTGTTAATTAGCTCTGTGTTAGCAAGCAGAAATGCCGGGATTGTTAAACGCTGCTGTTGGAGCCACCTCTCAGTTAGCTGCCATGTTTGTGTGGCTGGAATGAGCCGTGCTGATGATGCTGAGATTTGTTTTGAATCATTGCTACAGACTCTGGAACTTATTCATTCCTGTGGTTTTCAATTTTAACTTGTTACAGGTGACCTGGTCTCCCTGTTCACAATGGGGCAAATGGCCCTATCACTGCTGCGTGGTTGATGCAAGCTGCCAGTGTTTACCTGAGGTTGTATCTAATGGACGGAGAAGACACTGCCAACTCATTAGGAAGAAAATATCACTAGCACTCTGACTCGATCTGTTGGTTCTGTGCCAGGCTCTTCCAAGATAATGCCCTTACCTGATCTCATATGCTACAGAATCTTCTTAAGCAAGCAGTAAGGAGACAATGGACAGGAAATGATCACCTTCCCAGACATCCCTGTGGTCCCTGTCACTGCAGCGTCAGAGCGTGCCACATGGGTTTATCATTGCTACCCGCCCCCCAGTGGAGATGTGCTTTCTCTGTTTTACACACGAGGAACCGAGTCACGGAGAGATGGAAAGATTGAAGCATTGCCCTCCATCTAGTGGAATTTTCCAAGCCTCAAGTTAGGCAGCTCTGTGGGGCCCAGACTCCTTGGTGGGCAGCTAAGAAAGAGATTGTTAGAAACTGGCCAGTTGAGCAGGGAACTGCCTAAGCTAGATGGGAGTGACATACTGAGGAGAGGAGAGGGGCTTAGACGCCTAAGCAGCTGGCCTGGTGTGCTTGGCTGGCAAGCTAAGGATAGGTGCCTCCCGTGCCCATAAACCCTCTCCAGGAGTTAGCCGTCAAAGCCAGGTCTGCTGCTAGGGTAGCAAAAATCTCTCTCTCTCTCTCTCTATCTCCTGCTCAGACTGGATACCTCTCTCATACTCACCCTATGCCTGCGGGTCTGTTTTGTATGCAGGCTGTGCTACCCCAACCATAGACCCCACTTCCAGCCCTCCTGCTGTGGGGGCTGACAGGTATCAGGTGTTCGGCGTATTCAAGGCATGGCTACAGGATTGGGCCTTGCTGGGCATCTCCCAACCTGGTCTGAGAATCCCACTCCCAGGCTTCAGCATGAGTCAGGGCCGTGAGCAGCTTGTTAGCTGTGTAGTGGCGGCAGTGGGTAGGGGGCTTTGAGAACGTTGAGCCACAGAAATATAGGTGCCGGGAGGAATTGGGCACCTACTGGGTTAGGCAGCACCTGAGCTGTGGCTTTGAAAATATCATGGTGCCCATCTGTCTGTTTAACTCTCTAAATCCCTTTAGAAACAGGAGCCAAAGTGACTTGCCCTAGAATGTGCCATTCTCAGAGTAGGGGAATATTGCACCTTGTTTGGGATAACGTCCATCGGCCCGCTTCTTGCTGTAATTGTGGAGGCTGGCATCCTCGCAAATGCAAAGAGAAGCCTGCCTAACTCTGTGTTAAGAGACAGGCTTCCTTTCATAGCACTTGCTTCTAACCCAAAGGAAACTGTGTAGAAAAGGAGAACTGGTACTGAGATACCCCAAGGAAGGCTAATCCATTCCCAAGGTCCCTGGGTACCCAAAATCAACCGACACTTCCTCAGCCTTTTTATAGTCCTTCTGCTAATCTGAGAAGACTGACAGTTTGGCAGGTGAAACAAAAATAATTACGGTAATTAAAGGAGTGTGTTTTTTGTATTCTCATATAAAGGACAGAATAACAGCTAAAATAATTTGAAAACATCTAATAGTGGGACCCATTGGTCTTTTCATATTAACTCTCCCATCAGTATGGAAATGTAAACTATAAATTCGTTTTGCTTCCACAGCGGCAGTAGGTCAGTCCGGTGGCTTTGGGGCTTTAGGAACAATGCACAAATTTACTAGCTGAAAGGAATTGTTGGAGTGATACTGGGGGAGGATGGTAGGATCACCCCTCTAAATCCTGAAATTCAAACATTTGAAAATCACAAGGAGGTCTCATATGAAAATATAGTATTGTGGTAAAGATGGGAAAATTGCTAGAGCCATCTACTGGTGGGAAAATATAGAGCTGGAAAGGCCTCTAGCTCATATGCATATTCCCAAATAAGGTACAATTAGAGGGCTGCTGTTTGTTTGAATCACATCCAGTTTAGATATTTGTAAATATGCAATTTTATGCCTGGTCTTTTTAATGATGTTGTATTTTGGATAAATATGTTGACTTGAAAATTAATCACCATTGCAATCAAGCACCAGTGAGAGATGAGGATTTGAATGTAACAGGAGTTAAGAGTCATCGCTGAGTGGATAAATGCTGGCACGCTGTCTGATGCTCTTAAAGGGGTTTGAAATGTCACCGCAGGTTGGATCTGCGCTAGTAGCAGGCTTTACAGCTCTTGTGAGATTGGGAAAAAGGATCCAGTAAGCAGGGATCTTGGGGGTCTACAGACCTCCCTGTCGGACCGACCATTTGTAATTGAAGACTCCTTTGAGCGTGTATCTGGATAAGGAGAAGGGATATCTCCATTCACAAAGAGATGCATATAAGGCATTCAGCCAGGACAGACATCTTTCACTGAAGTTCATACGAAACATGAAGATCACTTTTTAATGCTAGAGAGGCTAGCTCAGTATCAAGTGGGTAATGCCTCGATCCCCACAAACCACAAATTAAAGCCCTTCACATTCATCTCAGCCTTCTATGCTTCCTTCTACAGCAGATCAATAGAATTCCAGGCAGCTTGGCATGCCTGGATCATCCCGAAGATACCTTTAAAAATCTGGTGTCCTCCCAGCTGAGGGTGGGCAGGAAAGGTCCCTGGCACATCTTATAAGAGGAAGATTTGGCCACAATGTTCTTGGCTCATATCCCCATACTGCTGTATTGTACACTGGCTGGCTTGCTCTCCAGCCCATCTCACTGGCATTGCTGGTAGAGCCTTTGAGATCCATGAGCAGTACAGTATATACAGGTACAAACTGCAGCAATACAGGAGTGGATGACTTAGGAGGCCATTAATGAGTTTCAGGGTCATGCATTTCCTGGTCACCAGCTCAAAGCTAGCCCAGCTAACTGGAAGTAACTGACAATGGACACCTGAGGGCTCTCAGTGAAAGGAGATGGCGTGTTCAGAGCAGTTACTTATGCATGCTGAGGGCCCCCTCTGTTATAACTGTTAGGTCAACTGCCCTGGATGGATTGTCCCTAGGACCTCTAGATCTTAATACATGTGCTTCTGTGGCCTGAGTTACAAGACAACTCTCACCTAGTCAAGTTAGAAACAGGTTCATCAATCTTACGGTGCCCTAGCTACCATCAGAGGGTGACAGAGCACCACACTGGGCAGGCGTGACTGATATAAACCCCCCAACCCAGCAGCCCTATGCATTGGTTATCAGTTTCATTGTGGGGGTTTATCCTTACAATTTTTTGAGTTCCACGTAGATGTCCAAGATCGGAGGGGTTGGGTGATCTTTCTTTGATAAAGTAAGGATTATAGGAGTACTCCCACAAATTCTTGTCTAAACAGAATCTAATTTAATTTTTATGATCTGTATTAAAAATGAATCTCATGTTAGTTTAAGCTTTGAATCCTTGTTGTTGAACCCCTGGTTTTGCATTAAGTGTGTTTGTTCCCTAGTGTGCTTTAATGTAGTGCTGTTTGAAACACATTAAAGCTCACTAGGGAACCTTTAGTAGGGTCTACAGAGACCAATTAATGTGAAACATGTTAGCATGCTTTAGAAATCACACCCTTATAGTCTGCGTTATTGCTCTGTGTAGCCAAGCCCTTGGATACAAGCCAGGGAGAAGGGCCACTGCCTCTACCAACAAAGCACTGGGAAAGGGATGAAGTCAATGTGAACTGAGTAACCATTTCCATTGTTTTCTGCTGTTTATTGGATAAACACTGATTTGTTTGGTAGCAAGAGTGTTTCCTTGGTGTTCATCAGTTAAAACCTGCAATCAGAAGCCTTACAAATGTAGCATCCCCTTCAACAGAGCATCCCTGTGCTCCACAGAAGGGATGAGATGAACAAGGACAGAGATGGCAAGGTGTTTCTTGAGACCATGGTGTTCATTACGCCATAAACAGGGCCGACGCTACCGTCTAGGCAGCCTAGGCAATCGCCTAGGGTGCCAGGATTATTCGGAGGGGGTGGCATTTTGCCAGGGGGGCGGCAGACGGCTCCGGTTGACCTGCCGCAGGCATGCCTGCAGAGTGTCCGTTGGTCCACGGCTCCGGTGGAGCTGCCGCAGTCATGCCTGCGGACGGTCGGCTGCTCGCGCGGCTCTGGTGGACCTCCCGCAGCCATGACTGGGGCAGCTCCACCGGAGCCGCAGGATCAGTGTGGGGGGGCAGCGAAATGACCGTGCGCCTAGGGCGCGAGAAACCCTAGTGCCGGTCCTAGACATAAGATATAACAAAGACTAATACCCAGTCTAGATCCCCAAAGCTCAAAGTGATAGAAATCCCAAGCGTTTCTTTAATATAATGGTTACTCAAGTCCAAAACGGTCAACCAAACAGATGAGTCCCTCCACACCCACAGGTTCCACCTCCTAAGGGTCATTCACAGTCCTGTAGACAACACTTTCCTGCTAAGTGCTGCCTTCATTGTGGGTTCCCTGACAGCAAGAGGAACCAGCATTATAGAGGTCCCAGACTCTCCTTTCCCAGCACACTCTGCAAAGAGGAGGGCATGCCTGTGCAGCTATCCCTTCCCAAACCTTGCTGCTGGACTGGCTCAGACAGTCTCACATGGTTCCCCCCTCTTTCATTATTATGGAATGCCCTTTGGGTAAAGAGATATAACTTCCTAGGCCCTTCTCTTTCATCTTTCCTCTCTCACAAAAGAGAGAGTAGCCCATCCGGGTGGCGGTGGGTGAACTGCTGACATGGGAAGCTAGCCCCACAGTCCTGCCCCTTCTGCCCAAGACCCTGTCCCTTCCATGGCTGCTGGCCCCTGCCCAGCACCCTCAGTTTCCTCCCCACTGTGGCCGCTGGCTCCTGTCCAGCCCCCCCAGCCCCTCCCCCCACATACTGTGGCCACTGAGCCCTGTCCCAGGTTAGTGCCCCCAGCACTGCCCAGCCCCAGAGTGCCGGGAGGCCTGGCAGAATGGCTCCAGTTCCCACCACCGAGGCCCCAGAGCACTGGGAGGGCAGGCAGTGCGGCACCAGTCCCAGCTGGGCCATGATGGCATGGCACAAGGGAAGAGCCAGCCACCCCGCAGAGCGGGAAGCAGGAGGGGACTGGGGGTGGAGGGTGGGCAGGGCCATACTTGGCTGTTTGGGGAGGCTCAGCTTCCCCCAGCCCACGATAGCCCCAGCCCATGGCACTGAGGGAAAAAGGGAGCTCTGACCCACCCTTCTGTCAGAACTGTAGACTCAGAGCCATAAACACACAGAGACTGGGAGAAAAGTCTGGTTTGTTAATAAGCATTGACTTCTGATGCCTGACACCACGGCCATTTCTCCAAGCGACAGCTAGCAAACCATCAGCACCCCATGGGCCATCTCAGCAGAGAAGCCAAAGGCTAAAAGGGCTATGGAGAGCACTCTCTCCTCTCACCCCTAGACATGGTCTCTCCATGTCAGGTGTAGGGCAGTGGGAGCAGTCTGCTGCTGTCAAGTGGGCGCAGCTGGGCAGGCATAAAGAGTCTTACCTGAGAGCTAGCCCCTTTCTATCAAGGCAGGTCAAACCAGAGGGTCCGTCTTGCCCCGTCTCCTGTCTTCCGCCAGCAGCCAGATGCTTCAGAGGGAATAAACAGAACTTCTCATGCAAGAGCCAGGAGGCTGTCAATCGAGCCGCACTAACAACCTGACAAGTCTGTCATGCCGGAGTGCAGAAAGAGAGTGCGACATTCAGTACCAGCTGCCAGAAGCATCAGTGGTGCAAGAGGAGAATTCCTGGAGCACTGGAATGACTTCTACGATGGGAGAGGGATGAGACAGCCTTCACTTCAGCAGAAGGAGAAGTGGATTCCCGAGTTAAGCCCTGTCAAGGGGTTGTTGGAAAAACCTTAAACTCAGTAGATTGAAGAGGGAGATGTCAGTTACCTCAAATGACCTGACATGTACTTCCAGCATCCAAAACAAGGTGGAAGAGAGAGTCCTAGAGCTCATGATAGGAAAAGGAAGTGTGTTAAGAAACACACAAGGAGAAACAGGGGCAATCTCTCTCTGCCTGGGTGACAGACTGGTTAGCCTAATGATTATTTTCTATCTCTGATTTCTATGGGTCCTGCTTTTGGCACGGACCAGAAAAAAAAATCACCACAGTACTGCATGGAAGGCTGTTCTTGTGATGCTTCTAACCAGGCGTGAAATACCATATGCCACATGAGAAGCTCAGATACCATGATGATGGGAGATTCTATAAAAACCTAGTTAAAATGGAAGCTAGATAGAAGGGGGAACAGCCTGTTTTTCTAGGTTTAAATAATTCAGATTTGCTCATCACTGCAGAAATCTCTTGAGCATTCAGGGAGTCATAGATTTTAAGGGCAACAGGGACCTGTAATGGCATGGCAACCACCTCTTGCAAGCACCCCTTCTGGTTAGATGTGTTTGCAGTCATTAAAAACAGTTCCAGCCCTAGTATTGGGTAGTACCCACCTAGGTCTTCTTCCTGGGAGGCAATAGATTCCACCCTCTCTGGGCCCTTCTTACAGTTCAGTCCCCTTCTGGGGGTTTATTGCTGTGTGATTATAGGCCACTTCCTCAGTGGCCTATGGGGTGAGATCTGGGCCTACCCATTACTCCAGGTCCCCACCCAGGACCCTAAGATTAGCAGCCACCTGCCATCATGTCCCTTTAACAAAACTGCTTTCAGTTCCCTGGGATACTTCCCTGCAGCCCCAGACTTCACCAATGCTTCACCCTTAGCTCGGAGCTCTCCTGTGTTCACGCCCAGCAGCCAGCCAGGAGCTCTGTCTCACTCCCTTTTTCCCTGCCAGCACTGAGCTCAGTCAGTCAACCTACACTCCTCTGACTTTAGCAAGGAGCTGATAGTATCTGGCTCTGCAGCTCCTTTTTATATGGCCCTCCTAGGCCCTGATTGGCTGCTCCCTGCAGCCTATCTGATTGGCTAGCCCTTTGCAGCCTCTCCTGATTGGCTTCTTCCTGTACAGTCTCTCTAGGCTGCCCAGAGGACTTAGCTCCGCTGCTCCTTTCCTGGGATGGGTGTGGCAGGACCCTGAGGCCTCCAGCAGGGGGCCTCTGGCCCTAGTCCACCCCATCATGAGATCCTTGTGATCATCTAATCTCACATGACAAAGGCAGAGAAGTTCAACATGTGCTTCCTGCACCAAATCCATATCTTGTGGCTGAGCTAAAATGTCCAATTTTGATTTAAAGACTTTGTGTGATGGAGAATCCAGGTAAATGGTTCCAGCAATGCTCATTGTTAAAAAGGTGAACCTTATCTCTAGGTTGATATCTATTCAGGTTCAGCTTCCAGCCACTGGATCTTGTTATGCTTTTTTTATGCTAGATTAGAGAGCCCGCTCTGCTATCAGAAATCTTCATACCATGTAGGTCCTTACAGACCACGATCAAGTCATCACTTAACTAAGCTAAACAGCGTGAGCTTCCTCAATCTTTCCATTTAAGGCAGGTTTTACAGACCTTGAATCATTCAAATTGCCCAACTGCTCAGAAATTTGGCCTAGGCATTACTCTGCTTCTTTAGCCACTTTGAGATAAAACCTCCACCTTGGCAGGGATACAACTCAGAAGCAAATCCATGTCAAAACTTTGCTCTTTGGGAGCTGTGCAGAACAGTGTAGCTTGCCAGGAGATGGTGGACCTCAAAGGACATCTGTGGCCTTTTGTTTCAAACACTGTTGAAACCTTGAACGTGAGCCAATGTCTCGGGGAAAATCTGATACTTAATTGTCTCAATCTGAGAAGAACACCCTGTACTGCTGACTTGATATAAAATTGCTGTCAGGAACATCTGTACCCCACAGTCAACTTTTCTAGCATGTGAGTTACAGCTCCTGTCACCTCACAAAAATACCCACAAAAATGTGCATTTCTTTTATTATTATTTTTGTAGTTCCTAGTGGACCCAACTGAAACCAGAGCCCACATTGCATGAGGTGATGTAAAAAAAAAAAAAAGAACCATGGTAAAAGATGATCCTGGCCCTCAATAGCTTACAAATCTAAAGAGTTCTAAGGGAAACTGAGGCAAAATGACTTGTACGAGGTCACAGAGCACATCAGTGCCTGAACTTGGACTAGAACCCAGGCCTCTAGAAGCAAAACCAGTGATTTACTCATTGGGCCACAGGCCTCCTCCTCAATAATAGAGGACAATTCTAAGAATGGCCACACAGAGTCAGACCAATGGTCCATCTAGCCCAGTATCCTGTCCCTGACAGTGGCCAATCCTTCAGTAGGAGTGCACAGAGCAGGGCAACTTTGGAGAGATCCATGCTGTCTTCCCATGTCAGCTGCTGGCACTCAGAGTTTTAAGGTCGCCCCTGAGCATAGAGTGGCATTCCTGACCATGTTGGCTAATAGCCATTGGTGGTCCTATCCTCCATGAACCTATAGTTCCAGTTTTCAACCCAGTCATACTTTAGGTCATCACAACATCCCATGGCAATGATTAATTGTGCATTGTGTGAAAAGGTACTTCCTCTTGTTTGTATTAAACCTGCCGCCTATGTATTTCATGGGGTGATCTTTGGCTTTTGTACTGTGGAAAAGGATAAATAACATTTCTCTATTTCCTTTTTCCACACCATTCATGATTGTATGGATATCTATGATACCCCCCTAAGATAAACAGCTCTGATCTTTATACTTTCTCCCCAAATGTAAGCTGTTCTATACCCTTAATCATCTTAGTTGCCCTTCTCTGAACCTTTTCCAGTTCCACTGTATCCTTTTTGAGATGGAGGAGACCAGAACTGAACACAGTATTCAAGATGTGGGGGCATCATGGATTTATGTAGTGGCATTATGATCTTTTCTGTCTTATTTTCTCTCTCTTGCCTAAGAGTTCCTAAAATTCTGTTGGTCTCTCTTGACTACTGCTCTGCACTGAGGTGGTTTTCAGAGAACTATCCACAATGACTCCAATATCTTTCTTGAGTGGTAACAGCTAATTTAGACCCCATTATTATATATCTGCAGTTGGGATTATTTTTTTCCAATGTGCATTGCTCTGCACTGATCAATCAACATTTTGTTGTCCAGTCACCAGTTTTGTGAGATCCCCCTTGCAACTCTTAACCATCAGCTTTGGACGGAACTATCTTGAATAATTTTGTATCTTAAACTTTTCCACTTTCTACTGTTTACTTCTTTCCTCAGATCATTAATTAAGATATTTAGCAGCACAGGTTCCAGTACAGCTGTCTGGGGAACCCTGCTGTTTACCTCTTTCCATTGTGAAAACAGGTCTTTATTCCTATGTTTTGTTTCCTCTCTTTTAACCAGTTGCTAATTCATGAGAGGACCTTCCCTGTTGTCCCAGGGCTACTTAGTTTCCTTAAGAGTCTTTCATGAGGGACCTTTCCAAAGTCTTTCTGAAAATCCAAGTCCACTATATCCACTAGATCCCCCTTAGCCATATGTTTCTTGACATCCTCAAAAAATTCTAATAGACTGGTGAGGCATAACTTCACTTTAAAAAAGCCTTGTTGACTCTTCTCTAACATATCTTGTTGTTCTATGTGTCTGGTAATTCTGATCTTTGCAATGGTTTCTAACAATTTGCCTGGTACTGAAGTTAGGTTCACTGCCTTGTAATTCCCAGGATTGCATCTGGAGCCCTGTTTAAAAGTAGATGTCACATTAGCTATCCTCCAGTCATCTGGTACAGATGCTTATTTCAGCAATAGGTTACATATCACAGTTAGTAGTTCTGCAATTTCACATTTGAGTTCCTTCAGACCTCTAGGTTGAATCCCATCTGGGCCTGGTGACGTTTTACTGTTTAATTTATCCGTTTGTTTTAAAACCTCTTCCACTGACACATTAGTGGATGTTGTGGAAAGCACAGGAAAACTATACGAAAAGCAACTGACGTGCCTAGTCATTGTTTTTATCGAACATAAGAGCGACCCTACTAGCTCAGACCAATGGTCCATCTAGTCCAGTATCCTGTCTTCTGACAGCAGCCAGTGCCAGGCGCTTCAGAGGGAATGAATAGAACAGGGCAATTATCAAGTACTCCATACCCTGTTGTCCACCCTCCCCTTCTAGCAGTCAGAAATTTAGGGGCACTCAGAGCATGGGGCTGCATCCCTGACCATCTTCGCTAATAGCCATTAATGGACCTATCCTCTGTGAACTTATCTAATTTTTTTTGGAATTCTTGTTATAGTTTTGGCCTTCACAACATCCCCCAGCAACAAGTTCCACAGCTTGACTGTGCGCTGTGAGAAGAAACACTTCCTTCTGTTTGTTTTAAACCTACTGCCTATTCATTTCATTTGGTCATTCCTGGTTCTTGTGTTATGTGAAGGGGTAAATAACACTTCCTTTTTCCCTTTCTTCACACCAGTCATGATTTTATAGACCTCTATCATATCCCCCTTTAGTTGTCTCTTTTCAAGATGAACAATCCCAGTCTTCTGATTGCCATTATTTCTGATACACGAAATTGCACAAGAGTTTTACCTTCAACTCCAACATCTCCTGCTTGATCCTGCAGTGATCTCATATCCTTTTGTCTCCTAGACCACTAAAAGTCAGGACGTTTATTAGGGAGGGGTTGGATCTCTCCATAGCAGATGTCACAACTAGCTTTTCATCATAACCTTGATTTTGACCCTTTGTCCCACCCTTTTTTCTCCAAAATTAAACTAACCTGTCTGAAATTGTATATGTGTGTTCTCACTGGCAAGAGAAGAGTCCGTCTGGGAGGAAGTAGGAAACAGCATTAATGAGAGAAGGAAAGATAGAAGTATTTTGCTATTTGAAAATTGTTCTAAAGCCATTTTGGAATGTCACATCTAACCAAAAGGTTGGCCTAAAATAGCAGATGGAGCCTGATGCATGTGAAAATACAGTAGGGAAGGTATCAATCGGTGGTTTATTGCAGTGTGTCAACATCTCTTGCCAGGCCTGACATACTCACTACTCCTAACACACTGTTGTTATAACCTGTATCTAAAAGATGTCCTGTAAAGTGTCATATGCAAACTGGTAACATGCTGCTCCCAAAATCATTGTGTGGGGTATGTACCAGGCATTAAAAACAGGTGCTAGAATTATGCTCTTAAAAGGTGTTTGGCAAGCAATGTATACACCCAATTTGTCCTAGACAAAAGAATGCATATTTGCTTCTCTGATCAGCCTGGTCATCAGGCAGAGACAATTAAGGAACATTTACATGTAAGATAACGAGCCATAGGACAGCAGGAGGGGAAAGATGACTGCCGAGGGCTTGGCTACATTTGCAAGTTACAGCACAATAAAGGAGCTCAGTGCGCCCTAGCTCACTCCCTGTCCACAATGGCAAGGCACGTAGAATGCTCTGACTCCATGGCTATAGTGCTGCTGGTACTCCACCTTGGCAAGAGGAATAACGTTTGCTGCACCCCCACTGGAGCGCTGCAGCGCCAGTGTGAACGAGGTGTTGCATTACTGCGCTCTGATCGGCCTCCGGAAACATCCCATAATCCCCTTAAGTTTCAATAGGGGATGAGATTGCAGTCCCAGGAAGCCTTCCTGTCTTTTGAAGCAGAGTCATTGAACTTTGGGAAGATATAAGGAAAGAGAAAAAGCCATTTTGGCATCTTCACCTGAAGAGGCAAAGGAACCGAGCACTTTGAGATCTGTGAAGGGTCTTGACCAGAGAGTCTGGTTAGATACTGGAAAAGACACTTGGTGAGAAATGCTTCCTTGCACAAGAGGGTCTAATATGTCAAATCAGATTTTAGTCCTAGAAGCATCTTTTTACTTTTGTTTGCTTGTATCCCTTTCAATCTTTATCCCTTAGACTTGGTAGCACTTAATGCTATGTCCTATTGCTAAATAAACTTTTTTTTTTTACTTTTACTATAAATGAATTCAGTGCACTGATTGAAGGGAAAGGAGTGTGAACCCAGTCAAGCTAACAGACTGCAGTGTATTGTTTCTTAAAAGGAGCAACAAACTTTAAACCATCTGTAAGTCTTCAGTAAGGGAGCTGAACACTGCCGGGCAGATGGTCTGGGGAAAATTCGGGTATTGGTGTTCTGCAAAAAGCACTGGCTGGTGAAAACCAAGGTGTGACCTGAATGCTTGTCCACTGGTGGCTGGTGTTAGGAATGTGAGCCAGAGCGGCACAGCATTTCTAGTACCCAAAGTTCATAGTTTAAGGCAAAATGATAAAAATGTTGTTTATGTGAGGGGAAAACTTGTAGTATTTACTTGGCATCAGTGAGAATTGGAATGTTTTTGCAAAGTGTTTGTTGTCCTTTTTGTGGTCCGGAGTTTGCAAATCTAACATCACTCGATCTAGTCCAATGCAGCCACTACCAAATCTGCTTCTTGGAACACAAACATTACAATGGTCGCTGGGTCTCTTGCAAGTTTTAAACAAGAGAAAAAGACACACAATGGTCTACTGGGCTGAGCAGAGGAGTGGGAATCAGGAAAGCCTGATCTCTTTTCCCATGACATATTAATTCTAATACTTTGCACGGTTGTGACACCTGTCATTCAGGGATCTCAGAGTGTTCTTATGCCGCTCACCACTGCTTTGTCTGGTTTCATTATCCCCATGTTGCAGATGAGAAATCTGAGACTCTATGGCCAGTCTCCACAGGATAGAACTTAGTTTCTCCTACTTAATACCAATACCTATCATTGTATATCTATAGTGTAAATAGATAACAATGCAAGTGCATTATTTACCTCTCTGAAAGCCTTGGTGACAGCGATCCTCCAATCCTTCCATTATTCCCATTGTAAGTTCAGGCCTTTGGCTTTCAGACTGCACATAATAAAATCAGCCATGTATTTTACAGTGTAGAACTATCATTTCAGCTAGCACTGAAATGCAGCCATCCCAAGGGTGGGATACATCCGCCATGGTAAGGACACTGGTAACCATGCCCAAAGATCTGTCTTCCATCATTTTCTAAGGTGGCCTCATTCATTCTCATAGCTTTAGCTTTTGTTTCTTTCAGTCTGTGTTTGTTTTACGATTGCTGCTATGGATGCTTTATCCCAGAGAAAGGATTTAATAACTGTACAGTACTCCCTCCTGCGCACTCAATGTATATATATACTGGATTCCTTTTTCATATTGCTGCCTTGATATTTCTTCCTTCTCCCTTCCTCTTGTCGGGGAGCGATGCTGCGCATCAGACAACAGCATGAAGTTCATCCAAGGCTGACAAATGAGCTCTTCAATTCTATCCCCTTGTTTAACATTCTGAAGGAGGAAATTAGTCTTAAAACGAATGCATGTAAAATAGATTACAAAAAAATTAATTTATCCCAGTGGAAAATATCTTATGAGAGCAGCTTTTCCATTTCAGAGTAAAAAATCTAATTCAGTCTTATGCTTCCTTTGATCAAAGCTTATGACTGGGCGCGGGTGATGGGGGGAGAGGGAACACGTTCTGCAGAAGAATGTTGGTAACTATAAAGAATAGCAGAGCCTCGCAATACTTGATACTGATATTAACATGGACCATGTCCATATACACAAACCTTTGTCGTGGTTTATAGGTGCACACACTATCAATTCACTGAGACATATTCCACCTCATCCGGATGAGTTCAAGGAAGGGTTGTAACCTATAGGAATCTTAGGGTATGTCTACACTAGAAGTGTCAGTCGAATGATATTAGGTTGACTTACAGCCACTGCAGTAATTACTGTGATGGTGCATGTCCACAATCCCTTCCTTGGGTCAGTGGTGTGCGTCCTCTCCAGGAACGCTTCCATGGACATAAGGAAGGCAGTGTGGAGAGCTGAGAGCCCAGCCAGGAGTCCGGTTGCCCAGCAGGTTCAAAGGCTCCAGTTTGACTGCCCACCTCTGTTCCCCATTCCCCGCTGGGAGCAGGGGAAACCACCCAGGGCTTCTCCTCTCCCCATTCCCCGCCTGGAGCTGGGGGAAGCTGCCCATGGCTTCTTGCCTCTCTCAGGGCTGGATTTCCAGTTAGGCACAGTAGGCATCTGCGTAGAGATTAGGATGACCAGACAGCAAGTGTGAAAAATCGGGATCGAGGGGTAATAGGAGCCTATATAAGAAAAAGACCCCAAAATCAGGACTGTCCCTATAAAATTGAGACATCTGGTCACTCTAGTAGAGTTGACGGCATTCCGGGGTGCCTAAAAGTGAAGAGTGGGTTAAAAGTTTAATTTTTTATGAAAAACACTTAGGTCAGCTGTAGGTGGCAGGGGGGAAGGGGCATGGAAGATGCTGTGCCTAGAGGCATGTAAGGTGCAAATCTGGCCCTGGCCAGAGTAGGCTCCAGCTGCCCCAGCTTCCTGGGCCGCCTCCACTTACTCCCTATGGGGAGCCAGGCACCCTTGTCAATTTCAGAGGTCTCTTACACTGGCGGGAGAAAGACTGTAGTGTGTACGTTGACGTAATTAGTTTGCCATAAGCTGCCTTATGTTGACCTAGCTGTGTAGCGTAGACCAGTTCTTATTCTTTAAAATATTCCAGCACAGGGGTACTTGTGAATTTCAGTCCCCTTCCAGGTGTAACCCATTAGCTAAGGGTGTTTCCCCTTCCAAGAACTGGCTCATACAGAGTAGAACAGCCTACCACTATCAGCTAATGGGGTTACTCCTCTACCACATGTGGCTAAGACCTTTCCCTTTGTAGATGGAGAGAGAATTTGAGCAGCATCTTGCTAAAGATGTAAAAACTAACAGTACGACATGTACATCAGAAGCAGAAGCCCTGCCAAACAGGCAGTGGGGCCACTAGGTGGCAAAGGTGCTAAAGGAACACTCAAGGAAGACAAGACCATTGCAGAGACGCTGAATGAATTCTTTGCATTTGTCTTCACTGCAGAGGATGAGGGGGAGATAGCCACAGAAGAAGTATTCTTTTTGGGTGACAAATCTAAAGTACTAGCTCATATTGGTGTGTCAATAGAAGAGGTTTTAGAACAAATCAATAAATTAAACAGTAATAAGTCACCAGGACCAGATGGAATTCACCCAAGAATTCTGAAGGAACTCAGATATGAAATTGCAGAACTGTTAGCTGTGGTATGTAACCTCTCTCTTAAATTAGCCTCTGTACAAGATGAGTGGAGGGTAGCTAATGTAAACCAAATTTTAAATGGGGTTACAGATGCAATCCTGGAAATTACAGGCTGGGGAGCCCAACTTCAGTACCAGACAAATTGGTGGAAACTATAGTAAAGAGCAGAATTATCAAACACATAGATGAACATGATTTGGTAGGGAAGACTCGACACAGCTTTGGTTAAGGGAATCCATGCCTCACCAGTCTATTAGAATCCCCAGAGGGTGTCAAGTAGCATGTGGAGAAGAGTAAATCAGTCAATATAGTGGACTTGAGTCTGTTTCACCCCTTTCATAGGATTATGATAAACTTTGTACAAAGTCTGCCTTGTGCGGTGTCATTTAAAAACTCATAATTTGCTGATCGTTATTGTCCTGGTAAAGTATGTATGGCAACATTGTATGTAAAGTTATAAGGTTCCTCTGTATGGTATTACTAAAACATGTTCCAAATCTGGAAAGCGGTAACAAACCAGTTCCTCAGAGACAAAGGACAAGCTGATGCCTCAGCCATGTGTCAGTGAAATCAAATGGACCACCACCTTGTTAAGTGGCCATACTTTTGCAGGAAAAAGGGTCTGAGCAAGAACATGCATCTCAACAAAAAAACAGTTTGGGGTTCCTAACCACACAGACTTTCTCCCTCCTGAACCTCAGCTGGAGATGCTTGTCGAAGAAGAGAGAAAACTATAAGAAGGGACAATACATGCCCCAAATTATCTCTCCATTTCTCTCTATCTACATCATCCACTACACCTGAAGAACAAAGGAAGCAGCAGTGAACGGGGGTAGGATCTTGACTGAAGGAAAGTCAACCAGTAAGACTGCTGAAACATGTGGTGAAAGAGACTTTGCTTTGAATTCACTTAGCTTGTTAACTTCGGCGTTAGATGCATTTTACTTTTATTTTTCTTGTAACTTATTCTGCCTCTTATGCCTCATTGTTTGTATTTACTTAAAATCTCTCTCTTTGTACTTAATAAACTTGTTTTATAGTTTTATCTAAACCAGGGCGTTTGAACTGAAGTACTTGGGAAATTCCATTTGAGATAACAGGATTTGTGCATATCATTTTCTATTAATAAAATGATGGACTTTATATGAGCTTCTATTGTCCGGGAGAGGACTGGGCAATACAAGACCTATATTTCTGTGGAAAGTCTGGGAGTTTGCTGGTGTCACTGGCTAGCGAACGTGTTCATATGGTATATTAGGGGGAGACTTACATACAGACTGTGTGTGGGCAAACCAGGAGTGGCAGCTGTCACAGCAAAGCAGTGTTAAAGGCACCCCAGGTTGCAGCACTGAGGGGACCCAGCTCTTCATCAGTCCAGATTGTACCCTGGGTATGTCACAACTTGTATTTTCAGAAAGCCTATGACGAGGTTCCTCACCAAAGTCTCTTAAGGAAACTAAGTAGACCTGGGGTAACAGGGAAAGTCCTTTTATGGAACAGTAACTGGTTAAAAGACAGGAAACAAAATGTAGGAATAAATGGTAAGTTTTCACAGTCGGGAGACATAAACAGCAGGGTCCCCCAAACATCTGTACTGGGACCTGTGCTGTTCAATACATTCATTAATGATCTGTGAAATGGGGTGAACAGTAGAAAGTGGTAAAATTTGCTGATGATACAAAAGTATTCAAGATAGTCAAGTCCAAATCTGACTGTGAAGAGTTACAAGAGGGATCTCACAAAATTGGGTGACTGAGCAACAAAATGGCATATGAAATTTTAGATTAATAAGTACAAAGTAATGCATATTGGAAAAAATAACCCCAACTGCACATACATAATGATGGATTCTAACATAACTGTTAGCAATCAAGAAAGAGATCTTGGAGTAACCATGGATAATTCTCTGAAAATGTCATTTCAATGAGAAACAGTGGTCAAAAAGGCTAACAATGTTAGGAACCATTAGGAAAGGGATAGAAAATAAGATAGAACTGATTGTAATGCCACTACATAAATCCATGGTGTACCCACGTCTTGAATCCTGTGTCCAGTTCTGGTTGCCCCATCTCAAAAAGAATATATTGGAGCTCAAAAAGGTTCAGAGAAGGGCAATAAAGATGATCAAGGGTATGGAATGGCTTCCATAAGAGGAGAGACTAAAAAGATTAGTGTTGATCACCTTAGAAAAGAGACGATTAAGGGGGAATAAGACAGAGTTCTATTCAGTCAGGGGATATGTCCCTGCCAAATTTCAATCTTTGCTCCAATGCGTGGAGGGATTAGAGGTTCTCAATGAAATGTTTGTAAGATTCATTTTCTTTTAAAAAATGGGCTAAACAATATATTTTTTCTAGCCTGATTTGGAGAACAGTTTTTTGCCTACATTTTCAAATACAATAAAAGAAAGTCTGAGGCAGACACTCACTCTGGAATATTTCCGCCTGAATGGTTAAAGTTTGGCAAAGTTATAAGATACTGAAAACAGGGTCTTTTGATAAGTATCAGAGGAGTAGTCGTGTTAGTCTGGATCTGTAAAATTAGCAAAGAATCCTGTGGCACCTTATAGACTAACAGATGTTTTGGAGCATGAGCTTTCCTGGGTGAATACCCACTTTGTCAGATGCATGTAGTGGAAATTTCCAGGGGCAGGTATATATATGCAGGCAAGCTAGAGATAACAACGTTAGTTCAATCAGGGAGGATGAGGCCCTGTTCTAGCAGTTGAGGTGTGAAAACCAAGGGAGGAGAAACTGGTTTTGTAGTTGGCAAGCCATTCACAGTCTTTGTTCAATTCTGAGCTGATGGTGTCAAATTTGCAGATGAACTGAAGCTCAGCAGTTTCTCTTTGAAGTCTGGTCCTGAAGTTTTTTTGCTGCAGGATGGCCACC
>NC_133770.1:297121001-297238032 GCF_003597395.2 Chelonoidis abingdonii
AGTGGAGTCCTGTTGGTTTCTTTCTTGGGTTTGTCTTGCAGTAGGAGGCTTCTGGGTACACGTCTGGCTCTGTTGATCTGTTTCTTTATTTTCTCATGCGGGTATTGTAGTTTTGAGAACGCTTGGTGCCCATAGTGGTGCCACTGATCTGGGGATATATAGCGTCATCAAAGGCTCTGTGCCTTCATCCTCACACACAACTTTTTCAAATTTGATGACAATATCTCCAGATCAGTGGCACCGCTATGAGCACCGCATGGCCCCACAATATGCCAATATTTTTATGGCCAACAGAATGCTGGCATTGTTGTGATGGTCTTCCCATCTGATATGGAGAATCTTCCTAAGGTAGCACTGTTGGTCCCACTCCAAACACTTCAGATGACTTTGCTTAAGATGGCTACTGACAAAGACACTATACTTCCTCCCAAAAAGCAGACCAGCTTAAGGAATTCAATTTCAGTGCTATGCCAATAGACATTTAACAGGCACTTCTTCAGGCATACTTTGCTGCCAAAGTCAAGCATTTGGAGACAAGTTTGAGCCTGAGCTTATATTTTCTGCAGCATCTTTGTGATGCTGGTCCATGACATAGTGTGTGCAGGCCCAAAAGTTGGCTATTTCTGTTGAGCCCCATGGTATATCAGATGGAGAAGGAGAATTGGCCAGAAACTATGAGAGGTGGGGGTAAGGAGATATAATGCTTTCTCCATCCTGGAGCCTTTCACTCGTCAGGGACCTAAGTCTATTCTGTCACAGGTGGCACAGGTGGCAATTCATGTTAAGGTGAGGGAAATTAAGGATGCCCGATACTTTCTATCAAAAGACCAAAGAATCCTGTGCACCTTATAGACTAACAGACATTTTGGAGCATGAGCTTTCATGGGTGAATATCCACTTCGCCCAAGATTTTCTATCAAAAGACCAAAGAATCCTGTGCACCTTATAGACTGAGGGGAGGATTAACTTTGCTGGGCTGGCCATTGTGAACAGATGGCTGATACTTGTCTTCCGAAGCAAGTCCTCTTTTCTCAATTTAGTCATGGTAAGAGGACCCACAGAGGACAGAGGAAACATACAAGGACATTTTGAAAGTACAGCTTAAGAAGGGAGGCATTGAGCCTATGAATTGGGAAGAGCTGGCTGGCAATAGACTGAAATGGCGTCACACCAGGCATCATACACCCAACCTCAGCCCGTTTTGAAGGGAATCAGCTTGCTCAAGAGGCTGAGAAACAGCAGAGGAAGGAACGTGTGCAGCATCCTGGCTAGCAGTTGTGCTCTCTCCAAGCAACCACCTGTCACATATGCGGAAAAACCTGTAGAGCATGGATTGGACTCCTTGGCCAACTTAAGGCTCATCAATGACTTTTCCCTCTGGCAGACATCAGCCTTGTATCGAGAGACAGGTGAATTTAAATGTGTCTTTGTGAGAACAATAGATTGAGGAATCAGAATTCCCGTGTTCTATGACTCTGACCGGGGCGGCTCTAGGCATTTTGCCGCCCCAAGCATGGCAGGCAGCCTGCCTGCCACCCTCGCAGAGACCGGCAGAGCTCTCCCAGTGGCTTGCTGCTCCAAGCACACACTTGGTGTGCTGGTGCCTGGAGCCATCCCTGACTCTGACACTGATTCAGTGTGTGACCTTGGGCAAGTTCTTTTATCTACTCTAAGTCAATCAGGAAATGGTTATAGTAATAACCTGCTTTACAGGAGAGATATGAGGCATTGAGATCCTTGGATGCAAGGTGCTATTGCAGGGCAAACCAACAGTGCTCCAGTCCTGCTAAACAAAAGAGCACGTCTTTCATTTTTGCACATGGGTCAAGCATACTAGTCATGTGCTTAAAGTTAAGCATGTGCTTAAGTGATTTGCTGGATCAGGGCCTAAGAGTGTGTTCCACTGTGGCACAATCTTCTGCATGTTGCAAAACTCAGATCTGCACCATCTGCAGAAGGCTGAGAGCCTTGCATCTCTGAGCCATTTTTATCTTATCGTATCAATCCTCTTCTCTTCACCCTTAAGTGCTTTAGAAGAAATGATGGAACAGATCATACTTTAGGACTGGAAACTGATAAGCCTAGCCTTCAAAATGAAGGACACATGCCATAAATAAGAAGGCTATGCCATTGCCGGCCGAGTAACAATTATAAATCAGAGAGTTAAGTGTGAAAAAACAGCCACCTGTCAGCCATTAAATAAATAAATAAGACTCTTGCAAAGCAGAGAAGGCAGGGATTTCAAATATGCTGGGTACAAAATATACAGTGAAACTCACCCCTCGAAAGACTGAGTGAAACAGTTTCTCTATAAACATTGCAGATTTTCAACTACACAGTGACAGTGCTTGGCCTTTCCATAGTATCTTTCATCCATCTCATGTGCTTATCTGGCCCCCGTGATCACAGCACTGAGAAGTTCATGGGCTTTAATGTATTTACCCACACAACTCCTGCAGAAGGCCTATGACTTCCACTTTCCAGATGGGGAATGCAAGCATTGAAAGACTAAGTGACTTGCCCAAGGTCACACAGGAACTCGATGGCAGAGCAAAGAATTGAATGTCAATGTCTGAAGTTCCAGGCTAGCCACCTATGTAGCAGACCACCCTTCCTCTAAGAACAAATGATCTTAAAGCATTTTACAAATGATAATTAATCCAGTCTCACTACCCTGCCTGTGAAGCAGGTAAGTGTCATTCGCCCTTGCGGATGGCAAAACTGAAACAGAGAGATGTTAAGACCAACTGTTTCATGGAGAGAAAACTTCTGATAGTAAGTGACTTGCTAATCTAGGAAACAAAGGCAGTACAGGCTGGAAGCTGAATCTAGACAAAGTTGGACTGAAAATAAGATACACATTTTTAACGGTGAGGGTAATTAAGCATTGGAACAACTTACCTACAGACCTGGTGGATTCTCCATCCTTTGTAATCTTTAAATTGAAATGAAGTGTCTTTTTAAAAGCCCTGCATTAGCTCAGACAGAAATTATGGGCTTGATGCCGAATTCAGGGGGTGAAATTCTAGGGCCTATCACCAGGTATATAAACAATGGGCAACAAAACAGGGCTCTCAAATCTGGCATGGCCCTTCGCACCATAATACAACAGTAATTTACTCTTCCTGGTATATATTGGGAGTAACTCCACGGGAATCCAGGGGAGTTAGAACAGTGGAAAACCTGTGTAAATAAACCCAGAATCAGCACCTTATGAAGCTTTTGATGATTCTTTAGTTTTGTTGCAAGCATTTCACGCAGCCCTGTGCACAGCGAGTGACTCTAACCAGTTCTTTTGCCATGCTGAGGTGCACTGTTCTCTCATCTCATTTAAGTGGGTTCCACTTGAATCAGAGAAGAAATTATATTACCAGCAGTGAATTGAGGTTTGATTCCATATGGTTCTTCAGCATTGTTCTCTATCTCCTGGGCTGAATGCTCCAACGGGTGCAGAAATGTGTGATGGCCACAATGGCACATACTATCAACACTCTCTTTCATGAGAACTCTAGTAATTTCGATAGTAGTCCACTTCTTCTGCGTTAGGGGCTAAGGTGTCACCAACTCAATGGCGCTTGATGGGAAGGATTAGGCAAATACACATTAACCATGTGTGTTTGCAACAATATCAACTGGACTGGAATGGGAAAATACACGGGTCCTCCTTATATCAACTGCTGGGCTGAGAGTTACAATTTACACAAATATCTAGAGGGAAAAGATAGAGGCTAATCAATGAGGAAGGAAAGTCCTGTGATTACTGGGAGAGCCAAAGACCCAGGTTCAATTTCTTGCTGTAGCACAGGTGACTTTGGGCAAGTCAGGATGTTTTTCTGTGCCTCAGTTTCCCATACATAATATGGAGATAATTGTATTTTTCTGCCTCTTGGGATAAAATACGTGATTTACTGTATGGGCTCATTTAGTCTGGAAATATGGGCTTTATACATCTGTTAGATAGAACTATCACAGAAAGCTTCTCTGTCAAAGTTTTTCAGTGTGTTTCAGAGAACAGAAGAAAAATGTAAAAGCGAACACAATAAATTACTAGAATCAAAGCCCAAAGCAGCAAAAGGCAGTTACAATGCGGCTCTGCAGAAGAAAGCCCCAGGCCCAGGGAAGCAAGAAATGGTGCACAGAAGGGTGGACACACAGAGACAGAGCTGTACGGAGGCCCAGGATAAGGACAGCAGGCTGGGTAGAACTGAGATGCAATAGCTGAGCTGGGTAAGGGGATCTGGCCCAGTGTAGCCTGACTAGACGTGGGTCTGGAGTGAGTCGCATCAACAAAGCAGTGTGTGTTTGAATCCAGGGCTGTACCTGCACTGATGGCCCTAGAACACATCTTTTTTCCCCTTTGTGAGCAGAAGGCTGAACTGTCTCATTAATGGCACCCAAGAATTTCCCCCCAAAATAGAAATGGCAGACAGTAAAACCAAGAGAAAGGAATAACACAGAGCAGAGAATCCCCTTATAGAACAGTCGTATGCAGCAGACCAGCAGCTCACCACCTGCCAGAATGAGGGGAGCTGCTAAGAGAGACAAGGTAGATGTGTAATTATCTTCTAATTGATCAACATTTGTTGGTGACAGAGACACACTTTTGAGCTACACACAGTTGGTCCAATATAAGATATTACCTTATCCACCTTGCCTCTCTAATGTGGTAGGACCAACAGGGGGAGGGATAGCTCAGTAGTTTGAGCATTGGTCCCCTAAACCAAGGGTTGTGAGTTCAATCCTTGAGGGGGCCGTTGTCAGGGACAAAAATCTGTCTGGGGATCAGTCCTGCTTTGAGCAGGGGGTTGGACTAGATGACCTCCTGAGGTCCCTTCCAACCCTGGTATTCTATGATTCTACCACACTCCTGCATGCAGTGAGAGAGAGTAAGGAAAATAAAAGCAAATAGGTCTCTGGCTTTTACAGTCACATCCTCTCCTGGATGCTGATGACAGATCCTTGATTTCCACCCTAGCACTGGTTACAGTAGCCTAGGGGTTGTTTTGCTTAACATAGGCCACCTGGCCATGGCCCTCCAGGGACCACTTGCTAGCTGGGAATCAGTGAGGCATGGCAGTAGCTGGCAGGGTGGTGGCATAGGAGCTACAAACACTGCCTCTGCACCAGGTGACAGCTCCCCACAGTCTCTTTGTGCAAAGGGGTCAGACCTCTCAAGAGAACCTGGCCTTGCATGCATCTCTGTCCACACCTGCCTTGTGCTCTGTGAATCTGTTCCTCTGCCTCTGGCTCTCTCCTCATCCATCTGTCCCTCACTCAGCCCGCGCTAACACAGATGAGAGCATCCCAGCCTGGACCCCTGCAGGGGCACCCAGGGTGAATGTCACCATGATGTTACCTAATGACCTTTTTAATCTCCATAGGAGGATTTTCTGCTCCATTTACCTCCAGTAAAATCTTTATCTATAATCCCAGGTGCCAAGCCTGTTTGTTATCATGTTGCCACCGCAATTTACAAGAGGGGAAGGGAAATAAACAGCATCCATCCAAGTCGGCACCTGGCAGATAAGCAACAGCCCTGGTGCATTAGCATCACAGTAGGACACATACTCATGTGTGCAGCATTTGCCAGTCCTAACAGATGTGCCATTTTGTCCCCAGTCTTCTGTCCTCCTACCTCAGTGGCAATTTATTTATACAGATTTGGAAAATAATACAGATCACCAAGCGCTGTGTGTGAACATCCAGTTGTTAATGCATGGGGGGGGGGGGTGAGGAAGGGAAAGGGACTGCTAACTCCCACAGGAGTGGAGATGGCTGACCAACAACAACTCCTCATTTAAGGAGGAGGGAGAGATTGATGAAGTACTTCTCGCCAGAGACGGCCTGACCTTTGTGCTCTCTTTCCAGTGCCATAAAAGTTTCATGCCCTCACCCCAGCAAATGTCAGCTTAATTTTGTTCTTCTTCTCACCCTGCTCCTGCCCAACACACAGGGGAGGTCAGAGGGAACACTCAGGGGGAAATGAGAAATCACAGCCCATGCATCGGAGAAGATGGGATGGAGAGGATTAACGGAGGGGACTTTGCAGAGGTGGTTGGAAAAGAGAGCGGGAGAGAACATTGTTCACTTTCCTCTTAGGAATTTAGAACTTGAAATACAGCTGCAAGACTAACTGCTGCGGGAGAGTGCTCATCTTTGCCATGGAGCCACTGAAAAACTTGGCAATGGTTGGGCAGACCAGGCCTATCACCCTGACCAATGTTGTCTCATTGTTTCCTTGTGCTTCCCAGTCTGTCTCTGTCTATCCCTTAGTTGTCTCTTCTTTTATACTTAGAGTGTGAACTTTTTAGGGTAGGGCAGATCTTTTTCTGTTTGCACAGGGCCTAGCACAATGTGGTTCTAGTTCATGACTGGGGCTCCGACAGGAAGGTGTTGTTCTCAGGTGTTGGCTGTGTGTGTGGGTTCTCTTTGTGTGCCACACTAGTTCTGGCCAGGTAGCCAGTACAACTGACTCCAATCGAACTGCCCAATAATCACAGACTTGATTCAGTAGTGAAGGCACTTGGTCAGGTTTTTTGTCAACAAAGCAGGGTGCTAATGCCCCAGCTCAGTGGCTACAGGAAGAATAATGCATGTATGCCCATGACAATGGACCAGCTCAGTCACTAGTGGGACTTTCCACTGCTCCAGAGGCCAGACAAAGGGTTAAGGCGAGGTAGCCCAATCTTTATAGACTGAGACAAACTATCCGGGATAAACAACTGACCTATCACCATACGTGTTTCATGTCATGTTTGTTACCTCCCCTTGTACTTTCCTCCTGCTGTTTCAGACAAAACATCCCTATTCAGTGCCTGTCCGTGCACTTTTACTCCTGATGTTTCAGACAAAATATCACTGTTCATCTCTTGTGTCAAACTATTTTATCGCGGGCTAGGTTGGGGGGTTCTTGTGCTGGCCTGCTGGAATGTGTGTTTTAGCAATGCCAGCAGTACTGGCGCTGAGTTCACGTACTGGATGCTGACTTGCAGACAAGCATCTGCTTTTGACAGAGCCTACCCGTTGCTCATAGCATAACTTTTGCTGACTTTGGTCCAGTCCTCAGGCCTTGCACCAGCTCATGCTTCAGGCTCTCTCTCTCTACTACAGTTGCTATAATAATAATAATAATAAAATATCAATGAATGCATTGGAAGAGGTATTAATCATGTGTAGAACCATGTGTGCCATCTGCAACGTCATTGGATACGATATAAATGACAAGGCACATCATCCTTCTTCTATCAGGGCACTGTCACCTTGCAATTGAGGGAGGAGCTCTGAAGAATTTGGAATAGTTAAAGAGTAATTCTTGGGATTCCACATTCAAAATATGCACTGTTTTGGCTGGGCCACATGGTACTGGACGAGCATCACTTAGAGTCAGCTTGTGATTATGGCAGTAAGCTACGCAGAAGTGTGGGTGTGTGGGAAGGAATAGGAGAAACTCCTTTTGTCATTCCCCATCCTTGGGCATCTGCTCAGATACTGGGGCAGAATCTGGCTACAGTAACAATAGTTTGATGATTAACAGCTGGATCGAGCTGCCACCAAAATCTATGGGGAGTGAGACCCAGGCGCCTCATGTTGGCAATAGATAGGAGTATACAGTTCTGACACTGTATCCAAGGACCTGCCTAGATGTGGGGGAGGTCTAGGTTGGATATTAGGAAACACTATTTCACCAGGAAGGTGGTGAAGCACTGGAATGGGTTCCCTAAGGAGGTGGTGGAATCTCTATCATTAGAGGTTTTTAAGGCCTTGACAAAACCCTGGCTGGATGATTCAGTTGCTGTTCATCCTGCTTTGAGCAGGGGATTGGACTAGATGACCTCCTGAGGTCTCTTCCAACCCTTATAGTCTATGATTCTATGTGCGCAGACAGGAATGTTTCCCCCATGATCACCATCTTCACCATATTTCACTGGACGGGGGCCATGTATGTGGTCTCTGCTGAGAGCAAAGAACTGGCTGGTTGTCATGATTATTGCGGGATGTATGTATGGAAAACATCTTAAAGAGTTATGTAACATATAGAGCAGTGGTTCTTAACCAGGGATCTGGGGCTCCCGGGGGCTGCGAGCAGGTTTCAAGGGATCTGCCAAAATAAACCAGAGAGGAGCTGGCATTAGACTCACTGGGGCCCAGGGCAGAAAGCCCAAGTTCCATCACCCAGGGCTGAAACCAAAACCCGAGCAACATAGCTTCAGAGGGCCCTTTGTGGTATGGAGCCTTGGGCAATTGCCCTGTTTGCTGCCCCCCTAATGCCAACCCTGGCTTTTAATCTACTGGATATGCAGAAAAATAGTTATGACACAGGTGGGCCGTGGAATTTTTATAGCACGATGGGGAGGCTCAGAAAGAAAAAGCTTGAGAACCCCTGATGTAGAGTATTGCATCCCAAAGGTGCTGGAGGTGAAAGTGATCACTGGGGTTCAGGGAGGTTCTCAGCTGACATCTCCCAACCCAGCCCAGCCAGATGTTGACTGTCTAGAAAAGGTACAGGCCTGGGCTTTTACAAAGCACCAAAGAGCCAAAGAAAAATACCTTGACTGGGGGGACCATCATGGACCAAGTGAAGTTAACAAAACACCCTGGTTATGAAAAGAGACAAAGAATATGGAATTGCATAACAGGAGAAAAAAGGGCACCAGATGGAATCCGTTAGGGAGGCAACACTGTGCCAATGTGCTTCATGAAAGGTGGATCCAGCTCTCTTTACTGGGCAAGCACAGGACAGACGGCCCATAGGGTGAGAAATACCTTATTAGATGGGAAAGGAACTTGATAATAAGTGTAGGCTCAAGATTGCATTTTATATTCTTCTATTAGATAATGATAGTATCCTAGGGCCAGAAGGGATTGTAAGGGTCATCCAGTGCAGCCCCCTGCCAGGATATAGGATTTGTTGTGTCTAAGTTTTCCATCCAAGATAGAACAATAGGACAATGGCACAGATGCCTAGGGAAGTCATGGATGCTCCTTCACTGGAGGTTTTCAAAAGGAGACTGGAGCCATCTTACAGTTAGGAACAGGGCTGGCTTTAGGCTGATTCCCCCTGATTAGGGGGCTGGAGCACATGACTTATGAGGAGAGGCTGAGGGAACTGGGATTATTTAGTATGCAGAAGAGAAGAATGAGGGGGGATTTGATAGCTGCTTTTGACTACCTGAAAGGGGGTTCCAAAGAGGATGGATCTAGACTGTTCTCAGTAGTGGCAGATAACAGAACAAGGACTAATGGTCTCAAGTTGCAGCGGAGAAGGTCTAGGTTGGATATTAGGAAAAACGTTTTCACTAGGAGGGTGGAGAAGCACTGGAATGGGTTACCTAGGGAGGTGGTGAATCTCCTTTCTTAGAGTTTTTAAGGTCAGGCTTGACAAGCCCTGGCTGGGATGATTTAGTTGGGAATTGGTCCTGCTTTGAGCAGGAGTTGGACTAGATGACCTCCTGGGTCCCTTCCAACCCTGATATTCTATGATTCTATGATTCCTGTGAATCGGGCCCAACACCCAGAGGCCCGCAGTGTCCAGAAGAGAGGCCCCGCAAGGTAAGGTCCTGGAAGACAATTGCTGCTGAGGAAGACCTTTGCCAAATGCCGCCGGAAACAGCGGCAACTGATGAGGCGCGATCGCGATCTGCGCAGCTGCTGCACTGCTCTGCTGAGCAGGCAGTTCCGCATTTGCAGTAGCTTTCGAACTCGGGACCTGCATGTCCTAAAGGCCAGCTCTGGTAGGAAGTTTTTCTTGAGATTTCACCTAAATCTGCTCTGCTGTAGTTTGAACCACTGCCTCTTGTCCTGCCCTCTGTGGCAAGAAAGAACAATTTTCTTCATCTTTTTTATGGCAGCCTTTCAAGTGTTTGAAGGCTACTATCATGTTCCCTTTAATCTTTTTTCCAAACTGAACATTCCAATTCCTTCAGCCTTTACTTGTATGGCTTATAAGCCATCCCTTTGATTATTTCTGTCACTCACCTCTGCTTTTTTTCCAGTTTCTCCACATCCTTTCTGTACAGGGTGACCAAAAGGGCCAGTCTCCAGCAGAGGCCTAACCAGCGCCGAGCAGAGCAGTATTATCACTTCCTTGCCTTGCATCCTATGCCTCTGTTAATGCAACCCAGAACTAATTTGCTTTTTTCCCAACAGCATCTCATTCTGACTCATGTTGCAGTTGTGATTCACCACAACTCGCAGCTCCTTCTCAGCAGCGCTGCTGCCAACCACTTACCCCTCATTCCGAATTTGTGTGGTTGTTTTCTCTACCCTAAGTGTAGTACTTCTATTTGTACTCACTGAATATCTTTTTGTTCTCTATAGCTCAGTTCTCCAATGTATCAAGATCTCTTTGAACTTTAGCTCTATCCTCCTAAGTGTTTTCAACAGCCACCCCCAGCTTTGGTGTCATCTGCAAATCTGATCAGTGTGTTCTCTGTTCCTACATGCAGGCCATTAATAAAGATAATCAACACCGGACTGTCATCGCTTTCCTACCAGATCTGAACCTTAGAGTTCAAAAATAAAATGCTAGCATGAAACCTCCAGCTTAATACCAGCTTAGATCTGATATCGCTGCCACAGACAGGAATTTCAGTGCCTGCCTCACTCTGGTCTCCCCAAAACCTTCCCTGGGGGACCCCAAGACTCAGATGCCCTGAGTCTCCACAACAAGGAAATAAACCACTTCCCTTTTCCCTCTTACCTCCTCCCAGGCTTCCCTCCCTGGGTTACCCTGGAAGATTACTGTACTTAAACTCCTTGAATTACATAACAGAGAGGCACATTCACCTTCCCTCCTTCTTTTCCCTCCAAATCCCTGGTGAGCTGCAGGCTCAATCCCTTGAGCCTCCACTAGGAAAAATCCAACAGGTCTTAAAAAGAAGCATTTATATAAAAAGAAAGAAAAAGACATAAAAATGGTCTCTGTATCAAAGTGACAATATACAGGGTTATTGGCTTAAAAGAAAACATGAATAAACAGCCTTATTCAAAAAGAAATACAATTTAAACATTTCAGCAACTACACACATGTAAATACAAAAAAAACAATATAAGCCTATTGTTTTTCTACCTTTGTACTCACAACTTGGAAACAGAAGATTAGAAAAGCCTGGAGATAGAGAGATCCGCTCTCAGAGCTGAGAGAGCACAGAGTCACAGACAAAAGACACACACCCAAAAATTCCCTCCCTGAGCTCTGAAAAATCTGGTTTCCTGATTGGTCCTCTGGTCAGGTGTTTGGTTCCCTTTGTTAACCCTTTATGAATTTTAGCTCTATCCTCCTAAGTGTTTTCAACAGCCACTCCCAGCTTTGTGTCATCTGCAAATCTGATCAGTGTGTTCTCTGTTCCTACATGCAGGCCATTAATAAAGATAATCAACACCGGACCCAGAACAAATCCCTGTGGAATCCCACTTGAGACCTCCCTCCAATCTGACATCATCCCATTAATGGTTATCTGTCAGCACGTTTTCAATCCTTAATACTGGCTTCTGTTCCAATCTTTATCTTAAGCTTGGTCAAATATTAAGTTTTTCTGTTTGCCTTTGCTATAGGCGGACTAAGTGCTTGCTGCTAAGGGAGTGCTGAACTGAGATGAAGGTAGTGAACTGGAGGCAGCGAATGCTTGTGCATTGCAGGTGCCCAGAGGTCGAGGGAGTGAGCATTTGAGTGTAAGGAAGTGGGGGTGTACAGACAGGTTGGAGGGACCTGTGCCCCGGGCCAGAGCAGAACTCTGGGGGTTAACTATCCCCACAGATTGAGACCCAGGTTCCCTGCCCTGCCCCAAGGACTCCCTTAGAGATCCTAAAAGGCTGTGGTGTACAAATTGCTAGCCTGCAGAGGGACGGGGCAGGGGCTTGCAGAGCCTGGAGTGGGTTCTGTGGTGCCAGCAGCTGGCAGTTTTGGGTGAGCCTCCCCTAGTGGGCACAGACAATGCTCCCTTACACTGGAAGCAGGTGGGAGCGATTCACCCTGTATCCTTGGATAATCCCAGAAGGGCTGCAGGAAACTTTCTATTGACACCAATGGGAATCAGACTGGACTTTACAACTGTAAACTCTTTAGGGCAACCTGTGAGCAGAAGAACTTTGTGGCTAAGGGACTGCTGGAGGTTTCCTGTGTGAGGTCAGACAGGTCACTCAAAATAAGGATAATAGACCTTCCTTTGTCTTGTCCATTTAGATTCTAAACTCCTTAGATCAGGAACCATCTCTTGACAAGGAAGATTGGAGGGGTTTCAAATAGCATGACACAGAGAACATGCCTGGCCTAGCTGCTGCAAATGCTCCACTGGATTTACTAAGAGGAGAAGTTGTAGCTCAGAAATAGCATGAAGTGAAGTATTTTTTGCTAGGGAGACTCACAGCTTATACTCTCTTGCACTTCAAAACCATCAAGTCAGGTTCATTCTTGGTCTTACCCTGCTGCTGCCAATGGCGTTCCACCAAGGATGAATTTGGCCGACAGAATTTAAAAGCATGTTCCTATCGTCCATCGGAAACTTAACCTCCTGGGCTGGAATGATCGCACTGGGATATAATGGGGCAGGGGCTAAACTTCTTTTTGTGCTGATGCTCTGTTCTCAGAGAGCTGCATCCTCAGCTGGTGTCAACCAGCCGAGCTCCATCGAGGTGAACGGAGAGTTACAGCAGCTGAGCATCTGGCCCATGGAATCTTCATTAGCGCAGCAAAGAGGTGTCATGCTAAAACAGTTGGGAGTAGCAGAACTTTGTATTTCTATTGCCCCAGGATCTCAGAGCACTCCTGCCAGCACTTTGATATCTCCTGGGGCGGTGGGAGGACAACACAGAGATGGAAAGGGGCTGTTGAGAAGTCCCACTGAAACAGCAGAGGAGGGAATAGATCTGAGAACTCCGAGTACATTGCACCCTGCTCTAATCACTCAACAAAATTCCTGGATATGAAGTTACAACACTCTAGGGCTGGGGGCTAGACTAGATGGCCCTTTGGTTTATTCTGTCCTTTATTATCATATAACCTCATACAAAGCTGGCTAAGAATCAAAGTCAGACTCTCCTCAGGCCAGAACCTCAACTGGTTGTAGTTTCTTCATCAAGAGGGTCAGGAACTATGGTCATGAGGGCCAGGGAAGATCCAGAACAGAGTAAAATTTGCCAATTTACTCCAGCTAAGATCCTGGTCATCTCTCTCCTCCCTCTCTCTCTGAACCTGCCATCCACAAAATTAAAGCTATGGGAAAAGGCATCTCCAGACCCCTCCAACGACTACTCATGGTCACGGTGTTATTAAGGAGTCTCATTTCATTGGTTTATTTAACTGATACACTGTTTCTGGTAATGATTTTATATTTTTTTTCCTAGGGCGAAGTTAAAATAAAATGTTAACATACTACATTGTACATTGCTTATTACTTATTCAGGACCAGGTTAATATTTAAAGATTCTGGCTTGCTGAATGGGGACCCCTAGAATTATAGAATCATAGAATATCAGGGTTGGAAGAGACCTCAGGAGGTCATCTAGTCCAACCCCCTGCTCAAAGCAGGACCAACCCCAACTAAATCATCCCTCTTCTTCTTCACCCAAATAGGGTGAGCAAATTTCTAAATAACTATCCTCTTTTTAGAATAGCAGCCATGTTAGTTTGTATCTGCAAAAAGAACAGGAGTACTTAAATTTCATAGATTATCAGGGTTGGAAGGGACCTCAAGAGATCACCTAGTCCAACCCCTTGCTCAAAGCAGGACCAATCCCCAAACAGCCCCCTCCAGGATTGAATTCACAACCTTGGGTTTAGCAGGCCAATGCTCAACTTCTGGCACTTTAGAGACTAACACATTTATCTCAGCATAAGCCTTTGTCAGCTACAGCTCACTTCTTTGGCTGCATAGACTGGAACACACGAACAGGAGATATTTATACATACAGAGAACATGAAAAGGTGGAAGCATGCATGCCAACTGGAAAAGTCCAATCAATTGAGATGAGCTATCGTCAGCAGGAGAAAAAAAAACCTTTGAAGTGATAATTGAGATGATCCATAGAAGGTGTGAGGAGAACTTAACATAGGGAAATAGATTCAATTAGTGTAATGACCCAACCATTCCCAGTCTCTGTTTAAGCCTGAGTTAATTGTATCTAATTTGCATATTAATTTGAGTTCAGCAGTCTCTCTTTGGAGTCTGTTTTTGAAGTTTTTTTGTTGCAACATTGCCACCTTCAAGTCTGTCACTGAGTGGTTAGAGAGTTTGAAGTGTTCTCCCACTGGTTTTTGAATGTTATGATTCCTGATGTCAGATTTGTGTCCATTTATTCTTTTGCATAGAGATAGAAAAAAAGATGGGAGGAGAAACTGAGGCAGGTGATGTGCCTGAGGTCACAGAGATTTTCCCAGCAACCTTCTGCTGAGTACACCTGAGATGTTGCTGCTGAACTGGTCATTGATTTGCTATTGTGTTGACGATCAGGGCAGATAATCCTGAACATTATTCTTATTCTGTCTTTATTTTATATAAGGGATGACATGCGGCTGCATGAATGCAGACAGGTTCACCTGTCCAGTTATTCAGCGCTGTGCTTGACTGTTCAGTGCATGAGCCTATGGGTAGGGCTGGCTCTGGCTTTTTTGCTGTGGGGTGCCTGAAGCCAGGGTGCAAACTTTTGGCTAGCAGGACTCCCTGTGCTGCAGATGAGTCCTGGGCAGTGGAGTGCGCGCTCCAGCTAGCTGGAGGGAGGGGGAGGGAGTTGGGGGAGAGAGAGAAGGCGGGTGGCCAGGGTGCTCAACACTTGGCCCCTCCCACTGCGCTGCCTGCTGGGAGGGCTCCGCACCGCTCCCGTCAGCAGGGAGGGAAGGACACGGGCTGCCGGGCTTGCTGCAGAACTGGCACTGGCTGGGGCAGACAGAGCGCACACCTGACTCCCAACAGGGCACTCTCCTCCTCCGCACAGCCACCCACTATAGGGCGGCCGGAGCGGCGAACAAAAAAAAAAAAGAAAACAAAAGAAAACAAAAGGCATCCATGCTGCCCTAGGATTGGCCGGAAGCCGCCCCTTAGAATCTGCTGCCCCAAGCACGAGCTTGCTTGGCTGGTGCCTGGAGCTGGACCTGCCTACGGGGGCTTGGGAAATGGTCTGAGATTGGGGTTCCTGTATAAACCTGAATTCTATTCCATTTTCCTTACACAGTGTGTTATCTTCAAATGGGCAGGGAGGCAGGTGCAGAGGGAAAAGGAGAAATATGATCCCGTATTTGGCGCTCTCAAGAAATATGTCAGAACAATCTGTAATCCCCACATTTAGGCCCGACTCACCCCTATTCAGAAGGGTGCTCAAGCACACACTTAACTCCCACTGAAGTTAATGGGATTTAAGCACATGCTAAAGTTATAAATGTGCTCAAGTGCTTTCCTGAACTGGGGTCTTATCTTATGCACCACCTGTCAGTCCATAGAAAAACAAAGTTCTTTACAGATTCTCCGGATGGGGAGTTGTCATGCCCACCACTTAAATGCAGCCAGCTCTGGAGTGAGTCCAGCCATATTGCACCAGCAGTGCTAAACTATTAGAAGGCCAAATCTAAACCCCATTCCAGCCCTGATGTGCCACTCTGGCAGTCTAGAAAGAAGTGTAAAAGGGGACAGGAGAAAATGTTTCCAGTGCAGGAGCAACATAGGGCTGATGTAAATGGCTCCATGCTACCCTCTCGTGTACGTCCTGGAGTAGGGGTCACATCAGGTTTGGAACTGGTGCACAGTGGGAGGGGAATGGCATGCCTATAGCACTCAGAGCTACAGAGTACAGAGCACAGATGGACATGGGGAGGCTGCCATGTGTTAGAGCAGCCCCTGGGCTGCTCTATTTTACTCAAGGTCCTAGGGAGCGCAAGCATGGCTTGGAGCCACCTTTGCCCTTGTGCCATATCTCTCAGGAAACAGAGCAAAGAATCAGCCTCAACATTTTTAATATGGATGATTTTCGAGCCAAAGCAGTTTTGCTAATTTGTCATGGGTGGCTAAAAATAGGGTGAACAATGGAAACCGGCAATAACCTTATGTATGGGGCGGTTGTTCTCTCCCTGTCAGACGCTCCTTGTAACAGACTCTTGCAAAGACTTAAACAAAAAAAAGAGAGAGAGAGAGAATAGGCCTGTAGTGGGTAATACTTGGAACAGCGAATTAATTCTCACAAAGACAATTCATTTTGGTAATATTCATTCTCACTATCCACACTAAGGGATAATGACTTCCAATAGGCTAAAGTCTCAGAAATTGGACTTAACAAGTACTTAGAATTCAGCGACATTAGCATGCAGTGTGTGAGGCTCCCTGATCCATTGATGCACCGATATTTAATGACAGCTGTAGTCCCCTTAAAGGACAACAAGCTTTACCGCTTTCTTGATGACTATATGGGATAGCTATAGGGAGAGAGCAGCCTTAGAAATATGAATTTACGAACCCAATACTGTACATCATATATGTTCATACAGATGCGAAATACAGTTCCTAGTTATAGATATATTGATAGATGATATAGATCCAACGTCTTTATGTGCATTTCATGAGAACACAGGCTCTGCCATCCTGTGACAAATGGAAGGCCAAATTCTCCAATCCACTAAGGCTACTTCATGCTACCCAACTTATGCCCAGTGCAAATGGAGAGCGGGGGCTCCAGGGAGCTCCTGGGGAAATGGCAAGATGTGGGGGATGGTCAAGTGTAGGAGAACTACATCTGATCCTCCCTGGGGTAAGGTAGAGCTGCTCCTGTGCAGCTGTAACTTGTGCTGGAGCTGGGCAGCTCCCTGCAGCCTGACCTCATCTCCACTGGAGAACAGTCCACCTCATCCTTTCTCCTTCTCCTGCCAAGGGCTCTCCCTAGAGGTATCTGTGGGAGGCACCTCCATCACCCCCACATGACTATTTCTGCCATACTAGCTAATGAGGGAAAGTTTCTTCCTGACCTCAGCCCATTGGAGTAGATGCAAAGATTTCCACTGACTTCAATGGGAACTGGATCAGGCCACTGGTGATCAACTTATGCCTTAAGTATGAGGACTTGTGGCCCTTCTATTTTTGATCCTAGCCAGAGTCAATGTGGAAGACATTTGTTCCAGCTGCTCGAAAGATTAATGGATTCCAAGGCCAGAAGGGACCATTGGGACCATCTAGTCTGACCACTTGTTTAACCCAGGTCAAAGAACTGCCCCCAGATAATTCCTAGAGCAGATTTACTAGAAAAAAAAAATCCAATCTTGATTTAAAAACTGCCAGTTTGACGGAGAGTCCACCACGACCCTGGGGAAATTGTTCCAATGCTTAATTAAGCTTGCTGTTAAAATTTACTCATTTCCAGTCTGAATTTGTCCAGCTTCAACTTCCACACATTGGGTCATTAGACCTTTCTCTGCTAGACTGAAAATCACAAATCACTACTTAACCTTCTCTTTGTTATGCTAAATATATTGAGCTCTTTGAGTCTCTCACTATAAGACAGGTTTTCTTAGCTTCTAATCATTCATGTGGCTCTTCTCTAGGCCCTTTTCAATTTATCAACATCCATTCTTGAATTGTGGACACCAGAACTGGACGCAAGATTTCAGCAATGGTCACACCAGTGCCAAACAGAGGTAAAATAACCTTTCTATTCCTACACGAGATTCCCCTGTTTATGCAACCCAGGATTGCATTAGCCCTTTGGGCCACACCATCTCATTCAGAAGGAAATTCTGACTTTTCAAAAATTGTTTTCTTACCCAATCAGAACAAAAATATTCCAAATTTCACATGAAACCACGTTTTTGAAAAAAAATGACATGTGGGTCAACCAAAACATTTCGTTTCAATAAAATCAAAATGTTTGGTTCCAGTTAGGACTCGTTTTAAATATTGTGATTTGTAACATGATATAAACTACATTTTGAAACAGTCATTTTGACATTAAAAAAAAATCAAAATGTTCCATTCTGATCAAAACACTTGTTTAAAAAAATAATTAGTAACAGCATTTCATCTAAACTGACATGTTCCCAGGAAAATTTTTGATTTTGACAAAATGATATTTTCTGATGGAAAAATGTTTTGTCAGAAATTTTTCAACCAGATCTATTATTTTTGTATGTATCTGCCAGATCCCTTCTCTGTCAGTCCCTGCAGAACTTGTTGCATGTATTGCTTTTTACAGACTGGTCCATACTGTCTGGGATACAAGTGCCTCAGACTCTGAAAGTCATGCTACATTGATGACATCTTCATCATCTGGACCCATGGAAAAAAACCTTGAGGAATTTCACCGTGATTTCAATAATTTCCATGCCACCATCA
Source organism: Chelonoidis abingdonii (assembly GCF_003597395.2). Lineage (NCBI taxonomy): Eukaryota > Metazoa > Chordata > Testudines > Testudinidae > Chelonoidis > Chelonoidis abingdonii. The sequence goes on from NC_133770.1 coordinate 297,139,304, forward strand.
ACCCCAGCCTGGAACAGTCCACACAAGAGATCCACTTCCTGGACACTACAGGACTAATAAGCGATGGTCACATAAACACCATCCTATACCGGAAACCTACTGACCGCTATACTTACCTACATGCCTTCAGCTTTCATCCAGACCATATCACATGATCCATTGTCAACAGCCAAGCTCTAAGATACAACTGCATTTGCTCCAGTCCCTCAGATAGAGACAAACACCTACAAGATCTCTATCAAGCATCCTTAAAACTACAGTACCCACCTGCTGAAGTGAAGGAACAGATTGACAGAGCCAGATGAATACCCAGAAGTCACCTCCCACAGGACAGACACAACAAAGAAAATAACAGAACACCACTAGCCGTCACCTTCAGCCCCCAACTAAAACCTCTCTAGTGCATCATCAAGGATCTACAACCTATCCTGAAGGATGATCCCTTGCTGTCACAGACCTTGGGAGATAGGCCAGTCCTTGCTTACAGATAGCCCTCCAACTTGAAGCAAATACTTACCAGGAACCACACACCACACAACAAAAACATTAACCCAGGATACCTATCCCTTGCAACAGAAGTCTGTTGTCAATCTGTCCACATAATCTATGAATGACAGGGACCATCATAGGACTAATCACATCAGCCACATCATCAGGAGACTTGTTCATGTGCATTCTACCATGTGGATATATGCCATCGAGTGTGCGACAGCAATCCCTCTGATGTATAAATTAAAACAAAATAAACCATTGGCGCGGACAGGTCTTACACAAAAGAATAAATGGACACAAATGAGACGTCAAGAATTACAACATTCAAAAACCAGTTGGAGAACACTTCAACCTCCCTGGGCACTCAATTATAGATCTAAAAGTCACAATACTCCAACAAAAAAACTTCAGAAACAGACTCCAATGAGAAACTGCTCACTTGGAATTAATTTGCAAACTGGACATCATTAAATTAGGCTTGAATAAAAGCTGGGAGTGGATGGGTCATTACACAAAGGAAAACTATTTCCCCATGCTATTTTCCCCCTACTGTTACTCACACCTTCTTATCAACTGTTGGAAATGGGCCACCCTAATGATCAGTACAAAAGTTTTTTTTCCTCCTGCTGATAATAGCCCCCCTTAATTGATTAGTGTCATTAGAGTTGGTATGGCAACACCCATTTTATCATGTTTTCTGTGCATATATATCTTCCTACTGTATTTTCCACTGCATGCATCCAATGAAGTGGGTTTTAACCCACTAAAGCTTATGCCCAAATACATTTGTTAGTCTCTAAGGTGCCACATGGACTCCTCGTTCTTTTTGCAGATACAGACTAACACGGCGACCACTCTGAAACCTCCTTTCCCTGGTTGTCAAGGTCAGTCAGCATAAAAGTCTGCTGTTCGCTCAGTAAGGCTGCTGTTTTCAAAGTGACAGAGATGCCCAACTCACATTGTCTTTCATTGGCATTTGGGTGCCTCACACCCTTGAGCTTTTGCAAAAATCCATATTCAGAAAATACTCACTACCTGATTCTGCTCCCCCTTGGACTGGTGTAACCCCAAATAGATTCACAAAGGGATTAATCTGGCGTAAAGTCAAAGGAGAAACAGAACTTTGAAGATCACCTTGTGCAGACTGAGAAGGGGCCCAGAGAGGCTTGTAATTTATACTTTTATCATCCCATTGCACATGCAGATTTGATGTTCCCTGACACGCCCTAGTCATTCCCTGTGATCCTGACGTACGGTGCAGCAGGCTAGGTTGTGTGACAAGACCTACTACAATGTGCCGGCGAGAGCTGAAAGCTAATAAGTGTGCCGTGCATGCTGGAAATATTAATGGTGGAATCGAGAAGCGCAGTTGTTTGCTTTGCTAATTGACTTGTAAACTCGATTTAATCCCATCCTGAGGCTCCTGTTCTTTTCCTTCCCTGTGGCTTACGATGCGGAGAGGGGGAATATATTGATACAAACAAACCTGTGGGAAGGGAAACTGTGGGGAGTTCTTCCTAGGTTCTTCCCTGAGTGAAGAGACAGTTTCCAACAGTTTGCAGTATGGATCAACACCCAAATATTCCCTGATGCCAGTGGTACAGATGCCACCTTCCCAACATGCTAGCTCGTCCTGCCAGCACTGGCTTATTAACACATCTAGTGACAGGAGGCTGCAGTGCAGGAGAACATGGGGAATGTAGCTATGGAACTGCTGTGGTTTCATTTTGGGAATACTGTGCCCGAATGTTAGCAACCATTAGGAAAGGGGTAGATAATAAAACAGAGCTGTTCACCCCCAACTCAAAGAAGATATTAGAATTGGAAAAGGTACAGAGAAGGGCAATAAAACTGATTAAGGGTATGGAAAAGCTTCTGTACGAAGAAAGATGAATGAAATTGGGACTATTCATCTTAGAAAAGAGATGACTAAGGAGAGATCTGATAGAGGTCTAAAAAATCATGACTGGTGTGGAGAAAGTGAATAAGGAAGTGTTATTTACTCCTTCACTCAACACAGGAATCAGGGACCACCCAATGAAATTAATAGGCAGCAGGTTTAAAACAAACATTAGGAAGCACCTCTTCATACAATGCCCAGTCAACCTGTGGAACTCATTGCCAGGGGATGTTGTGAAGACCAAAAGTATAACTCATTTCTGAAAAGAATTAGATAAATTCTTGGAGGATATGGCTTGTAGCCAAGATGGTCAGATACGCAACCCCATGCTCCGGGAGTCCCTAAATCTCCAAATGCCAGAAACCAGGACTGGATGAGAGAGGATGGAAATCTTGAAATTGCCCTGTTCTGTTTATTCCATCAGAAACACCTGGCACTGGCTACCATCAGGAGACAGGATGCTGGGCTATATGGACCATTGATCTGGCCATTCTCATGTTCAGGCTTTCATTTTTAACATCCCTTGTTTCTTTTCCCTTTAGCTAGAGAGAGATTTAGAAGAATCCCCAGGCCCTTTGGCGGTTTTTCAGATGGCATTACAGATGGAAATAACTGGTCTTTTGGGGGAAAAGAGAAATTAGTTGAGCTGGGCAGGAGCTGTTGTCATTAAAGTCCAATTCAGTGTCCCCAAAAAGCCCAAACAAGACAGACACACACAGAAGAGGGGAAAGAAAATAACAGCGAATGCAGAAAATGCAGCGTCCATCTGTGGCACAGCACATGGTCTTATTAGCCACTCTGAGACCAGGCAAACTTACAGCAACATTGGGTTGTTTAGGGCGTTCTTTTTAATTTGTCTCTCCACCCACAGCAGTGTTGCAAAATATACAGTCTTGGCTGGCTAAGCCAGACTGTTATTTGACAGAAGGAAAAAGGAGAGGGACAGGAAAGAAAAGAAATAAGGTGAAGAAGGAAAAGGACACCCATGGGAGAGAATGACAGTCTCATATCCCAGTTGGTGGCTGGAATTTAGCTAGAGCTGGTGGAGGTGACAAAAGCCATCGGGATGCCTCTTTCTGGCCTGGTCAGCTGTAGGGTTAGGACAACAAAGTCTCAGTGGTGTCATGGTGGATCCTGGGGTCCTGGCAGATAGTAGAAATGGCAGCCTGTGTCTCTTCTCCTGTGATCCCATCTTTCTGTCTGTGGTTGTTGACAGGCAGCTTCCTGAGTCTTTTCCCAAACCTCAGAAGGAAGTGATTGGCAGGAAAGTCCAAGCCCTTGTTATTCTGTCCCCCAGTTAGGTTTTATTTTCAACTCACCCATTTTGGTCCATTGACTTTCAGTCCCACACAGTTCTTCTTTACCAGGCATGATCTTAACACAGTCCTTGAGTTATACGGGGAGTAGGGATAGCTCAGTGATTTGGGGCACTGGCTTCTTAACCAAAAGTTGTGAGTTCAATCCTCAAGGGGACTATCTAAGAAACTAGGGTGAAAAAAAAATCTGTCTAGGATTTAGTCCTACTTTGAGCAGGGGGGTGGACAACATGACCTCCTGAGGTCCCTTCCAATCCTGATAGTCTATAATATCAATCAGTCTTTTTGTTTGGCTTGATTCTGTTGTGGAAAATCAACCACACGGTTGATTTTAGATCAGACAGCCTGAGACTCCTTTATTTCATACAAGCATATATGCAGGGAGAGACAGCATGACCCCACACAAGAGGCAGGCTGCTCTGTTTTCTACAAATTTTACCATGCTTATAAAGGTTAAAACCGCAAAACATAGCATGCTAGTTACACATGTTATTTGCCTTATTTGGAATATAATGTTGATAACAAGCAAGCTGACCAATTAAATTCCCATCTATGGCAGAGCCCCAATTTTCCATCTATGGCTTTTCCTGTTATTGGCTTTGCCAGTCAAGTCTGCTGTTTGACTGTTCTAACACCTTTTCTGTAGTCCCAACAGCAAGCTCAGCTGTTGTAACTTAACAGATCTCCTGGTTCCCCTTTTTCCAATTCCAGTTCCTCTTTTTGAGGCCCTGACCACATCTTTCTGCCTCAGCATGTCCTTTGTACAGAAAAACAAGCTAAGCTAAGGCTCTAAATTATTTTTGCTCAAAGGCCTAGGGCCTAAGACAAAAAGGGGGGGGGGGTTGCTTTTCCCTGACAATTCAGTCCATCTTCTTTTTTGCATCTTTTCCTGTCCACATTTGTTATCGGTTATTGTGACATTTTATGAACTTTGACTCACATCTTACAATTAAGCTCACAGTTGGGGTAAATTTGAATATCTAATTATCACAACAGTTCTGTTCCTAGTTCTGCTACTGGGTGACCGTGGGTAAGTCATGTTACTCTCTAGCTCATTTTCCCCATCTGTAAACTGGGGATAATGATACTGACCTATGTAACACACTTTGAAGTCTATGGCTGAAAAAGCTAGATATTATTATCTTAAGGGGCTCAGCTAAACAATTTCTTGCCATTCACTCTGTTCTGTCAGCTCATTTAATTTTTTTCTTGTATGGCGCTGGATAGGGGAATACTCCCTGTCTGGAGACTCTGATGTTGCTTCTTGTGGAGAATATAACTGTCAAGCAGCTAATTAGGCTTTCCCGGGTCAGTACCATGAAGTAAACAGAAAAGAATAGAGATGAAAAGCTATTCCGAATGGCAGTGCAAAGTGACAGGGAGGCTGATACGAAGAAGGCTGCAGATCTCTGTCACCGTTCCATTAAGCAATCACTGATCTTGCTTTTCATTAACAGATTGCCAAGTTCAGCAAGTTACTGTTACGTAAGTGATGTGTTGCAGGCACAGCTTTTTAAATAGTGACTTCTTTCAGTGGCAGCCACTGGAGAGTTTGAGTCAAAGTTTTAAAAAAGAAAGAAAGCTTTGCGTGGAATAAGAACCTGTCAAATGTCACAAGGGGAAGAAAAAACCCTGCAGATTTGAGCCAAAGGAGGAGAATATCTCTACAAATTGTAGAAGGGGGGCAGTCACGGCCCTTTGAGTCTTAGGATCCAGGCATGATGATACCTGAAGTATCTCTGCTTGCTGGGCCTACATACACCAAGGCACTAAGACACAGTAGTGATCCACATGCTAACCATGAACCTTACTGAGCAAGATGATACCCCAAAGGACAAACGAGACGCAAAGTAGGAAAACTGACATGGCAATTTTTTTGTCCAAATGTGGAAAATGTTGAGAAAAATCAAAAACTGATTTCATGTAATTGTGGGGCGGGGAGTTATTTTTGGTCAACAAATTTGTTTGAAAATGTCTACTAGTTTTTTCAGGGATATTTCCATTCTTCAAGGACAGATAGCATGGGCTGATAGATAGTGCCCTGGACTGGGAATCAGGAGAGTGTGAGACCTTTCTTTAGCTTATGAGCCACTAGCAGACAGGACGCCCTCCCCGGCGTGTGTGATTGGAAAATGGGTGGGGGACAGTCTAAGAATTCCCCCACGGCATCAAAGGCACCCCTGCATATTATATGTATGTGCACTATGACCCAAGGACCTGCAGGTATTTAGAAAATTGGAACTGTTACATACGTGATAATCCATCTAAACAATTCCCAATAGAAGGTACCTTTGATTTAGCTAAACTCATATACCTCAGAGGAACCCTTACATCACCAAAAGCCTCTGATACACAGTGGGAGTAATTTGTCTATTTTTGGGAGGAAGCTACAAAGAGACTCTGTGACTCTTGAACGCGGAGTCTAAAGGACTCCCAGGCAAAATTAAAAACTCAAGCACAGGATTTGCGGAGGGAGAGATAGCTCAGTGGTTCAAGCAGTGGCTTGCTAAACTTAGAGTTATGAGCTCAATCCTTGAGGGGTGCCACTTAAGGATCTGGGGTAAAAATCAGTACTTGGTCCTGCTAGTGAAGGCAGGGGGCTGGACTCAATGACTTTTCAGGGTCCCTTCCAATTCTAGGAGATAGGATATCACCAAATATTATTTATTTAAAAACAAAATGTAAGGCATCTAGATGCTTCCTGACCCAAACCACTTCATCAACACCCTCAGCTTCTTTTTACCCCAAGTTAGTTAAGGCTGAAAGCAAAGAGGGAAAGGAACAGGTTAATTTGAAAATTCATCTTGGCCTAGAGATAAAGAGAAAGCTGCTCTGTGTTCAAGGTCAAGAAATAACTCTGTCTGCCTTGCTCTGCATGCCAAGCACAACCTCCCCCCCCAGAATAAAAAACAAAAAAAACCAAAAACCCACCAGCTGGCTGTGAAAAATATAGACAGAGGCAAACAAAGGCAACACAAGTTGCAGGACTGAGATTACATTTGCAGAGGTTGGCCGCCCAGTGCGACCCTGGAGCCGGTGTGGTTTGCAGACACTGAAGAAGCCACAGGCAGATGGCCTGGACTGGAATACTGAGCAAAGATCTCTGAAAGGGATGCCCCAAGAAACCCCAGGGCAGGAAAAACTCAAGAGCGGAAGCAAGATGGAGAGTTTTGCAGCATACGACTGGACAACCTGTGCACAGGATAACCTCCCGTCCACCTCTCTATCTCTCTCCTACCCCCAGGCCTGGTCAGCCTGGGCAGCATGTCTGTGAGTATAAAAGAAGAAGGTTGCAGGTGGGTCTACTTCTGGTTATAGCAATAAGAGGGGCTGGAGAAAAGAGAAGAGTTGAGTACCTGACAGCTAGAGAAAAGGATAAACAATTAAAACGCCAATTGGCTGTGTGTCCTGTCCAGGTGGCAAGCCTCACGGGGGATGATTCCAGTGACCCTGGTGCGTGATATTGTTAAGGAAAGGAACCAGGAGGGGTAGGGGTTAGTCGAAAAGCCCACCCTGCTTACTAAATTGGTAGAGAAACAAGGCCTGTGCTTATGGAAGGGAATGATGCAGTGAGGAAAAAAGGATCAGGGCCAGACAAGCAGGCAGGGAGCAGAAACCAAAAAAAAGATTGGGAAACGGGTTGGAAACCTTGAAAGCATAGTGGGAGAAGTAAAGGACGCAGTAAATGCAAACGTGGGAAACTCAGATCCCTAAAATAATACTTGGAATGGTAAATCGGAGTTGATGAAGGTGTTACTGTAGGAGCTAAGCAAGTGATTTTAGGGAAGAGAGTGAGAAGTTAACTCCGTAGTTACTGGAGGGGATTAAGCAGTGAAACTTTATACAAATGTTAAAAGAAGGTGTTATGAAAAGAAAATTCTTGGTTTCTTTGCAGCCATTCTGAAGGAGAAATGGGCCCTTTTCCAAAGGAATTTCTGTCAATAATCCAGGCAAGAGGTTATTTAAGTGCAATCATTTGACTATGAATGAGTTAGTCGAATTTACTAAAGAACACTCCTGGTGTGTACAATCTGTGTTTTGTAAGTTTGAGATGAAATGGTGTTGTTTTAAAGTTGCAAAACTGAGAATACTTTTGCCAGACACAGGAAACTAATGTTGTTTAATTTTGGTATTTAGCATTTAACCCTTAAGTAATTTAATGTTTTACAAGATTTAAAATGTTTTTTAAATAAGACCAAAGTTGTGGCTGCAGCAGGGCAGTCAAAGCCAGGAGAACGGGAAAGGGCTGTAAATCTGTTTTTGGTAACAAATAGTGGGTAAAAGCTGTAGTGAAAGAAAGAAAGACCATGCCCTGCACTAAGCCTTAAGGTGGTTCTGTGTAATCAACAGTCACTTGGCCAAAGAGGAGCCAAAATGGGTTGTGTTTTCCTTTTCAAATCACTGTGCGTTTGAAAACAGGAGTTAAAAGTTAATTGTGTCCTTTTGAGACAGAGTCTCTAAGCAGCTGATAACTTTTGAATCCAAAAGCAAGCCGAGAATGTCTATGTTAATGCAAATTACCTAAATGATAAAGATAAAGCCACTGAAACCTGACTTGCCTATAAAACAAATACAGGAAAATATGGGGAGTAATTCCTCAGTTTTTCCAGCAATCGGCAGAGGTATTTGTAAAAAAAAGGAATATTTTAAGCAATAATCTGCCAACCCCAAAGGGGTAGAAACATGTTCTCTTTGCTTTTCAGAAAAACAGGAAAAGCTGATACCAAGTGAGTAGCCAAAAAATTGTTCTTGGAGTGTTGCTCCAAGTGGGTGGCTGCACTTTACATCCTGATCGCCCTTGGTGCTTCCCAGATAGCCGCCTCGTTGCATTCAGGGTGCTTTTGCTCTGTTTGGCATGTGTGCACCACGGAATGGCACACGTGAGCAAAACAGGGATGATTGCTGTAGTTAAACGAGACTAGTTTGCACCAGATTTTTCTTCTGTGGCCCAGTAAAAGGCGAAAGATTTATGCGATCTGAAGAGAAACCAGACTACCCACCATCCCCTCCACCTTTGCCACCACCCCGTAACATATTCTAATACAGACAATACCATATACTTCAATGAAACCCAATGACCAAGACCTTTACACCTTAGTGATCCCTATGGGATAGTGCAGCAGCAATTTGGAACATTTATAAAAGCCAACATCATCATGAAAAATTAAGGCAACTGGAAAAAGCCACACGTCTTATTACTGGAGCACAGTTAATTCAAGTACAGGCGAGGGTTGGTGAATTATGTTATTTCTGCCCTTAGCTCAATGACCTAGAAGCTGTTAACGGAGCTGGTATTGAATACCACTGAGGCAGGAAAGAAATTTCAGTGGGATCTGGCATGTTTAGAAAAAAGGGATTTTCTGAATGACCAGCTCATGGCCATTCGGAGTGATCTTGAGCATCAGACTTGGCCCACTGCCTTTACTAGTGGTTCAGGAATGCCATCTGATCTGTGGCCAAAGAGACATACTTGGGAGATTTTCTGGGTGGAAGTGCAGATGTTCGCAGTGCTCCTTCCAAGCATACAGGCCGGTTGGAGGGGTATGGGCTTCCACATACCAAATCCTGCCAGGTCTGTGTGGAGGATGCATGAGGGATTGGATAATTCACTGAGACATTTGGAAAATTAAACTACCTGTTATGCCTAATCGATTTATAGTCAGTGCTCCTGGAATAACACCCAATATTTGGAGAAGGATAGGGAGTTAATGGACACTCTGGCCGTTAGAACCCCCTAGCTTCAGTGTATACGTAAACTGAAACCAGGGGAAGTTGTCACTGTTTACAATAACGTCTGCTGGCAAGGTATAGGACAAGGAACTACCTGACAGGACACCTGCTTTTCCAAGCTAATGACAGCTGTGTGCATGTTAAGGCCACCACTTTACAAGATATACATTTTAATCTCACCACTGCTGCAGGCAATAATATAATTTATTGGCCTGGGGATAGAATTTTACAGTCAGCCTTTAGATTTTAGATATCCTTTAACTGGACTTCCTTACTACCTGACCAGTTGCAAAATTTGCATTCACTCCTACCAGAGGTCCAGAAAATCTCTGAATTATAAGGTGTGATAGACCCAGGCCAGGGTAGTAGAAGGGAGAAATACTGGCCACTGGATAATCAGTTTTCTGTTCCCTGAGTGACCAGAGCAGGGGCTGATCCAGACTAATGAGAACACCTGACTCCAATTAACCTGCTAAGAGTCAGGGGAGACTGTTAAGCACCTGATTCTAATTAAGGCCCCTCTGATGCTGTAAAAGGGCTCACTCCAGTCAGGCCAAAGGGAGCCAGAGGAGAGGAAGTGCGTGTGAGGAACTGGGAGCAAGAGGCGTGTAAGAAGCTGAGAGTGAGTAGACATACTGCTGGAGGACTGAGAAGTACAAGCATTATCAGACATCAGGAGGAAGGTCCGGTGGTGAGGACAAAGAAGATGTTGGAAGGAGGCCATGGGGAAGCAGCCCAGGGAGTTGTAGCTGTTGCACAATTGTACCAGGAAGCACTCTAGACAGCTGCAGTCCACAGGGCCCTGGGCTGGAACCCAGAGTAGTGGGTGGGCCTGGGTTCCCCCAAACCCCCCAACTCCTGATCAAACACAAGAAGAATTGACCTGGACTGTGGCTTCTACCAGAGGGGAAGGTCTCTGGGCTGTTTTCCTGACCCACAGGGTCAATTTGTGAGGTAAGCAAATCCACCAATAAGCGCAGGACCCACCAAAGTAGAGGAGGAACTTTGTCACAAAGGGCAAATTCATATGCTCCAAAATATATATCAAATTGAAAAGTATGCTTTTCATACAGCCTATAGAATGTCTTCTTTATGTACTAAGTATGATGTATTGTGTTCTGTGACTAAGGTTGTACAGCAACCCTATCATATTATTACAATGAGAATGTCAATGCTTTTATTGTTGTTGTTTTGTTTAGGGTTAGGCAATGGTTGTAAAGGACGTACTAATAAGAGCATCTTCCATGTTCATACTAACCATGCTTTGTCGTTGTATTCAATTAAACCCCAGAAGGTTGTACCATGTGAGCTAGAGTCAGAAATACGAGGTTTGATAAACATGGAGGTTTAAGATTGATAGTTGTGCTGGAAGCACAAACGGGGGGAGTGTGGAAGTGGAGAAAAGCACAGACATCCTAGTCTTCTAGGAAGAGCAAGAGTCAGGCTAACTCTGACAGCTAATAACACGAGACTTCCAGGCAGAGCCTGGGCAAGTGGAAAAGAACTGTAAGAGAGGTTGTGTTAGATAAGAATGGAACGCAGACTATAGCAAGAATTGCTGAGAAAAGTAAGATATCATGAAAGAATATGTATAAACAAAATGCTGTTGTTGACCATTGTAACAAAAGGTATGTTTGCCCTAATTGTTTATCTTTCGGGGAGACCTGCCCTTGTGCACTCTCCCCCTTTTGCAATTGCTTGAGAATAAACTGCCTCTGACATGTTACAACCAACCTAAGAGCAAAGACTGTGTTATTCTTCCACACATGCTTGTGCAAGGTTTTTGTCTGGAAATTCAGCATTCCCAGTGTTCTTAGTCCCTTCTTGCTGCCTAGTGTCTCTGTTTCTAGGTGGTGCTTTGTTTTCCAGTTAATCTCTTCCTTGCTGTGGGTTTCACTAGTCTAACTATGGTTTCATGTACCATGTGCTGGTAATAACATGAGAGAAATCCATGCTTGAAAAACTAAATGGCTCTTTATTAAGAGAACTATTTACAGAGATGCTGCAGCTAGCATTCCAGCCATGTGAACACAGACTGATATCTTGGTGCCACCTCCAAACTCTTCCCTCCTGCAACCTGTGTTTCCCCTTCCAAGTTCCATGTAAGAAGCTATATCCCCAGAGACAATGCTGCTGAGAATTTCCTAGTGTTACATGTTCTGATGTGCTTCAGATACCCAGCCAGCCCAGTATCAGCATGCTTTCTGTACCCAAACTTACAAGGTGTCCCCAGAAGGCTTTGTATCACAGTGCCTGCACCGGGTTTATCCCCTCCTGGCCCAGTGTGGATCTTTTAGGTCCCCTTTATAATGAGGCATTCATCCCTCAGTAAAAAATAGCATCCCTTGTTTCTTCACTGCCTGCCTCAAGACTATGCAACGCCTTGTCTAACATGTACCAGCCAGTCCCCAGTGTGGGCAATTCTCCATCCTTTACCACCTCTGCAAAGCCTGAAATGAAGTAGCTGTGGAACAGATCTGGCATTTCTCATTCTGTTCCCTGCAATCATTTTCTTTTTAAGAAGCTCAATTTTTCTCCTGTGCATTCTATGTCCTTCGACAGCTCGTTATTGCAAGCTGAAATATCCACTGCCCCGCTGTCTTTAATGTTTCTCTCTCTCTTTTGTTCCTGGTGCAGCTAAATACCTGTTTGCTTTGTTTCTGCTTTGCTTTATTGGGCTCCCAATCCTCCTCTTTCCCAGAATGTTTAAGTATTATTTTTCACAAGTCCTCATCTTCTTGGTTCTCTCGTGACGCCTCGATCTAATAACACTTTTCGTTTATTTGGGGCCATTCTGCCAATGGGTGCGCAGAGGTTCCTCTTCCGAAAGCTCAGCGGTGGCTGCCTCGGGGGTGGAAATACGGCAATCAGCCTCTCTCTTCACAACAGGCTTGTTTATTTAGAAGGGGAGGAACAAAGCATAATTTATTCTGTTGAAACTACAGGGACAAATTGAAATAGGCAGGATGTAATTGGCCAAACTGGGGTTTGGTCAGGAGAATGAGGTGGGGGGGAACGACTACCCTTCCTTTTGGAGAAAACATTGTTGGATCTTATGGGCTTCATGCAGGGCCACTGGCTGATATTCTCAAGCCCACAGGAGGTCAGATTAGAGGTTCATAATGATCCCTTCTGGCCTGAGCCTTTAAATACTGTGATACATCAGTGCTCAGGATGGTGTGTGCAGATACCCAGCTCCATCAGCTAGTGGAGGATTTCCCTAGATCTCATATCACAGCACCACTCTCCGGTACACCAGCAGGTCTCCCATCAGAGCACTACCCCAGCCCAGCTCGTGCAAGCAGCTATCAGTGCAGTCTGGGCTGAGAAAGCTGCCAGACAGCTTGGTTTTCTTTCTACAGTGCATAACACTCGATGGCATTTGCCCTGCTGGCACTCCATCACAAAGCAATTCACTGGGATTTACTTATAGGTTAGTTAGTGTAAGCAGAGTCAGGATGAGCTGTACCCTGACATCTGGTGGTGAATTATGGGAAGTGTGGAAAGAATTTCAGGAATTGTGAAATCTCAGATATTTGCATGGGCACGCCCAGCATAGCCCAAGGCAGCCTGGGATGATTATTTTGACAGCTCTGGCATCCCCAGTTTCTTTGTTATTGGGGCAGGATAAATAAAGTGTTGCCACCTGATTATGTGAATGAGGAACTACAAGACTGCTTTATGACAGTGATGTCTCAATATAAATTTAGTGACACTTCCTAGACAAGGGACATGGGATCCAAAACCCAGTGAATTGAGAGAGATTGGGGACTGAGGTGTGTATTTGATGGTATGGGCTCCTTTTGAGGGCCTAGAACACCAATTGTACAGCCTCCTCTTTCCACTGTAAAAAGGTAGAGCTAATTTTGATTCTATTAGGAGTCCATCTAGAGACAGCTGAGCTGAATTAGACTCATAGACTCATAGGTCAGAAGGGACCAATATGATCATCTAGTCTGACCTCCTGCACAAGGCAGGCCACAGAACCCTACCCATCCACTTTTATAACAACCCCTAACCCATGACTGAGTTATTGAAATCCTCAAAATTGTGGTTTGAAGACCTCAAGCTGCAGAGAATCCACCAGCAAGCGACCCATGCCCCACGCTGCAGAGGAAGGCGAAAAACCTCCAGGGCCCCTGCCAATCCGCCCTGGAGGAAAATTCCTTCCCGACCCCAAATATGGCGATCAGCTAAACCCTGAGCATGTGGGCAAGACTCACCAGCCAGCACCCAAGAAAGAATTCTCTGCAGTAACTCAGTTCCCATCCCATCCAACATCCCCTCACAGACCATTGAGCAGACTTATCTGCCGATAATCCAAAATCAATTGCCCAAATTAAACTATCCCATCATAACATCCCCTCCATATACTTATCAAGCTTAGTCTTAAAGCCAGATAAGTCTTTTGCCCCCACTACTTCCCTCGGAAGGCTGTTCCAGAACTTCACTCCCCTAATGGTTAGAAACCTTCGTCTAATTTCAAGTCTAAACTTCCTAATATCCAGTTTGTACCCATTCGTCCTTGTGCCTACATTAGTACTAAACTTAAATAATTCCTCTCCCTCCCTAACGTTAATCCCCCTGATATATTTATATAGAGCAAGCATATCCCCCCGGAGCCTTCTTTTGGCCAGGTTAAACAAGCCAAGCTCTTTGAGTCTCCTTTCATAAGGCAGGTTTTCCATTCCTCGGATCATCCTAGTAGCCTGTCTCTGAACCTGTTCCAGTTTGAATTCATCCTTCTTAAACATGCTGGGCCAAGGGTGCACTAGCACCAGGACTCCCTTACTGAGAGCTGAAATCACTGAGTGCTGTGTTAACTAGTGGGGGAGCCTGAAGACCTATTGTTAAGTAGCTGGTAGAGCGGAGCAGTTTGCAGCATGTTGGAGCAGCCCACAGAACAGTTAGCGGAGTGAAGCGGTTTGCAGGGACGACTGGAGGAGCGGCACAGCTGGTGTAGTGGAGCTGGTCATGGTGAAGGCTGCAGCACAACTCCACGGAGAGGCGGAGCAGTTGGACCTGGCCCACGTAAGATGCCCCTTAACACCTTGTGTGGACTTCCCCCCCTCCAATTCCATCCAGGCGGGGGGGTAAAACTCTGCAGATAAACTTTTGAATTCTGGGGTGGCATTGACCAGAGACTTTCGGGTTGTTGGACTTTGGGGTGATTGGGCTTAAGACCCTAAGGGGGAAAGGACATTGCCAAAAGTACTTGGAGGTGGGTTTTTTTTGTTTATGGTTTGTGTTATAACACTGTTAGTGGTGTTTCTCCAATGGGATGCTGCATTGTTTCCTTCCTTTATTAAAAGGATTTTTGCTACACTCAGACTCCGTGTTTGTGAGAGAGGAAGTATTGCCTCCTATAGGTGCCCAGGGGGGTGTGGTATGTAAGTATCCCAGGTCATTGGGTGGGGGCTCAAGCCGGTTATGCATTGGGTTACTGAAACGGAACCCCTGGATACTGAACCCGGCCCTTGTTGCTGCCAACTCAGAGGGGCATAAGGGTTACATTAGTAACTTCTCTTAAGCCATTAACGTAGGAGCTCATATTTCTGAATTAGTTACTCTTACAAGCAGTTCATTGGCTCCACTCATTGCAGCCCCTCCAAGATCTTCTAGAGTTAAGAGTAGCTATCTAAATGGCAAAGCCTGGCTAATATTTTATTTGAACAAAGACCACAGGTTCCCTGAATCATCCCGGTTGCCCACGGGCATGTACTTTTGCAATCACAAGTGCCTTTCTGTTTTTCATGATGCACACCAATGCTTTTCAGTGCAGAAGTCCATGGGGTCTTGAAATAACACTTCCCATCTTCACCAAATCCATACAATTCCAGTGAACCAGGCAGCAAGAGTAAGCTTGAAACTAATGCAGAACCAATGATCCTTTTACACTTCATATATATGCTAGCCAGAAGAGCTATTGAAAGTTTTTCTATAGCATCTGTCCCTGTGGAATCAAAGTGCTGAATCTGGACTATTTAGAAACCAGATCCAGCCCCCTCAAAATATCAAACCCAACAAAATCTTTCCCACTGGTACAGCCAACTTTATAATTTTTAGTTCCACTCTGACCTACTTCAGCCAGTGTCCAGTTCTTTGATATTTCTGCAATAGACAATGACAAGGAAGATTTTTGCTATTCAGCTGCTCTTATATATCGTAATATGCCAGCAAATGTGTATGTGTATTACTGCCATCTACTGGAGGGAGGTAGAACTGCTTATACAAGTGTCATAGGCCCCACACTGCTAAGAGTGATGCATTCTTTTTTAGGACAAAGAGGTGAGGGACTGTACTCTCAGGGAAGGAGGACATGGATTCTGCCCTCGTTATCAGTGACACAGCATAGAACAGAAACAGGATCCCTACCTGTGGACTTGCTGCTGTATTTATACATGGATCTGAAATCTTTTTGGGCACATCATAGGTGTTGGTTTTGTTGTTCACGGTGAACATAGAACTGGTTAGAGATTGGCCGGGACTGGAGCGCCATATGCCTCCTGCTAACTCTGGGGAGTGCAACATGGGGTCAGATTCTACACCTGAACTCGGCCACTCAGGCCTCTCTCTGGTGCAGGTGACGGGCTGGGTTGACTGCCCTCAAGACTGAAAACCTCAAGCCATGCCACAGATGCTATAGAGAACAAAATGAAATTCAATTAGCATGTAAGGTGCTACACTTAGGGAAACAAAACCAAACGCCCAAACAAAGATTGGGGGATAACTGGCTTGGCAGCAGCACTGCTGACAAGGATCTGGGAGTTGTGGTGGATCACAACCGCAACGTTTAAGTCAACAATGAGATGCTGTTGAAAAAAAAAAAGCAAATGCAGTTTTAGGTTGCATTATCAGAGGCACAACATGCATGTCACGGGAGGTGACAGTAACACTCTACTTGGTGCTGGTTAGGCCTCAGCTGGAGAACTGTGTCAGTTTTGGTCACCAATGTATAGAAAGAATTCAGAGAAACTGGAAAGTATCCAGAGGCGAGACACAAAGATGATCAAAGGGGTGGAACACAACCAGATGAATAAAGGCTGAAGGAACTGGGCATGTTTAGTTTGGAACAGAGGAGATTAACAGGGGACATGATAGCAGTCTTCAAACACTTGAAAGGCTGCCATAAAAATGAAGAAGAAAAATTGTCCTTTCTCGCCATGGACGGCAGGACAAGAGGCCCTGGGTTCAAACTATCCCAGAGCAGATTTAGATTAAATCTCAAGAAAAACTTCCTACTGTAAGACCAGTAGGAAAGTGGAACAGATGCCTAGGGAGGGCGTGGAAGCTTCTTCACTGAAGGTTTTCAAAAGGAGGCTGGAAAGCCATCTGCCTGGGATGGTTTAGACACAACAAATCCTGCATCTTGGCAGGGGTTAGACTAGCTGACCCTAGCGGTCCCTTCTAACCCTATGATTCTATGCAGCATGGGCAGGAGCAAAGCATCCTTCCCCACAGGGCCCCATCCTGAACTGGATGGACCTGCTGTAATTCAGGGGGAAGCAGTTACTAGTAGTGGGATTTAATATGTGCATTATAGTAGGGCCTGGGGGCTCATTGCGCTAGGTGCTGTACATACACACAGTGAAAGATAGTCTCTACAACAAAGAACTTCCAATTGAAACAAACAAGAAGACAGCAAGTTGAGGAGCAGAAGCACCATATGGGGGAAAACAAAGGCAGAGAGAGACCAAGGAACTAGCCCAAAGTCACACAGAAAGTCTGTGGCAGAACTAGGAACTGAACGGAGATCTGCTAAATCTTAGTCTATGGCTTTAATCATATAGCAGCATCTTTCTTCTTCTGATAGTGATAGAGGCCCATTCCCCAGGGCCCACTCAGGCCTTGACAGTTCCATTGCGGGCAAAGGTGTCACTTGGGGTGGTGAGTTTGTGGTGCGCGTTCCAGTCAGTTAGCAAATGGACTGAGGGCGTCGACTCCATTCACACTGGTCACCAAATAGCCACTGGATAGTGAACAATCCAGGTGTTGGCCTGGGGGAAGGATGGTGCTTATCATGGCACTGATTGCACCCCTGGAATCAAGCAGGTGGAAGCTGGCAGAAGGGGTGGGACACACCCACTCAACACTCTCCACAAGGAAAACTTTTGGTGTGTGCTTGAGTAGCTCAGAGGACTCTTCTCATCTGTGGCAGCTTTATTGGGGGTAGGATCTGAAGCCCCAAGACTGGAGTAACCTCCACACACACCCCACATGGGGACTAACATCAGCACAGTGCCACGTGAGAGGGTGGGCAGCTCATCTGCCTGAGATCCTGCCCTGCCCCTACCCTTGAGAAGCTCAACAGGTTTTGAGCTTGACATCCCGTCCCAGCCTGAATAATCCATAGGTCAGTTTGCCCAATTGCTGAGCTGTCATCCATAGAGAAAGGGGCTTCTAGGCCCCTTAATTTTACATAGGGAAGGGACAAGATTTGATACACTGTGCTCACTACAGAAGCAATCCTCCAACCAACTGTGACTAAAATGATCCCTGCTTTAATACCACTACTTGCTGCAATTTCAATGGAGGTGACTTCAGTCTCCCAGCACTCTGCTCCGCTCACATTCTCCGTCCATCTGTCGATCCTGCAGCAATTCCTCCCGTATCCATCACTTCTGCGTTGTCATTTGTTCCAACAGGATGGCCTGAAACGGTCATTGTTACGTCATTTATTGGAGAAAGCTCCAGCCTGGTTGGAGAAGTAACTCTACCAAGCTGTTTTTATAATTATGTCTCGAGACACACAGCGCTCTCCCCAAGTCAAGCGCTGCAGATTATCTAACACCTGTAGGGTAGGAAGTGTCACTCCATGGATTCTGTGGAGACTGTTGCATACAATGCTACTCCTCCAGTTCTATAAGCTAGTTGGCCTTTCCTGGCTAGTCCATGTACTACTGATGTTTGTCACTCCACCATGTTTCGGGGCAGGGGCACTGGAACAATGTGTATAGTAGGGGTGCTGAGAGCCATTGACCCAAACTGCAAACCTTGTATATAATGGAAACCACTTCAACCACCCCTAGTTCCAGCACCTACGTTTCAGGAATTCCTGATGCCGCCACAATCCTCTTCCATTGCCAGGCATTCTAGCTCCTATGTTTTTGCCTTGAAGTTCTGCACTCTGCTGTATAGATATTTGCAATTTCATTCCTGGCTGCACATGTCTATTTTTATAGAACTCCTTTATCTGACACACTCCTTCCTTTCTCTAACGTACCTCCATGATCATAACCCATCCCACCTTCAGTTCACCTGTCCTTTCTGGTCTAGGCTTTACTTCCAGACACAAAGGTAATTTTCTATTACTAACTTTTTGTAACCAACTCCTTTATCTGACCCAGCTGTTCCTCAGCACCTGTTGGCTCTCCCCCCAGCTTCTCATTGAAACAATCATCTTCACATCCATGCCCCAAGACTCTGAGAAAGGATTTGTCCTGGTGACAGACAGATGAAGGTTGCCTGCTGTATTTTCCTCTGTTTTTTTGCAATTGAAGGCTCCAGTCATTGTTATCATTTATATTGTGTAGCCCCAGAAGCCCCAGTCACAGACCAGGATCTCACGGTGCTAGGTGCTGTACAAACACTGAACAAACAGAGGGCCCCTCTCCAAAGAGCTTCCAGTCTAAACATAAGGCACAAGAGAATAGTTGGATCCAGAGATGGGGATCACAAGGAAACAGTGAGTCAACATGGGTCCCTAGGGAGGTGGTGGAATCTCCTTCCTTAGAGGTTTTAAGGTCACACTTGACAAAGCTCTTTCTGGGATGATTTAGTTGGGGTTGGTCCTGCTTTGAGCAGGGGGTTGGACTAGATACCTCCTGAGGTCCCTTCCAACCCTGATTTTCTATGATTCTATTAATATTGGGCAGCATGCTAGGTCGTGATCTAAGCACATCTGCTGTCTATCCAATGGGTCGTTTTGCCAATGAGGACCGTGGCATCTCCCTTCCTGTAGTTTAATTGTTTTTAAAGCTATGACTAATGCTGAATTTAGATGCAATTTTTTCCTCATTCTTGAATCACTTTTTGTTTGAGGCGCCATCAAAGGAAAGTCAGGATAGTTTGTTTTTTTGAAAAATGTAAATTTTGAAAGTAGTCCAATATTCTGAATGAAGAGTCTGTCTAAAAAGGCAGCTTAGGCTCAGAGCAGCATTGTTAATGCCCATTTTCAGGTGCAAGCTGGGAAATATTTACTCGCTGTTCCAAGCTTCCAGCTCCAAGATGACACTTCCTTCTGTCTCACTCCAATCTGTCACTCCTGGCCCTTCCTGAAATGCCTCTCCATTCCCTAACACACACGTGTCCAAAACACATGTGCTGATCCTTCCTAAAACACTGCCAGCACTGGAAATCAATTTGCATGTTTGGTGACCCATAGTGCTTTACACTGTTTTACTCTACTTCAGGAATGTTTCTGCTCGAATGAAATGGTTGCCAAGCCTTGATAGCCACTTGGCTACTTATGATGGGAGATTTGAGTTCCCTGTGCTTATTGGCACAGCCAGTTTCATCTATCCAAAGATTTTAAGGTCAGAAGGGACAACTAGATCATCTAGCTTGACCCCCTGTATAACATATGCCATAGAAAGGTTTGTTGTGGCAGTTCACCATTCTATCTGCGTTGAGTATTTGCTTATGGAATGTGGGTTCTTAACACAGGAGCTCTGAATTGGTTTCAAGGTGCCATGACCTCTCTCTCTTTTCTAGATAAATAGGAAGGGTCCTTTTGTCCGGATGGGAAGGGGTCTTGATAAGGAAAAGGTCAAGAAGGCCTGTGACAGAAGACAGCAACCTATTAGATCATTTAGTTTATTGCCCAGGCAATTCAGAACTGGACCCAGCACTTTATAAAATCTGTGCTTGAATCAGGGGTAGTTTAGATGTCTTCAGTCCATTGGAGCAAGCTGCATGAACTTGGAGGGAGGAACTCAGGCTGCAGGAAGGGTTTGGAGGAGGCACCAGGAAGTTGGTCTGTGTGCACATGGCTGGAAAGCTCAACTCTGTAAATGATTCATTTAATACAGAGTCACTTTAATTTAACAAGAATAGAGGTCTCACATATCATTATCCAGAATACAATGCTTGAAACATTAGCCAGGGGGTTCTAGCATGTCCCTTGGGAGATTAACAGAGTCTCTAATAGATCTCATGGTGTGTGAAGGAATTCTTCCATCCCAGTGTTAGGACTAACTTTCCCTTTGCTACCTCCCATCCTGTTGTGGGTTTTTTTTAAATAACTGGAGATATATCTATCTCCTAGAACTGGAAGGGACCTTGAAAGGTCATTGAGTCCAGCCTCTGCCTTCACTAGGCAGGAACAAGGCCTGATTTTTGCCCCAGATCCCTAAGTAGCCATCTCAAGGATTGAACTCACAATCCTGGATTTAGTAGACTAATGCTCAAAACCACTGAGCTATCCCTCCCCTCCAACTAACTAATACTATTCATTTTCCTTTTGCCCCTTTGTTTTGATAAGCAAAAACACAGGTTTCCTGTACACAGAAATAGAGGCTCCAATTCCCAACAGTTACCAAGGAGCACTCAGCAGGTTGCAAACATGACTTTATGCCACCTGATCCTGGCCCACCTGTGTGCCAGGTCAGTCAGCCGGCATAACTCAGAGCAGTCTTCATCCAGCTGCCAATAGTCTGTATGGCTGGTATAGCACCCAGTGATCAGTAGGCAAACCACAGATGTGCCTTCTTCCCACTGACACAGCTCTCCACTACCAGAGGATCACAATGCATGCTGGGGTGAGCCACCTGTGACTGGATACTCCACCAGGGGTACCTAGGGTTGTAAGGCAGCTTGCTACCACTTGCTCTTAGCGTGAGGGAGTCTTGTCTATGCTGGATGTGGGTCAACCCCCTGAATTCACCAGCCTCTGGCAGCATAAGCCTCTGCAGGCCTTGTCCTCTCTGGACAGGTTAGCAATAGGCACACAAACTGAACATTCCCCATCAAGACAGCTCACCCAAAGCCCTTTTCCTGGCATCTGGAACCAGTTTGACTGAGATCCTCTCTCATAAGCTCAAGCCTGCTGGTGGCTTGTCCACACAGACTGAAGAAACACTTGGGGTCCCCACCAGCACCCTGACCCCAGCTACAGTTTCAGATGTTCACTGTCCGCCCCCTCGATGGGATAACCCGCTGGGTTTTGTTTTTTCCTTCTGCAATTGATTAGCATTGTGCCCTCTGACAGTTGGCATCTAGAGGTCCTGGGGTCACACAGTTTCATGGCAGAGAGGTGGTGACTGAGTTGCCCCTCCCTTTGCTTTGGGTGAACACCTGGGTGCAGGGCAAGCGCATACTGCCAGTCTCCCTCTACTGCACACCCAGGGTGGAAGCTGGTGCCCAGTCCCAGAGAGGGAGCGCTTGCCCTTTCTGGCCCTGCAGTGGATCCTTTGCCAGTCAGCACAAGTCTAAAAGCAGGACGCAGCGGGTGCTAAGAAGCTGGAAATTAGTCCCTTTCAGTTCCTCCTGCTCCACTTTTCTCCACCTTCCTCCCCTAGTCCCTTCTGTAGCTGGCCACAGCAAAGGAAGAATTCCTGCCTAATTAAGGCTTCTCTTTGGTGAGTGATTGCAGAGCACTTTGCAGCTCTCTCAGCACAAAGGAGACTACATTAGAGAGTGGTGTGGCCTTCATTCTCCCCACACTGCTGGAAAGTGCTTTTCTGGGTTTCCAGGAAAGTCTCTCTTCTCCCCAGGAGGTTTGAAGAGGTGACTCAGTGGCCGCTCTGATCTTTATTGTTTGCCAGCATAAAAGCTCACAATAAAGCAGTGTCCTGCATGTACCGTGCTAGTGCTGACAAGGGGGACGCTGTCTGAACTTTCAAGAGCAGGATGTTCACTTACAGGGGACACCATTATCTTCAGGGAAGTAAATCCCATGTAGAGGTGAAATATTTGAACCTACCTCTGCTACGAGTAACCTCCAAGATTGCTACCGCTGGGAGACTGTAGGAAAAATGGGTTTTCCTGCCATTTTAATTTATTGCATTTGTACCTTTGATAGCATAAACCATATTAGGAGCATGTGCACCTCTATCACCCTCTAGTGAGGGCTAGTCCATAGCAAGATAAGCACCTCCTACAGCTAAGGGGGTCACTCTGATGCACAGCAGTCACTGCAAGGCCGTTTGCTTCGTATCCCCTTCCTACCTATCATGTATCAGTCGTTGTTCAGATGCCAGCCTCCCTCAGCCACTGGTTACATTTTCAGATGAGCCCCTTCATGCTGTCTCCCATGCACCCCTCACATTTGGCAGGAGCTACTCAGGTACATCTGCAAAACTAACTCATTGTCATCCTCCAGACTCTTCTCTGCCACGATGCCTACAAAACACCTGAGAACACTTGGGCTGCGGGTGTGGAGACCTCAGTCTAGCATGCTGGGAAATACGGGTATTGTTTCGTTGTACAGCCCTCTCTGCACATATCTAACTGCCCTCTCCTGCCCCATACTTCAATTGCAAGCTGTTCAGGGACAGGGGCTTCCTCTTTGTTCTGGGTTTGCACAGAATCTAGCACAATGGGATTTTGGTCCATGAGTCGGGCTCCTAGATGCTACCACAGCAAAAGTACCAGAACTAGGGGTGTCAGGGGCCCCACTTTTTAAAATGAGCATAGTTTGGGGCAACAGGGAGGGATCATCACCATTAGCCCCCACTCCTCCCACTGCAAATCACAGCCCCTGCCAGCACCACTCCTCACCTACCTGAGATTTGTAGTTCAGTGGGTCAGTGCTGCGCCCTGCCATCCCAAACTATACCCATGTTAAAAAGATGGGGGCATGGCTCCCTGACTCCTTCCAGCACCAGTAGCTCCTCCACTTCTACAAAGGTTGCTATGCTCTTGTACCACAGCACAAATAATACCTGTCCTACGATTTGAATTTTAGTTATCAATAAGATGAAGGAAAAGAGCAGAAAACTCAGGAGCTGATTTTTTTAAAATATAGGGGAAAAAATACATGATTTGCTCTTTAAAACTCCCTTAGGAAGCATGTCATTAAGTTACAAGGATTTCAATGCCAGCTTCATAACAGGTTCATAAAGTCCCCCCACAAAGGGCAGAATGAAAAAAAAAACAACTCCTAATTGCAGTCCTTAAACTTCCCTGGCTTTGCAAACCAGAAAATTCTGAAATACAAATTCCCAGCCCTCAAACTAGCACACCCTTCTGCCTAGATTGAACTCCCAGACCAGAGTGACTGTAAGACAACTGGAGCAAGCTTTATAGGCCTTTAGCCCCACCTCTAACAGGTTCTGGCAAATCATCTCCCTCCACCTGCCTCACAGAGGAGTTTTATACAAAGGACCTGGGTAATCTACACACTTTCTGCAGCTGGCTACTCCACCATGTGCTCCTTAGCTCCAGCTGTAGAGGCTCTGTAGGTCTCTGGTTCCAAACCCGCTGTTGGTGAAAACAGCCCTTTGGACCTGGTGCCTCCTGAATTATATTGCAGTAGGACTTGGCATCTTGCAGAACAGATCCTCAGTGTGTAGTCAATTTTACTGCCTTATGGTAGGGCACTTCCTCCCCATGTCTCTTTGAGGGGCATCTGCCAGTAACAGCAGCCACAATGCAACACCTGAATCTGAAGCTGGAGAGACAGGAGGGTGCAGCAAAGAAGGGGCTGGAGTAAGGGAGGTGATTTGAGCAAAGACCCTTCTAAGCATCATCAATAAAGCAAAACTTCCAAAGGCCTTTTAACATAATCCAGAATGACCCTCACATTGCTCACTCCAAAAACTCCATTCCGTGTGTTTTTCAGCTTAAAAAGACAACTTCAGGTGGGCCACCTCCCTTTACAAAGTCGTGGAGCATCCCCCGTGCAGCTTAGCTTACTTTGTTCAGGTGATGGATGTGGTGGAGGGGCATGGGGAGAAGAGACACAAAGGCCAATCAGGTAATGGAAGAGGGTTGGCTTGGTTTGCAGCTATCAGAGCGAAATCCCACATTCATGCTCATTTGCACATTAATTCTGTATCCAGACTTAACTATAAGTCTAGGTGTCACATGGGCTGTAGATTGGAAACTAAAGATGCTTGGGTTTCTAGTCCCAGCTCTGCCCCTGACCTGCTGTGTGACCCTAGGCCCGTCTCCTCCTCTCCCAGTCTTTGTCTATTGAGACCCTGGGCCTGCCAAGATGTGTTCATGTGCTTTCCATACTGGGAGTAGTTCTGTTGAAGTCACTAGTGTCTTAGACCAAAAACTCTTGGGCACAGAGACTGTCTCTCACTATGTGTCTGTGCAGCACACAGCATACCAGGACCTAGTTTCAGCTGGGACCTCTAAGCACTATCATAATATAACTAATTGTTAATAATTAGGCCCCTCTATTTCCAAGATCCAAATCCTCAAAGGTATTAATGCTCCCAACTTCCATTGAAACCTGGGCCCTAATCCAGATGGGTCAAATTTACCCTTGCTGTGACCTCACTGAAATCAGTGCATTTACACTAGTAATGAATTTGGCTGGATGGACCTCAGTTTTCCCATCTGTAAAATGGGATTGCTCATATTTGAATGTCTCCCCGCAATGTTGCAAGGCCTAGTGCTGCTAAGGCACTTTGAGAGCAGTGCCTGGAAGAGGAGATAGGAGTCATCAGCATTTTAAGACAATTCTAGGCAATTTACTGCCCCTCTCCCCAGCATCTATCTAGGTAGCATAGCGAGCAGCCCTTAGCAGGTGACTTATCAGCTTAATCACCTTTCAAATAAAGGCAAGAGCCACACCTGGTTCAGACTCCCGCCCATGCAAATACAGCACAGCTGAAAAAAGAAGCCCAACCTGCTCTCTCTGTCCATTTCTCTTATTTCGGAGCAGGGAAAGGTAGCTCTGCGGCTGGCTTCCTTGCAAAAGGCTTTGCACCAAGGCACCAAGCAAATCAATGGGTTTGTAGTACACCTGCAGATGGAGTCACTCCAGCTATTGGCAGCTGGGATTATTTAATGAAGCAAGGAGTTTTCTATTGATTTTATGACTCCAGCTGGAAATTAGAAGGCCTGCTGTAATTAGCCCTTAAGTCTCCAATTTGTCATCCAAAACAAACCTGAGATTTAGAACCTATATGGCTGGAAATGGTTGGTGTGGCTGCAGACTCACTGTCTTTAGGCCCAGAGGTATAAGGGTGATAACTCAAGTGAGAACATACATCATAGTATCTGATCAGTGCAAGCTATTTTCCCTCCGCTGGAGGGTCTGACCACGGTCCAGTGAAGGCAGGGAGGGCCTCTGAGCATGTCCTTCACCTGAATAAGTCTTAACTGCTTTACAGAATGACAATAAATGCAAGAGCGGTGAAGGGGCAGTAACATAGGGCCAGATCCTCCAATGGGAGTTAATACCTTGAGGATCTGGGCCATAGATAACAATGCTTTGAACCGAGGGATAATCTGGTTAAAGCACAGAGGCAGGAGGCCAGAGATTTGGGTTGTATTCCTGGCTCTGACACTGATTCCCTCTGGGTCCTTGGTCGAAGCACCTCACTGTTCTGTACCTCAGTTTCCTCCCCTGTAAAATGGGGCTGTTGTAAGACAATTTAACATTCATCAATTGCTTTGGGATCATCACATGGATTATGCCAGAGGAACCTGAAGAAGAAAGAAGAGGAAGCAGCTCCTGCTTGCCTTTTATCGCTAATACTAAACTGGCTATTTTAGCCACCTGCTTCTGCTCCGAAAGTTTCCCTTGAGTTTTCAGCTGTGCATTGAGTGAGTCTCATTAGCTACATTTATTTATTTTTTTGTTGTACAGCCGGGCCACTGGAAATAACGTCAGAGCAGAAACACTGCTATTTTCCCTGGCAGTTTCATCAGCGAAATGCATTCGTGTAGTGGTCTGAGGGCTGGAGAGCGGTGATTTAACAAGAGGACCAAATCTATAAGTAGAGACCACCCAGCTGGTGGGAAGAAAAGCTGGTTTTAATGGTGAGATCATTGTAAAGGCTACTGTGGATGAACTTAAATGGGAAAAGAAAGCATCAGACCTGATTTTGAGAAAAACTGGTCTATGCCCTGGGTTTATTAGGCAGCCGGTTACTAAGGTAATGATGAGGGCTATATATGGATTTAGACAGATGAGGGCTAAAAGAAGAAGCAAGCACCAAAGGCATAGGAAGGCACAGGCCTGGAGGGGTAGCATGCTGCTAGAGGTATTCTGCCTGCAGAGCGTACAGCCAGTCCCAATACCTCCAGGGGTGCTGAATAGTGGCACTGCATTTCTTGCAGGGCAGCATCATCTCAGCACTCCAATTATGGAACAGGCCCCATTGTGCTAGGTGCTGTATGTAGACAAAAGTCTCTAGCATTGCCGGTGGCACTAACCATCTCTAGAGGTAACAAATCTTGGTCCTAGTGAAATCAATGGGAGTTTGGCCATTGAATTCAGGGGCTCGGCCTTTCTGTAGCCCAGCAGTGGTTGCAGATGTATAAGCCTCCATCCTGGCAATAGCTTTGTGTGAGTGGATCCCTGCCCCTGCCCAGAGCTCACTGCAGGAGTTGGGGGGCCTCCGCATGTTGAATGGGATCTCCAGGCTCGGTTCTTGCAGGTCGTTGTCTCAGAGCCAGCAGGGAAGCTGGGAAACGTTTGAAACATCAGCGAACAGAATGGAAAGTAACTTCTGCAACTTCCTAGAAAATCTCTTCAGCCGGCTATTTGTGACTTTGCCTAGGAACGGAGCCTCAGGCCCCGAGCTGGTACAAAATGCAGCGCTCCGTCTGCTAAGCCACACGGGATTGCTGGGAAAACCTCAGTCTGGCACCTGGCTGAACAAAGTCCAGTCCCGAACTCCAAAGCACCAGAGCAAAGGGGTCAAACGCTCTGTTGCCATTCAATAAGCCCTGTTCCGGTTCCCTGGCCTATCTGTCTGCAGCAAACTCTAATTAAGCTCCCCTCTGGCTGTTTCTCTTCTCTGTTTTCACAACAGTGCACTGCACCAGCTGCTTACAAGACCCTGCCTTTTATAGAAGACTTTCAACTGTTTGCTACAGCTCACCCGCATTGTTGCTCTAATCACTACCATTTTCACTTGTCATTACCTGTTCCTTTTCCTGGGCAAAGCAGTGAAGCCAGCCGTGCTTTTGTAGCGAATGTCATTACACTTAATGACCCCTGCTGGAGAAATTAGCAGAGTATGTTGCAGCAGAATTGCTTACTTAGCATTCAGCTTTTGGGAAACTTTCTCCTTCCAGCTTCACCGCTCAGAAAAACAATGGTCCTGAGCCTCTCCAGAAAGGAGAATGACTGTATAAGCATTAGGGTGACCAGATGAGAGACGTGAAATATTGGGATGGCAGGAGAGTGGGGTGCCGGCGGAGCAACAAACAAAAACAAAAGCAAAACAAAAAAACAAAATCCCAAAAGCTGCCGGAGCACAGGAAAAATTGGTGGGGGCTGAGCACCCACCGGCAGCTCCACGCCACCCACACTCCCCGCACCAGCTTGCCTTCGCTCTGCCTCCACCTCCCCTGAGCTGGCTGCCGCGTCCTGCTTCTCCAGCCTCTCTCCAGTGCTTGCGCTGCCGTACAGCTGATTAGCGCAAGCCTGGGAGGGAGGGGTGAGGAGGAGGAATGCGGCGTGCTTGGGGAAGAGGCGGGGCCAGGGCAGGGATTTGAGGAGGGATCCAATAGGACAATTAGGGGGTGGGGCTGGGGATGGGGCCTGGGTGGGGATTCAGGGAGGGATCCAATAGGGGAGGGGCAAAGTTGGGGTGGAGGGGTGCAAGCCCCCTCTGCCTGTGAGCCAGAGGGCAAAATATTGGGACAATTCGCGTCCCAACCAAACAGTGGTCGGGATGTAGGACAAACAAGTAAATATCGGGACAGTCCCGATAAAATCGGGCCATCTGGTCACCCTGACAAGCATCCAGTGTGCTTTTACTGCTCCAGTGAGGTGGGGTCTGGAGTCTTGGCATGGAATCAGCACTGTAGGACTAATTTGGGTGCTGGGATTTGGGAAGTGTGTAGGAGGGGAGCTCTGGTCCACAGGATGGGGGCATAGGAGGGTTTGGCATCTGGGAGTGGATTCCATTTGGGAGCTTTCCTCCACCAGAAGGGGGCATAGGATGGATTGGCAGCAAGGAGGAGATGCTGGTTGGGAGCTCTGGTCCATGGCTTGAAGGGGAGTTACACCAGGGGTGAGTTTGACCCACCCAGTTTAAGATGGCAGCGAGAGACTGGAGAAGGCAAGTGACGGGCTAGAGGGTGAAAGATTGGGGTATGGAAAGGGACACTTGAGAGTCATGGCCATAGAGGATGTAGCTCAATTTATGGAAGTGAATGAGGTCACCTGAACTGTGTCAGAGAAAGGGGCTGAGAATGGTGAATACGGTGGGACAAGAGGAAGCCAAGGACATGGGCGTAAAACATCTGCTCCAGCAGAGTGGTGGGACAGGGCAGGGCAAGGATTGGGCAGGCAGGTGGGACTAAGAAAGGGTAACCTCCAGAGGTGAAAATAGAAGTAGGGACTTACCGGTATGGGGCTGGGTTGGGGCTGGCTCTGGCCCCTGGAAGGGGCAGGGATGGGAGGCTCAGAGCCAGGCCCGACCTACCCTGTACCGGTAAATGCCCTCCCCCTCCGCCACCAGGGTAGCGGCAGCAGCTGGGGCCTCTGGCAGCAGTTTAAAGGGCCCAGGGCTTGGCCGCTGCTATGGCCCCGGCCCTTTAAACAGCCGCCAGAGCCTGCCAGAGCCCTGGGGTAGCAGCAGCAGCCGGGGGCTCCGGCAGCGGTTTAAAGGGCTGGGGCCATAGAGACAGCGGGACCCTCGGCCCTTTAAAGCTACTCCAGGGCTTTGGCAGCAGGGCTCTGTTGGCAATTTAAAGGGCCCCAGGCTATAGCCACTGCTGGGAGCCCCAGGCCCTTTAAATTGCCACCTGGAGAAGCTGGGCCTCCCCGGTACTGCACATCGGCTCTTGCCAGTACATTGTACCGGGGCGTACTGGCTTACTTTCACCTCTGGTAACCTCCCAGGAAGGGAGATAGGCACATGAAAGGGAAGGAGATAAAGCAGTCACTGAGGGCAGGGCAGGGGGACAAGGGGTGTTAGGGGCTGGGTGCACACAGGAGAGAAAGACGGGTGCTGGAGTTTGAAGGGCAGTGTGGTGGGAGCTAGCGCTGTAGAGGAGATGGAACGAGAGGGAGGAGAGCTCCCAGCAGAGGAAGTTGAGCAGGATATGAATAAACAGTCGGGGAAGGGGAGGTGAGCAGAGTCAAAAGCAGAGCAGATATGCTGAGAGACTGGAGCATTGGAATAGGGTAGAAACACATTGTCAATAGCTTCCCTCTCAGCACTGGTAGCAGGTGCGTCTGCTGCCAGCCCCAACTGAAATCAAAACATGCAAAGATGCTGGAGGATTGCTGCCAAAACTCAAACTCCAAGAAGGTGCTGAATTTGACGGAAAAAGTTCATCCTCATCCATCCTGCGAGCAAACCGTTTTGCTGGGTCCCTGGATTGAATGCAGGCAGATTATATTTATTGATCTTTATTTGCCGTTGCACCAGTGTAAACTTTAAACACACCCCATACATTTAAAACATAGTACAATACAGTAACGCAGGGCTCCTCAAAAATACAACCTGTCTGCCCAGCAGTAATAACACCCTGCTCTGATTTAGCACTTTCAGCTGCAGGTCTCACATAGATCTTTTCACAAACAAAACTGTATCATTATCACCATGGCAAAACTGAAGCACAGTCTGGGGAAGGGACTTGCCCAGGGTCCCACAGGAGAGTCAAGAACAGATCACAGCTCTCCTAAGTCTTAGCTTAGTGCTGCATCCAGTGAGACATCCTGCCTCACCAAGGTTGGTATTACAATCATAGAATCATAGACTGTAAGGTCAGAAGGTACCATTATGATTGCCTAATCTGATCTCCTGCACAATGCAGGCCACAGAATCTCACCCACCCACTCCTGTAACAAATCTCTGAGCTACTGAAGTCTTCAAATTGTAGTTTAAAGACCTCAAGGTACAGAGAATCCTCCAGCAAGTGACCCGTGCCCCGTGCTGCAGAGGAAGGTGAAAAGCCTCCAGGACCTCTGCCAATCTGCCCTGGAGGAAAATTCCTTCCTGACCCCAAACATGGTGATCAGCTAAACCCTGAGTATGTGGGCAAGACTCACCAGCCAGACACCCAGGAAAGAATTCTCTGTAGTAACTTAGATCTCACCCCATCTAACATCTCATCACAGGCCACTGGGCATATTTACCGCTAATAGTCAAAGATCAATTAATTGCCAAAATTAGGCTATCCCATCATACCATCCCCTCCATAAACTTATCGAGCTTAGTCTTAAAGCCAGATATGTCTTTTGCCCCACTGCTCCCCTTAGAAGGTAGTTCCAGAACTTCACTCCTCTGATGGTTAAAAAGCTTGATCTAATTTCAACTCTAAACTTCCTGACGGCCAGTTTATATCCATTTGTTCTTGTGTCCACTTGGTACTGAGCTTAAATAATTCCTCTCCCTCCCTGGTATTTATCCCTCTGATATATTTATAAAGAGGAATCATATCTCCCCTCAGCGTCTTTTGGTTAGGCTAAACAAGCCAAGCTCTTTGAGTCTCCTTTCATAAGACAGGTTTTCCATTCCTCGGATCATCCTAGTAGCCCGTCTTTGAACCTGTTCCAGTTTGAATTCAGTCCTTCTGTAAACATGGAGACCAGGAACTGCAACAACAAAAGTATTCCAGGTGAGGTCTCACCAGTACCTTGTTATAACCGTAATAACACCTCCTTATCTCTAACGTGGAAAATTACCTCACCTGATGCATCCAAGACCACATGAGCTTTTTTTCACGTCCGCCACATCCACTATTGGCAGCTCATAGTCATCCTGTGATCAACCAATACTCCAAGGTCCTTCTCCTCCTCTGTTGCTTCCAACTGATGTGTCCCCAATTTATAACTAAAATTCTTATTATTAATCCCTAAATGCATGACCTTGCACTTTTCACTATTAAATTTCATCCTATTACTATTACTCCAGTTTACAAGGTCATCCAGATCTTCCTGTATGATATCCCGATCCTTCTCTGTATTGGCAATACCTCCCAGCTTTGTGTCATCCACAAACTTTATTAGCACATGCCCACTTTTTGTACCAAGGCCAGTAATAAAAGGACAGTAAACAATGTTTCTTTAGCCTTCCCACTCCTCCACCTCAAGCATTCATCCCACTTCCCAGTGAAAGAACAGGTGAGTTTTGCAGTATGTCCTGTCAAATCTAAGCTGTGGAGCACCAAAGGAGGGGCAGGGAATCCAAGATGCAATGCCCTCCAGTCAACTCACTCTGGTTTATAACATTTAGCTCTAATGTATTCGCTGGCTACTAAAGCTGATGTATTCCATAGAGAGAAAGATGAGCCTTCTGAGAGGAGGATCCAAGCCACTGAGGGTTACAACCAAACCTAGGAAGCTGACATGCTGTTATAACCCACTGGTGAGCATGCAAGACAGGAAAAGCTGGTTGGGTATTTTTTGATGGAACGTTTTTCACCGAAGAATGCCGATGGTTGAAGCTGTTCACAAAAAGGAAGCTTTTGGCAGATCTCTTGACTCG
This sequence comes from Chelonoidis abingdonii, assembly GCF_003597395.2. Classification (NCBI taxonomy): domain Eukaryota; kingdom Metazoa; phylum Chordata; order Testudines; family Testudinidae; genus Chelonoidis; species Chelonoidis abingdonii. The sequence continues at coordinate 297,171,316 of NC_133770.1, forward strand.
AGGTTTTTTGGGGGTGAAAAAAGGGCTTTGAAATTGTTGCAAGGTCCCATTCTGACATTTTCAAAAGGGAACGTTTCAATTTTTTGAGGCAAAACAACTTTTTTGTTTACGGATTTTAGTAAATTGAGACTGAAAAAAAAGTTTAAACAAAAGAAAAAAGGATGAAATCAAAACAAACCATTTCAAAGTAGCGTAACAGACCTTTTTAATTGACCCACATTTATTTTTCAGACCTTTTGGTCTGTGAATATTTGACCTATTGGCTTTTTTTGTCCTGATTTGGGACGGGAACATTTTTTGATATCTCGAGAATTTTCCTAGGCTGGGCAAATGGCTTCCTGCTCAGTCTACTTACATGTCCTATTCTGTACCAACCCACAGAGGGTAGGAGGCTGTTATGGCCCCACCTATGGAGTCTTACTCTTTCAGCTCAAGCTGCACTAACTTACCTTTTTAGCTCTGGAGATCCCAGGTTCAATTCTGCTGCCAGGATGCTACTAATTACACTGATACTGCACCAGCCTCAGTCATCTCACTGCTCCCGTGTGTCCCTCTAGCTGTTGAAGCCACCTGTTGTGTCTCATCTTATCCCTGGCCTGTTAGCTCCTCAGAGCAGGGACCATGTTTGTTATGCGTGTGTGCAGCACCTGGCACAATGGACGCCTTTGGGCACTACGGCAGCATAAAGAAAAAAAACTAAAATCAACCCTGGCACTGCAGCCCGGAATCACCTGATAGTCCATGCAGGTTTCAGAGCCCACGTATATGGTGATCTCTGGGCAAAGGGCTGCTTAGTGAGCAGCCTGCCTCATTCTGCCAGGTAGCCTCAAGGTGCAGCCCCAGTAAAGCACATCACCATGACCTAGCGGCATGGAGAACTGGGCATGAGAGAAGGAAAACTTCAAATTGCACAAAGGTTTTTTTTCTCACCTCCAGTAATGGTATTTTTATCGCCACACTTAGCTGGGTCTGTGCTGGAACAAGAGCACCCCCTGCAGGTCTCCAGAGGGGAGAACAATCCATGGAAGTTCACTTCTGGAGTTCCAGGGCAGCATATACCCAGCTCAGCCCTTTGGCATGGTCACATCCAAAATCTGGGTATGCATGAAGATTCGGGCTGAGCGGTCCCTCACTGCAGTATCTCAGCCCAGACAAGCATGATGCAACCTCTTCTCTGTCTGTTCCCGCTCCCTTTCCCTCACACTCCCTCCCCTTGCTTAGATCTCTGCTCATTTAGCAGTTTTATTTCAAGTTCCAGTGTCCAACTGTCAAGACTGCAGGAGTCTGGCGTATAAAGAATCTGGTTGAGATATAAGTTCATTAATTATATCTGTGATAGATGGGAGGGGAAATGGAGGGGCGGGAGTCGGGAGGGTAAATTAGTGGATGCAGCACTTGAATGAACACACTAGATTGTCAAAAAGGCCATTGAAAAGTAATAAATTCCCAATCACAGCATTAGCAGTTCCAGCCACTCCAACCACCTCTCTTTTGTTCTTTTGCATATAAAATATTGCTCGGTGAGTGGTTACAAAAATCAAACGGTCAATAGCGTTTAACATTTTATTTGCATCCGTGTCTCTTTGAGGGAACCCTTCTTGGCTTTCGCAATATCCCCCTGGACTTAGGCTGGAGGCACACATTGCAAGATCTGAGTGGCCGCTTGCTGAAATTAACAAGGTATTTTTAGGAAGTCGTTGTGCGGTTTGTAGCATCTCTTGAGGATAGCTTTAGACAACACGTCTCATCGTCTTGTGAGCATAATCTTAATCTCCCGTTCAATGGCTCTGAATGCAGCATCAGCAAGACCACTGCTGGAATACTGTGCCCAGTTCCAGAATCCACTCTTCAGATGGGATATTAAAAAATTGGAAAGGGGTCAGAGAAGAGTCAAGAAAATGATTTGAGGTCTGCAATACTTGCCTTGCAGTGAGACTAACGGAGCACAATCTATTTAGTGCATCGCAGATAAATTTGAGATTATTTGACAACAAGCTGTAATTACCTATGCCAGAGGAAATCATTGAACACTAAGAACATAAGAATGGCCCTACTGGGTCAGACCAAAGATCCATCTAGCCTAGTATCCTGTCTGCCAACAGTAGCCAATGGCAGGTGCCCCAGAAGTTGACAGTCTGCTGTGTGAAAAAATACTAATGGGTTCTTTAGTCTGGTTAACAAGATCCAGTGGCTGGAAGTTGAAGTCAGGAAATCTAAAACTGGAATAGAGCTGCACATTTTTAACCAGGAGGATAATCAGTCACTGGATCAGTAGATCAAGGGATGTGATCAATTCTCCTTCACTTGGGCATCTTTAAATCAAGATTGCACATCTTTCTAAAAGATGTATTCTAGTCTAGCTCATTATTGGGGTCAATGGCCTGTGCTATGCAGGGCAAGCTAGATATCATAATGGTCTCTTCTGGCCTTAATCTACAAATATGGACACTTTGCTTTCATTAGTCTCCATCCAGTTCCTAGAACCAGAGTGTCCACACACCACAAGCCCCAGACCCACCGTAACTGTCTGCTTTGCTGTCACAACAGAGACACAGGTGCCTGAACCAGCCAGGAAGAGGGAAGATGTTCCTTGCAAGTCAGGTCTGAGCAATATTGGCAGGACAGTTGCACTGCTGTTGCTCATTCGGTACCTGCTGTTTAGAACATAAGCCCTTTAGAGTCCTAGCCTGTTTAAACGGTCACCGTTCACCAGTCTGCTGTTTGTATTACAGAATGAAAATCTTAGGTGTTCTCAATAGGGTGACCAGACAGCAAATGTGAAAAATCAGGACAAGGGATGGGGGGTAATAGGAGCCTATATAAGAAAAAGACCCCAAAATTGGGACTTTCCCTATAAAATCAGGATATCTGGTCACCCTAGTTCTCAATGTTGGCTAACAAAACACAGTTTGTGTTGTGATGTGGGCTCGTTAGCTGACCAGAGAACAGCTCTCAAGATGAGGAGTAAGGAAAGAGACAGTGGCACCAGTGGCTCCTTCTTTCTGTCATTTTATCTCTTCTTTCCCCCCTTCCCTCATTCACCGTGTCTTTCTTTGCCTTCGCTGAAAATCATTCTTATCGACGACTTGTTTCAAGATACTTGCTTAAGAGAATGCAGCCATGTGTCCCCCTAGGGGCTGTTCCCAGAAACTATAACAGGCTACTACTAAGCAGCCGCTAAAGCAGAACTCTTTTAGCTTAAGTGGCTGAGCTCTGGGTTTGCTTACTGCTGACAACACAAAGTCACAGAGTGTAAGGCCAGGAAGGGACCATCGGTGCCTTTAGTCTGACCTTGTGTATATCATAGGCCACTAACCACCACCCAGCACCCACCCACCAAGCCCTACAACCAAGATTAGACAAATGTACATCCTGCAGGAGGCTGAACTGTCGTGTGCCGCAGGCAGAGAACAGGAGGGACGGCCACATTGTGGGTCTCTCTGGCCACCCTACTTTCTGGGGAATGGTAGCCTGGGAAGCAACAGCATCCTCCAGGGTTGGATGTGAGCACTGAAGTTCCTGCTTCTCACTGGTCCCATAAATATGTGTTATCTATGAGCAAGGAATAACTACTAGTCATTCATGGAGCCCTTTCCCAAGGCCATTTACAGCCTCCAATCGGCTTGATCTTGTGTGTATCTGAAAACCCTAGAATAGTCTGGGAGAGAGCAAAACTTTTCTTGCATGTGAGTTTCAGTTTTTGTATTTTCCTTTCTGGGAAACAAACCAAAAAAAATCCATTTGTATTTAACTGGAAGCACGTCCTAGGTGGCAAAATTCTCATTGCTTACAGCATGGAGTCTGGGCTTTAATTTGCTTCAAATAGGGCAAGCAGCAACTACCCACATGTTTAGCATCGCAGCCTGTGGAGGCTACATGTCTTGGCACGTAGGGCTGCACGGGCAACCGCCACGCCAATGGAGATTGACAGAGCCCTGGCTGGGATGATTTAGTTGGGGCTGGTCCTGCTTTGAGCAGGGGGTTGGACTAGATGATCTCCTGAGGTCCCTTCCAACCCTGATATTCTATGATTCTATGACTTCTCTAGTGCTTTTTATGGAGCTTGTTGTAAAACTATGCAAATATCTAAATGAGTTGATGCACCCCCTGGAAGACCTCTGTGTACCCCCAGGGTACATGTACCCCTGGTAGAGAACCACTGCTCTAGGTGAAGAAATGTTCCCAAGAAGCCCAATTGCAGCACACAAGAGCAAATTATATTGGCCCAATGAAACCCCAGAACCAGGCTAGATACTCTTGGGCACCATCGCCAGGTCCCCGTCACTGATTGCACTGCACACACCCCTAGCACCAGCAAGGAAGGAGAAAGCCCCAGCTCTTGTTCAGAGGAACAGCGGGCTGAGGGAAGTTCACAGCCAGTCTGCTCAAATCAGCTAAGAGAGATATGGCTGTGTGACTTCGGATCCCATGGCAAATTCCTGTGTGGGCACTGGTGAGGTCAAATCAACACAAGTTGATTGCTGGTGACCACTGGCTACCGTGGCTGTACTTAGACCTTAAGCAGGACCTGGGCAGGGCAACACACTGAAAATGGTATGTCTACATACAGTGGGAAGTGTGGCAAATATAAACGTCCCATGTCAGGCCTACCTTCCCCAAGGAGACTCTGGCAACAGGCAGTTTCTGGATAGATCCTGGCTCCAGCCAGTCCATTCTGCAGCCCGTCTCTGAACATGCCCCAGCCTCCGCTAGGCCTTCTGTTAAGGAACTAGCACAAGAGCCCCCCTCCCTCCAGGCTTGACTTCTCTCAAAGGTGTCTCAGGAGCTAACAGGCTGTCATTATCCCCCTCCTGGTGGGTGCAAGGCTTGTATAACCTATCCCTGTCCTCCTCAGAGTCCCAGTGGCACTGGGCTGAACCGTCCTCACCTTGAAGCAAAGCAGCAGGCAGGGACATGATGGCTACTCCATGCTAGGCATGGAAGAAGTGATGGGGCCCTTAGTGCTGCCTGGGATCTCTGAGTCACAGTAGTGATGTGTGTTGCAGTCTGACCACCACGATGTAGGCAGAGACCGGCAAGGGGTGAGCAGTTAGCTAGAAATCAAACAGCTGATAGTATCCCAGCAGAAGCCAGCCCCAGAGAAGAAAAACCAGCTGGTCCCATGGGTAGGTAACAGATTACTCCTTCTTGCGCCAAAGCCTTAATGGTAGCTTCTCCAGGCAGCTGACCCTATGAGGCTTTTTTTTAATTAGAAATTGGTTGAACACTTCTCCTCATTATGGTTTGATTAAGGAGATAGTTAGTCTCACCCAAATACCAGTGTCATTTGTTTCAGCTGGCACATTCATAACAAATGCATCCTCTGAAAGAATGTTTTTGGCAATGAATTTGTGGTGTTGGGAAGAGGTGCCAGGCTGATGGGGATGGTGATGGAAATCTCCTTTCCCCATAGGGTAGATGAGGGTTTCCCAAAGCATGGGAGATGAAGAAGTATCGTATGGAAGTGATGTGGAGGGGCCCAGACAGACCTCTTGGCTGTTCTCCAGTCTCATCTTTTTTAAGGCGTTAGCTTTTTATGGCTGCAAAGAAAAACTTTGAAGTGCAAAACAAATATAACTGATGTCTGCCTGAGTTTGCAGACAGCCTGAAACAATAGCTCTGAATTACCCCATTCCCGTCAACGAGTACTATCTCAGATACCAATGATGGTAGCATACAAGCTGATACCGTTACCTATTTTACTACGCATTAAAGCATGTAATGAAAAAGAGAAAGGATCATATTATTTGGATTGTAAATACTTTAAGGATGAGTGCCTACTACTCTGTACGGTGTCTAACACAGAGAGGCCCAGACCATGACTGGTCCCTAGGCACTGCCATAATAAACATGAAAAATAAAATGAAGATCATCAGATTTTCCAAAAGTGTGGGGCACATGTCACGGAGTGAGGGGAGGGGGGCTCTCAGCAGCTCTATAAATGAAGATGGATAGGCCACTAACAACACATGGCTGGTGGCATGGGCCCTGGACTAAAGAGGTGGCCAGCGATAGCAAAGAATTGGACTCAGTGACCCAGAGGTGCCTTCCAGTCCTAGGACTGGTTTAATTTTCCTGAAGGGGAGTTCAGCTTTCAAAGCCTGGGAAATGTTGGAGCAGCTACAGCATAAACAGAAGGAGGGCCAGCTTCCTTCACACTGCACACAGTATGGAGATACCCGCGCTGTCTTCACTGCCAAAAAGTTTTGAGTCAGGCCAGCTAACTTAATTTAGCAATGTCACTGCAAAAATCCCAGTGCAGCAGTGGCGGATTATCGCAAAGGCCCATGGGGCCTGTGTCTGGAGACCCCGGTCAATTTGGGGCCCTTGGAAAAATCTCCCCCCACCCTCACCCCAGGATTACAGTAGGGTGGGGTGGGGGCGCTGTGTGGAAGGGACAGAATGGGGCAGGGCCATGGATGGAATGGGGGTGTGGCCATCGGGGAAGGGGCAGAGTGGAGATGGGGGTGCAGGTGGAAGGGATGGGCATGGCCATGATTCTGGCACTGGGCTCCCCCCAACTTGCTCTGGCCCAGGGCTCCAGGAGACTTTAAATTGCCTCTGTAGTGGAGACAAGGCACGTGCAGTTTTTCAGCCAATGTAGCTAATTGAGATTAACACTATATCCCATCCCTCAAGCTGGTGTTGAACCCAACTAGCTACACTGAAGTGAAAAACTGCAGCAGATTGGCTTTTTTAGAATTTCACAGTGAGATAGGTAGCTTTAGGCCAGTGGTTCCCAAACTTTTCGGCATCATGCCCCCTTTTTAATTTTCGAGAAATCCTCCTGCCCCCCACCTCTACTTTACCATCATCCAACCCCCCCATTCTTGTCCCCTGACCATCCCGTCCTGGGATGCCCTGACCCTAACCACCCTCCCTGGTATCACACCCCCTATCCAACCCCCCCCGCTCCCTGTCTCCTGACTGCTCTGACCCCTATTCACACCCCCAATAGACCCCCTGAGACTCCCCCGACTATCCAATCCCGCCCCTTATCCCTGTCTCCTGACCACCCCCCCAGAACTCATGCCCCATCCAACTTCTCCCTGTCCTCTGACTATCCTTGGGACCTCCTGCCCCTTTTCCATCCCCTCCTCCCCCCGCTCCCTGACCCCTTACCAGGCTGCTCAGAGCTTATTGTAAAGCCTGGGGGGTGGGCTGGCACAAGCTGTGCTGTCTGCACGGCAGTGTGGCTGTGGGGGAGGAGGGGACAGGAGGGGCAGGGCCTGGGACTAGGCTCCCAGGCCGGAGCTCAAGGGCTGGGCATCCTCATGCCCCCACTTGGAATTTCTTCATGCCTCCCTAGGGTGGCACACCCCCCCAGTTTGGGAACCAATGTTTTAGGCTAATGGATAAAGCACTGGACTGGAACTCAGGAGACCTGGGTTTTATTCCCAACTCTGACCTTGGGCAAATTACTGGATCACTTTGTGCCTTAGTTTCCCCATCTGTAAAATGGATATAATGATACTGTGCTTCCTTTTGAAGCCCTTAGACAGCTGCTGATGAAAAGAGCTGGGTATTAGTTATTCATTGTTATTTATGCATTTTTTATTATTTATTATCATTGTGCTGTAAAAGCACACCTTCGTTGGCAGTGAAGACCTAGCCCAAGTCAAAGGGTGGGAAGACATCTCAATGTCTAGGTCCAACCCATACTTGGCCTCTCGTGTTGCAAATGGGCACATCACAAAATCCACCATCACATTTGGTACCAATTGGCCCCTCTTGTTGGCCATCTCAGCAGAGTTCTGAATCATTCTGGAATCTGGACTATCCTCGACTGGGGCCACACTCTATGTCAAAGGCTCTTCTCCTGTTGGCTTGTGCAGAAACTCTTGCAGGCACTTGGTGTGGATTGGGGTGGGGGAAGGAGAGAGAGCTGGAGACATGGACCCCCATCTTTTGAGCCAGTCTTGGCCAAGGAGAGCTCAGGGGGACATGGGAAAGGAAATCCTGCACCCACTCCACTACTTCCTTGGATTGTAGTGATCGGCAGACTTCTCTGGACCTCCTATCTCTAGGACATACACTGGTGAACAAGACAGTGTGTCCACAGAGAGCAGGGAAGAGAAACTCAATGGGAAGGAAACTGTTGATGATGATGATGATTAGTCCTGAGAGACAGAGGGAAGGATCAGGAATGCAGAAGAGAGGAATCCTCTCCATTTGGACTCAACCATATCCTCCAATGGCAGCTGAATAAGCTGTCATGCGCTGGGATTTGGAGCACTTCCTGCAGATTGCACACAGTGGATGAGGAGGCACGACATGACGTTGAGCCCAGCCTGGAACCTGAAATTCATCTCTTCAGCCCCAATTCATCAAAGCTCTCAGGCATGTGCTTTGATGCTTTGCCAAACTGGGGCCCAAGATAAGGAGTGGAAGAGGCCACAGGCGGTGGAACCAGGAGGGTAAGAAGTTGAGAGACGTGGTACAGTTGCCTGAAAAGGTTGGGAAAGTTGTTTGCGTTACCTTGTTTGTACCCACTGTTGGCTTGTGTCTTATGCTTAAATTTTCAGCTCTTCAAGGTAGGAACTTTCTTTTTGTTCTGGGTTTATATAATGCCTAATACAATTGGATTCTGGTCTGAGACTGGGTATCCTCGGCACTACCACCACAGAGAAATAATATGATCTGTCTAGCTACCACATTTGTCATTTTTGTCCATACTGTATCTGACCATCTATTCATATGACCCTCATCACCTTATGGGCTTGTTCACACGAACAATTAAGCAGTGCATTAGTTCACTTGAGCTAATCTCAAAGAGGAGTACATCAAAGCGCTCTAAAACACTGTTCACGTGCATCAGTCACAGTGCAGGGAAGATTCACAACCCAGCTTGACTCAGCCTAATTGTTCATGTAGGCAAGCCCTAAGTATCTGAGCGTTAACAGCTTCCTTACCAAAAAGAGAGTGAAACTCATAACGAGAGTTGCTCCAAACATGACAGACTCCTGCATTCAGGAGGCTGAGTGAGTTTAAAAATTCTGATGTGATCGCATAAAGCGCCTGGACCTTTTTCAGTGAAGTGCATTTTCCCGCACCTTGGCACACAAGTATTATACAGTTAAAAGAATAGTTTTCACATAGACCTTCAAAACCCTTTAATTTGTCCAATTTGCTTTGAATGAGTCTAAGTCTATCTAATTGAAGTTAATATTTTGACAGTCTCACTACAAACTAGATTCCCCGGCACAGGAGAATCTAATTAAATGGGCACATTTTAACCTTGTTTCATTTCAGACGGCGCAATGCTATGCCTACTAATCTGCAAAGCTAATGAGCATGCTCTGACCCAGACTTCTTCCTTTCCATGCCAATTCACCCTGGATGCGGGAGAACAGAAGCCCTTCTCTTGTGAGTGCGTTGTGTTTGATCTGGCTCTGTTGAGCTCTAAACTCCGAATAATGAGTTTTGCACCAAAAGGACCACAGGATCCTGCTTACTTGTAACTACATTTCCAGATTCTATGTGAAAAAAGTCACAGGGCATCTTTTTTTTTGTAAGGCACCTCATCAAATTAATGTAAGGCCAAACTCTCAAGCGTTTGTTCAAAAAGAAAGGACGAGAATGGAAAACAAATCAAGAATTTATAGCATTTCAAAGAAACAGATTAGCAATTCTTCTTTTCCACCCTATTCAGCATGAGACATGTTGTCCTATGAGAGCACTTAGGTGATCAGTTTCTGCCTCTGCCACAGCTTTCCTGTGAGGCCTTGGACAAATCATTTATTCTTTTGTGCCTCAGTTCCCCAGCTATAATATGCCAGTACTAATACAGTAGATTTCACTTTATGGCAATCTCTCAGTTCCCAGCAAAAAAGTTGCAATTATCGGGAAGTTGCCAATATGCAGAAGAAACTCTTGTCAGGGGGATTCATAGGAAAACAAGGGTGAAATAATGATACGTTGCACGGTATAATAGTTGTGAGTCTGTTAACTGCTTATTAACTTTCAGTACTAAAAGTGAAAACCAGACATAGTGCATGGTAATAGAGACACTGTATGGTGCCCCAGAAAGCTTAGAGCAAACTTAGGAAATCTTAGGAGAACAGCGACTCTTTGCCATTCCACTTGTAAATCTTTCCCAGTTTTGCATGCAGCCTCGTAACCATACTTAAAATCATGACTCTCTGCTGTTAGATTGGCAGGAACAGAAACATCGTCCAGCACATCAACGTCCGCCCGGCCATTGTTTTGTGCTGCTGACGCTAACCCTCCCTTTCTGAAGCAGGTTGGAAAGTTGGTGGGAGGACAAGGGCCTGTGACTCCTTAGCGAGATGAAGTGCCTCAGAGCTGAGGTTTTTGGCAACATCCAAAAACTGTATCCGCTAGTACAGTTACTCCTCGCTTAACGCTGTAGTTATGTTCCAGAGAAAAGCGACGTTAAGCAAAAGGATGTTAAGCAAATCCAATTTCCCCATAAGAATTAATGTAAATAGGGGTGGTTAGGTTCCAGGGAAATATTTTTCACCAGACAAAAGACTATATATATATACATACACACACACACACACACACACACACACACTATAAGTTTTAAACAAACAATTTAATACTGTACACAGCAATGATGATTGTGAAACTTGGTTGAGGTGGTAGAGTCAGAGGGTGGAATATTCCCAGAGAATGCCTTAGTGCTGAATGATGAACTAGCACTCTGAGCCCTCAAGGGTAAACACGTTGTTGTTAATGTAGCCCCACACTCTACAAGGCAGCACAAATGGAGGGAGAAGAGACAGCATGGCAGACAGAGACACACACCTTGTGTGAAGAGGAGAGAGAGAGATGCACATTGCCCCTTTAAGTACGCTGAGGCCACTCTAAGTGCATTGTCTTTTTAAGTAGATCAGCAAGTTGAGACAGCAGCTGCTGCCAGCAAGCTCCCTCCATCCTGAGCCCTCTCCTGTCATTCCCCTCCACTCCCGCTCTATGGAGATGGGGTAAATTGGGGGGCAGGATCGGCAGAGGGAGACACCCTAACATTAGCACCCCTCATCCCCCCCCACAAGCAGGAGGCTCCCAGGAGCAGCTCCCAGGAAGAGGGCAGGAGCAGCACATGGCAGTGAGGAGAAGGACAGCTGAAATGCAGGCAACTGATAGCCTGCTGGGCAGCTGCCACACAGGGAACTTAGGGGAGCAGGGAGCTGAAGGGGGGCTGCCCGTCCACACTGGTTCCAAGCCCCCACCAGCCAGCTGCAACAGGCTGCTCTTTCTGCAAGCGGTGGACAAAGCAGGTGGCTGCCAAACAACGTTATAAGGGAGCATTGAACAACTTTAAACGAGAATGTTCTCTAATTGATCAGCAACGTAACAACAAAACAACATTAACTGGGACGACTTTGAGGGGTTACTGTAGGTATGGGTCAGTGTCTGGAGAGGCGCTGATGTGTGCATTAAGACAAGGCCTTCCAATACCTATTTCAGATGTTACTCTACTCTGTGTCTGTACAATCCCTGGCACAATAGGACCATGAACTCCAGGTGGTGGGGGAACCCAGATCTGCAGATACAGAAAAGGAGGGGTGAGGAAGCAAAGAGTTCTGGCTCTGTGGCAGATTCTCCCAAACCAACAGAAATTAGAAGTGGGTGGGAAAAGTTTTCCTTTCCTGTGAAAATATTGAATGTTTTGAAAAATGTTCACATCCCAAACCATGACAGAAAGTCAGAATCTTGAATGTGTTCACAAACCTGAAAATCTGAAGAAAAAACAACAACAACCTTCAATGCCTGTCACCGACATTTCTTTTCATTTTCCTCCTCTTCTCCAAGAAGGTCTTTATATTCTCTGAGATTCTTCTACTAGCTCTTTTAGGTCTTTCACGCTCAGCTGATTTCACGCACTGTTCCAGTCTCTTGCTGAAGTTCTCATAATCGTCGTTGCAGTCATCCAGGAGGCTCCAGTATTCCATGGAAATGTTTTCCTTCAGGATTTCCTCATTGAAAGCTACCAGTTGGTGCCTTCTGTTCGCCATACACAGCGCCTTTTTTTCCACCTTCACAGTGAATGTGAGTCTGGCTCTAAGTAGGCGATGATCACTACCGATGTTAAATGATGGCACTACTGAAATATCCTGCACAATGTGTCATCTATCGATCAGAAAGTAATCGATTTCATTCTTTGTCTTCATGTTTGGTGCGATCCAAGTCCATCTCCTGTTGGTCTTATTTCGGAACCAGGTGTTACCAATGAACATTCTCCTCATCTCTGCCAATATAGCTAGTCCTTCTCCTCACGTGTTTCATTCTCCGATACCATACCTACCTATGAACTTTTCGCCCTCTCTCCCTCTTCCAACCTTGGCGTTAAAATCTCCCGTCACAACGTATTCGGAGAATACAGCTCCGAATAGAATACTTCCACATCATCATCTTCGCATGCACTTGTGAGAGTGTAGATCTAGATGATTTTGAGGGTGATATTTCAGTTCAATCAGAGGTAAAGCACCCCAATAAGCAATGACTTCAAATGGCATGAGATGATTTTTGAAGACCATACCTTGTTTATGATGAATCCAACTCCTCCAACTGTCCTCGTGCCTTCTCTTTTCCCTAGAATGACCATGCTTCCATCCCTCCAGCTGACCTCTATCTCCTTCTTTCATTGTGTTTTGCAAATACCCAGAACATCGCAGGCTGTTTTTATCTTTTCCGCCATGAGATGGTTTATCGATTCCTCCCTCGTCAGTGTTCTGCAGTTATAAGTGCACACAGAGAGTTGTCCGGTTTCCTTTTGGCAACCTGGCACCTGAGATTCTTTTCAGCCTCTCGTCGATCGAATACCTCACTGCCTCCAGAGTGGAGATCAAGGGATGTGCAGAGAACTGAGACTTGGTTTTCCGTGTTGTTTTAGCCATTATTTTCAGCCACCTGCTGGCTGGACTGTCAGTGGTGCATTTACGTCCTCAACTTAGCTTAGCTGTAAAGCCTCAGAAAGAGGGATTTTATGCTCCTCCACAAAGGAAGCAACCCTCTCGCTGGGCTGACAGTCTGACACCTTGATAGCATGGTTAGACCTGCTGGAGAAAAACACACTGCTGCCATCACTGTCAAGCAGCCAGGGTCACCGCTGCTGTCATAAACAGATAGCTAAGAATTAATGTTTCTTTTACCTGTAAAGGGTTAAGAAAGGGAACCAAACACCTGACCAGAGGACCAATCAGGAAACAAGATTTTTCAAATCTCAAGGGAGGGAAGTTTTGGGTGTGGGTTCTTTTGTCTCGTCTCTGTTGCTCTCTCGGTTCTGAGAGTGATCTTTCTATCTCCACACTTTCTAATCTTCTGTTTCCCAGTTGTAAGTACAGGTATAAGACAATATAGGTTTTTATATTGTTTTTGTATTTACATGTGTGTAGTTTGCTGGAATGTTTTAAATTGTATTTCTTTTTGAATAAGGCTGTTTATTCATTTTGTTTTCTTTTAAGCCAATGACCCTGTATATTGTCACCTTGATACAGAGACCATTTTTATGTCTTTTTCTTTCTTTTTATATAAAGCTTTCTTTTTAAAACTTGTTGGATTTTCTTTTCTAGTTGAGGCTCTGGGGAATAGGAATCTCTGTGCCAGGATTATGGTCTCTCTCAGGGAAAGACTGGAGGGGGAAATCTCTTTGTGTTAGAGTTACTAAGCTTGACTTTATATAGCCTCTGGGTGAGGGGGGAGAGACACTTGATCTCATCTTGTTTGTTTTCAAGGAATTGAAGCAGGGTAATCTCCTAGAGTACCCAGGGCGGGAAGATCTGGGGAGGTAAAGAAGGTGGAAGGGAGTGGGTTATTTCCTTTGTTGTGAGACTCAGGGCATCTGAGTCTTGGGGTCCCCAGGGAAGGTACTGGGGAGACCAGAGTGATGTCAGACACTGGAATTTCTGGCTGGTGCAGCGCTATCAGATCAGCTGGTAATTAAGCTTTGGAGGGTTCATGCAAGGCACCCACATTTGGTGCTAAGGTTCAGGAATTGGACTATGATGCTTTATATCTTATCCAAAATGGGGAATAGGAATCTCTGCTGCCAGGATTATGGTCTCTCTCAGGGAAAGACTGGAGGGGGAAATCTCTTTGTGTTAGAGTTACTAAGCTTGATTTATATAGCCTCTGGGTGAGGGGGGAGAGACACTTGATCTCATCTTGTTTGTTTTCAAGGAATTGAAGCAGGGTAATCTCCTAGAGTACCCAGGGCGGGAAGATCTGGGGAGGTAAAGAAGGTGGAAGGGAGTGGGTTATTTCCTTTGTTGTGAGACTCAGGGCATCTGAGTCTTGGGGTCCCCAGGGAAGGTACTGGGGAGACCAGAGTGATGTCAGACACTGGAATTTCTGGCTGGTCGCAGCGCTATCAGATCAGCTGGTAATTAAGCTTTGGAGGGTTCATGCAAGGCACCCACATTTGGTGCTAGTTCAGAATTGGCACTTATGCTTTATATCTTATCCAAAAGTGCTGATCAGAGCTCCACGCTGGGCAAACAGGAAATGAAAATCAAAATTTCGCGGGGCTTTTCCTGTTTACCTGGCCACTGCATCCGAGTTCAGATTGCTATCCAGAGCGGTCACAGTGGTGCACTGTGGGATACCGCCCGGAGGCCAATACGTCGATTTGTGGCCACACTAACCCTAATCCGATATGGTAATACTGATTTTAGCGCTACTCCTGTCGTCGGGGAGGAGTACAGAAACCAATTTAAAGAGCCCTTTATATCAATGTAAAGGGCTTCGTAGTATGGACGGGTACAGAGTTAAATCGGTTTAACGCTGCTAAAATTGGTTTAAACGTGTAGTGTAGACCAAGCCTAAGTTAACATTGCTACATCATTCAGTAGTTTGCAAAAGGAGCTCTCCAATGTAATTCCTCAGTTCTCCTGGCTAGTGCGGAAATTAGATGGGTGTGATGGCTACATCTACTGTTGCCTCTAGAGTCCAAGTCCTCATGTTCTGGGAGTTCAAGGGCGAAGATTGTGCCTGCAATATGGAGCAGAAAGTTCCTTCCTTTCTCCTCACATCCTGCGGTAACTGCACTGAGTTAACCACCGTCTCCAGCACCTCTAAAGGTGGAGTTGCTGAATGGAAATGAAACAGGACGCAGAGCCAGCCTTGTTTGCTTTTCCAGCCCCCCTTTCAATCACTGACCATTTCATAGATCATTAGGGTTGGAAGGGACCTCAGGAGATCATCTAGTCCAACGCCCTGCTCAAAGCAGGACCAATCCCCAAATGGCCCTGCTCAAGGATTGAGCTCACAACCCTGGGTTTAGCAGGCTAATACTCAAGCCACCGAACTGTTTCAGTTCAGAACCTTTTCACTCTTACATTACCAGGAGAATATCATTTAAGTGCCACAAGCAGATATTTCTGTAGCCTAAAAGAGCATCAGGAAATGTAGTGTCATATGCTAACAGGCTGTAAATAGCCTCAGCAACAGCAAGAGAGAGAGAGAGACTATCCCAGGCAGGCAAAACATTTATACTTACAATGATTGTAATGTTGATCGCATAGGAATTTATGGGCAAGTACATGCAATTCAAACATAATAACTATCCACCTGCTGTGAATTAGCAGGGAGGAGTTTAACTAGACTGTAGAAGCATAGGAAGTAGAGATAGGGAAGACAGCTTAGTCTTACTGTCCATCTCCTTAATCAACATGGATTTTTCTCCATTGTTTGTCCAGTGAAGTTTGAAATGATTTAAGCCATCCATCTTCCACCACTTCACACCACTTGAGAGTCTAGAAGCCATCACTGTACTAGAAAATATTTCTTGATATTAGCCTAAATTTTCATTTTGCTCAATTGCATCCTTCTTGCTGCTTAGCTAGGCAGACTTCTTGCTTAGATGGTTCAGGAAAGATGCCATACTCTATTAAACCACAGCATCTGTTGAGTTGGGAGTCGTGGGGGTTGAAAAATGTCTGACATTCTGTTGGAAACCGGTGTTTCATCGCAATGGAAATCTTTCACAACAGCTTGTTAATTTTGATAAAATTCCCTGGAGAAAAATGTTTGACCAAGTTGAAATTGAAATGGAGTATTTTGTTTTGATTTTCTCATTGCACCTATTATATTATAATGTTTACACCTTATAGAAACAACATGTTTTCCTACATCATTTTTTTTTCAGAATTTCCATTCCATCAAAATTTTTTAAATTTCAGTTTTGTCAGGGTTTGGGATAGAAATAAATTTCAAAATGTCAGAATTTCCTACAAGCATAGACGCCGACTCCGTGAGTGCTCCAGGGCTGGAGCATCCATGGGGAAAAATTAGTGGGTGCTCTGCACCCACCAGCAGCCAAGCTCCCCCCCACCTCACCTCACGTCCTCCTCCGCCTCCTCCCCTGAGCGCACTGTGTCCCCGCTTCTCTGCCTACCTCCCAGCGCTTGCCTCTGCCAAACTGTTGTAGCAAGCTCTGGGAGGGAGGGAGGGAGAAGGAGTGGGGATGCACGTGCCCAGGGGAGGAGGTGGGGAAGAGGCGGGGCTGGGGTGGGGATTTGGGGAAGGGGTTGGAATGGAGGCGGGAGGGGGTGGAGTTCAGGCAGGGACTTTGGGGAAGGGGTCGGAATGGAGGCAGGAGGGGGCAGGGCAGGGATGGAGTCCACACAAGGCCAGGGGCAGAGGGGGATCAAGCACCCACCGGCACCAGAAGTCGGCACCTATGCCCACAAGATAGAAATTTGTTTTTCTAACCTATGCTAGATGTGACTCTTGAATCAAGTAGAGATCAAAGACTTTACGGAGCCAGATTAACCAGTGCATTAGCCCTATAGAAACCAGTGTCTCTCTTCTGGAGTTATATAAGCATAAAACTGGAAAAAGTGTGGGACCCTTACTGAATGAGGGAGGCAACCCAGTGACAGATGATGTGGAAAAGGCTGAAGTACTTAATGCTTTTTTTGCCTTGTTCCTCACAGACAAGGTCAGCTCCCAGACTGCTGCACTGGGCAGCACAGTATGGGGAGGAAGCGAGCACCCCTCAGTGGTGAAAGAACAGGTTAAGGACTACTTAGAAAAGCTAGACATGCACAAGTCCATAGGGCCAGATCTAATGCATCCGAGGGTGCTGAAGAAGTTGGCTGCTGTGATTGTAGAGCCATTGGCCATTATCTTTGAAAACTCATGGTGATCGGGGGAGGTCCTGGATGACAGGAAAAAGGCAAATATAGTGCCCATCTTTAAAAAAGAAAGAAGGAGAATCTGGGGAACTACAGACCAGTCAGTCTCACCTCAGTCCCTAGAAAAATCACGGAGCAGGTCCTCTAGGAATCCATTTTGAAGCACTTGGAGGAGTAGAAGGTGATAAGGAACAGTCAACAAGTTATGCCCAACTAACCTGATTGCCTTCTATGATAAGATAAATGGTTCTGTGGATATGAGGAAAGTGGTGGATGTGATATATCTTGACTTTAGCAAAGCTTTGGTATGGTCTCCCACAGTATTCCTGCCAGCAAGTTAAAGATGTATGGGCAGGGTGAATGGACTATAAGGTGGATAGACAGCTAGCTAGATCATCGGGCTCAATGGGTAGTGATGAACGGCTTGATGTCTAGTTGGCAGTCGGTATCAAGCAGGGTACCCCAGGGGTCAGTTCTGAGGCCGGTTTTGTTCAACATCTTCATTAATGATCTAGATAATGGGATGGATTGCACCCTCAGCAAGTTTGCAGATGACACTAAGCTGGAGGAAGAGGTAGAAATGCTAGAGGGTAGGTATAGGGTCCAGAGTGACCTATACAAATTGCAGAATCGGGTCAAAAGAAATCTGATGAGGTTCAATAAGGACAAGTGCCAAGTCCTGCACTTAGGACGGAAGAATCCCATGCACTGCTACAGGCTGGGGACGGACTGGCTAAGCGGCAGTTCTGCAGAAAAGGATTTGAGGATTACAGTGGACAAGAAGCTGGATATGAGTCAGCAGTGTGCCCTTGTTGCCAAGAAGGCTAATGGCATATTGGGCTGTATTAGGAGCATTTACAGAAGATCGAGGGAAGTGATTATTCCCCTCTATTCAGCACTGGTGAGGCCATATCTGTAGTATTGCACCAGTTTTGGGTCCCCGACTATAGAAAGGATGTGGACAAATTGGAGGCAGTCCAGCAGAGAGCAACACAAATTATTAGGGGGCTGAGGCTCATGACTTATGAGGAGAGGCTGAGGGAACTGGTCTTATTTAGTCTGCAGAAGAGAAGAGTGAGGGGAGATTTGATAGCAGCCTTCAACTACCTGAAGGGGGGTTCCAAAGAGGATGGAGCTGGGCTGTTCTCAGCGGTNTTAAGGTCAGGCTTGACAAAGCCCTGGCTGGGATGATTTAGTTGGGGATTGGTCCTGCTTTGAGCAGGGGGTTGGACTAGATGACCTCCTGAGGTCTCTTCCAACTCTAATCTTCTATGATTCTATGGAATACCACAGTAGTGTATCAGGCTCATTATCTTCCATACTGGTGAGAGGCACATGTTTCTTTCGGTTAAAAAAAAACGAAAAAAAAAAACACCTCTACAAGTGGAGGCACAAAATATCTGAGTATTAGTAATGAAGGAGCAGAACTAAAACCCCTGATCCAAAACACCCTATGTGTTGATGATATTCCAAATAATCTGGCTCCAGGTGAGAACTTTTCAAATAACCTGTACTGTATTATCTGTGCCAATGTTCCATCCAGGAGGGTAAGTGGTGGAGGGGCACTGCTGAGCAGAGATTTGAAAGCGGAGACAATGAAAGTGTCCAAAAGGAAACAGCCAACTACCTATTGCTGAACTGAACTTTTAGGATGCCTAGTGAAGATGCTTATCAAAACTGGTTTCAGTGATCTTCAAGTTCCTCCTGCATTGTCCACCCAAACTCAGTATGGAAACTTAAGGCAAGAGACTGGCAAGACAGGAAGATGAACAAAAGGTTGGATGAGACAATGGTCCTGAGTCTTAGTGTATGTCTACACTACGAAATTAGGTCGATTTAATAGAAGTTGATTTTTTAGAAATGGATTTTATACAGTCTATTGTGTATGTCCACACTAAGCGCATTAAGTCGGCGGAGTGTGTCCTCACTACCGCGGCTAGCGTCGACTCACGGAGTGGTGCACTGTGGGTAGTTATCCCACAGTTCCCACAGTCTCCACTGCCCATTGGAATTCTGGGTTAAGCTCTCATTGCCTGATGGTGCAAACACTTTGTCGTGAGTGGTTTTGGGTACACGTCGTTAGGCCCCCCTCTCTCCCTCCTTCCATGAAAGCAACAGCAGACAATCATTTTGCACCTACCCCAGCCTGCCCCTTGCTCTCATGGCTCATGAAGCCTGGACAGTAGTAAGGAGAAGTTCAACTTGTGGAATGGCAAACCCAGAACGAAGGATTGCACTCTAAGGGTCACGTTAAGATTATTTCAGAGTCCTAGATAGCATTTAGTCCCTATAAAAGGCTTCATGAAAATTTCCCCCCACCTCTAACAAAAATGTTAATTTATCAGAACAGCTAAAAGGGTAAGGAGACCAGGACTATAACTTAGAGAGAGCTCCCATATTATTAAAAATGCAGGAGGGGAGTCAGAAAAAGGAACGGTGACCTGTTTCCGCCCAGTTTCAAAGCAGGGACATTTTGTGTGTTAAGTGAATGTGATAATCACTACACTACAGGCTTCTCTTTTTTTGCCGCAGATTTTGCCGAATGCACAGAAATGTTTTCTCTAGCTACAGAAGCTACCTAATGCAATGTCTATATCTATGGCCTTCCTGCTCACAAAGCAGTCACGCCCCTGTCCAAGGCTGACACAGCGCGGACTGCATATGACACAGTGACCTGGCTCGGACAGGATTGCTAGCGAGGCATGATACTTTTGCTGTTAAGGAAACACAACAATTCTTTCTTGACCTCTGTTACTGAATGCATCCATGCATTATGCTGTGCCCTATCAGCATGGGAGGACTGCATGAGGTTGGAAAACATGTCATTGTGAGTATGTTTTTTTTGCCTTCTAATCTGCAATAACCTCAGGGATGGAGATGATGAGGGGAGTGTAGAAACATTCTGGGGGGACTGCATGGTCACCTGTGCTGCTGCTTTCGCCACTCTGGTCAAACAGGAAATGAAATTAAAAAGTTTCTGGGGCTTTTCCTGTGTACCTGGCTAGTGTATCTGAGTTCAAAGTGCTGTCCAGAGCGGTCCCAAGGGAGCACTCTGGGATAGCTCCTGGAGGCCAATACCGTCGAATTGCATCCACATTATCCCAAATTCGACCCGGCAATGTTGATTCCAGCGCTAATCCCCTCATTGGGGAGGAGTGCAGAAATCGATTTTAAGAGCCCTTTAAGTCAACAAAAATGGCTTCATCATGTGGAGGGGTGCAGGGTTAAATAGCTCTAAGACTTTTAAATTCGACCTAAACTCATAGCATAGACCAGGGTATAGAAGCTGAAAACCACAAAAATGAAAAAAAAAAAAAAAAAAAGACTAATTGGGGATAGAATTCCAGGCAAAAGCATTTTTAAGGCTACTAGTTTGCACTAGCCTGAAATGGGTACGAATAAACTCTCTCTGAAATTAACTAAACGTTACCCCAAATTTTTGTGAATTTTAATTTGAATACATCAAATTGCTTTGGTTTAATTTACTTCGGTTGAACGTAACTGAATTTAAGCAAATTGCACAATATTGATTGTTGTGTGTTTTAAATGAATGTGATTTATTTCCTCTGTAGTAAATTCTTTTTAATGAAATTCCTTAAACTGATTTATCTGTGCTGCATTTAGCTGAAATGGATTGAATTAGAGCAAGCCAAGTGAAATCCCATTGAAAATAGACAGAATTAAATTGCATTAAATGTTGTTAATTTTAATGGGACAGTGTATTGTATTTCTACTGAAACAAGGACAAGCAGGCGAGAAGAGTAAAATAAAGTTTGAGCGACAGTCACCTGAAAAAATGGGTTGACGACAGCTGGACTTACAGAATAATGAGCTCAGGACAACCCCCCTACAGAAGGAATAACTGGAGACCATGATATTCATAGATTCAGAGATTCTAGGACTGGAAGGGGCCTCGAGAAGTCATCGAGTCCAGTCCCCTGCCCTCATGGCAGGACCAAATACTGTCTAGACCATCCCTGATTGACATTTATCTAACATACTCTTAAATATCTCCAGAGATATGTATTATTCATACATAGAGTTTGCCATATTAGTCCATCTAGCCCAATCTATATACTTCCTACAGCTTCCTCATCACAATGTATGTGTTGTGGACCAAGATGCAGGCAGTCTGGCCTAGCAGTCAGAGTCTAGTGAGACGAGCAAGCATCCAGGTTGGGGAACAAAGCCGAGGGTCAGCACCAGAATCAGCTGCTAGTTAGCAGAGCAAGGGGGCCAGCCTGAGTCAGAATCAGGAATGGAAGCGGCAGGTCGAGATCAAGGTCAGATACCAAATGCCAGAATCAAATGTCAAGCCAGAGGCTGGGGTCAGAGACAGCCCTGGCAACTGATGGTGGAAGCAAGGACAGGAGCTGGAGGAGAGGTAAATATCAAGCACAGAACCGGAGCACCGTGGAAACAGGAGCGAAGGCCGGGGTGAGGCAGGAGCCAGGAGCAAAGCAGGAATCAGGGAGAGTGTTGGACACAGGCACAAGCAGGGTCCGATGCAGCCACAACAGAAAATTACCAACTTCCTAGGCCTCCTTCTGGCTTAAAGAGTGTGGTTGGGCCAATTGGTGGTGCCTGGGTGATCTTCCAGTCAGGGCTCCCAGGGTGATGCCTTGGCTGAGACTGTAGTCCTGCCAGCTTCCGGGCCCATGAGCTTTCAGCAAACACTGGGTGAGGCCAGGATGCGGCGGCTGTCTGGGACCTTCAAGACCTGGGCCATCACATTGAGCGCCTTAATGAATTTATCCTGGCAACACCCCCTGAGGTAGAGAAATACTATTATCCCCGTTTTATAGGTGGGGAAGCCAGGCAAAGAGAGGCTAAGACCCAGATTTTCAAAGATATTTAAATGTCTAAAGAAGCAGATAAGTTCTTTTGAAAATCCCACCAGGCAGCTACCTATTTCGTAAAGCAGGGGTGGCCAACCTGTGGCTCTGGAGCCACATGTGGCTCTTCAGCAGTTAATATGTGGCTCCCTGTCTAGGCACCCACTCTGGGGCTGGAGCTATTGGCGCCAACTTTCCAATGTGCTGGAGGGGTGCTCACTGCTCAACCCCTGGCTCTGCCCCCACTCCACCCCTTCCCGCCCCCTCCCCTGAGCCTGCTATGCCCTTGCTCCTGCCTCCGAACCTTCTACATGCCATGAAATAGCTCATTGCGAGGAGGGAAGAGAAGGTGCTGATTGGCAGGGCTGCTGGCTGGCTGGAGATGGGAGCTACTGACCAATTACTGTGGCTCTTTGGTAATTACATTGGTAAATTCTGGCTCCGTCTCAGGCTGGCCACCCTTGTCTTAAAGCATCTAAAGCCCTTTGAAAATCTGATCCCATATGTTTGCCCAAGAAGTCTGGGGTCTCAGGAATTGAACTTCTCTCTCCCAAGTGCCAGGCTAGTGACTGAACCCAACAACCATCCTTCTTCAAGCTCAAACATCTCATGTTCATGAAAGGCCACTGATGCTGCTTTGCCAGAAGACAGAAGATGTAGTGTTCTTAGGCAAACTGTGCCAAACGTACCCCAGTGAGGAAGTGTCTTTCTGGCTCCAGCAGGCACCTTGAAACATGGCAGCTGATTTCCCTAAACTGGAGAGCAAGGAGGATTGTGTTTAGAATCAAAGCAGAGGGCCAGTGAACCCAGTTGAGGGAGAAATGGACCACGGTTGCCACTCTGAGCCCACCAGGGAAGCTGAGAGAGACTCTCCCATCAGCTTCTGCTATTGGTCACATTCACCATTCTGACTGTAGTGCAACAATGCAGGCAGGAGCTAGGAGAATGGAGGAGCCATGTGTCATGGACTGGGGGGGAAGTCAAGGATTTATTAGCAATGACAGGTGAGCACTAATTATGGCTGTAAAGAGCTTTACCCTGGTACCTTCCAAAACGTTCATACCCCTTGTCAGTAGCTACCAGTGTGGCGCTCTGCTCTTGTTCGATGATGATAACGGTCGGCTGCGTGTGTGTTCCCTCCGTGTGCTGCCCCAGCTCTGTGCAGATCGCTGACACAGCAAACCCCGAGAGAACCCCCAAGACCACAAACTCTAGTAAGGTATGAAGGAACCCGAGCCAGGTTTATTGTCAAAGGAAGCACAGTAATAGTTTCCTATAGACTCTACAGGACATACTATGAATATGTGCCTCTGGCAATGGACACAGCTCAGTTCATGGCAGGACACTCCACTGCCCCCTAGGCTGGACAAAGATGTGCACTCCGGGACTTCCTTTTATACAGTTACAGGACAGATTACTCATCCCTACTGATGTATTGAAGTACGGCCCCTTGACTCATTGGGGGCTGTCTCCTCCTTTGATCATGTTGTTTCACACAGATCTATCCATCATGTGGTCCTTTTAACCCTGTCTTTAAGGTGCACCTGCTTCTAGCAACCCTCTTCTTGCCTCTGTGAGTGGGGCTGGCCTCTGGCTCACAGCCCAGCTTTTGCTTAGCAATGCCTGGAAGTGCTTTGGTTCAGGCTTCAGACCTCAGAGTGGGCATCTGACACAAGAGTTTGTTTCAGGGCCTCATCTTACTACACCATGAACTCAAGTAGATATGCTGGCATAAGAGAAGGAACCTTTGAACCTTAAAAACCCTCCTGACCTGCAAGAAGAAGTCCACTGAATAACACGGGAGCACTGGAGATTTAAATTCAACATGCCCACACTTCGCTGTAACAAACACTCGCCATTTCAACCCCTGGAAGTTCCCAGTTCAAGTTCCCTGCAGTGTGTCCTCCTCCATGCTAGGGGAGACAACTTCAGAAGCCCTGTCCCATACCACCTCTCCCCACCCCCATCTTTATGCGCATTAATGATGCTAACTGGTGGCTCCCTAGCCCTGTGAAATGTTTATTGAACCAGATTGCCCAGAGTAATCGGAGAATCCATCATGTCTGTACTGCTCGTTAATTGGTGGCATAATATTACTTAGGAACATTCTGTGGCAGCTAAAGTAAACCAATAATAAAAGGCAATCTGGAAACGCAGCTCAGGGACTCACAGTTAGAGCTGGGTGAATAATGGCAATTCCAAAACAATGGAAAATGTTCAATTTTTTTGGCCAATTGAAAATGCAAGAAAAAAAATAATTGTGGATTGACTAAGATCACTCAATGAGTCATTGGCAGAGATCCGAACGACCCTGGTCGCCCGACTCCCACACCCAAGCGCCATCCTCTGCCTCTTTTAACCCACACTCACGATGTTTCCAGTACTTTTTACTTGAAGGGCTTACCAGTAGGGGGCACACATGAGTGCAGCACCAACACCTATCCCTGGCATTGCAGCCCATGGAGACCATATATGAATAGTCAGGGCCCAACCTCATCACCTAAAGGCCACATCACACACTTAAGAAGAAGAATCACTGTAAGGCTCAATTTCATTAAATAGATTAAGAAGTGTGTTGATCAGTTAAACTGGGGACCTAGGAATCAGGAAACCTCTTCAGTTCTATTCCTGGCTCTTCCACGGATTTGCTGCAGGGCTTTGGCTGTGCTCCTTACTCCCTCTGCTTCCATTTTCCTGTCTATAACATAAGGATAACAATGCTTCCCTAACACAGTTGTCTGGCTCCACTAATTAATCCTCAGAAAGCATTTTAAGGAGATCTCCAGACCTAGGTGCCGGAACAAGGGGCGCAGGAGGTGCTGCTGCATCCCTGGCTTGAAGTGGATTCCAACATATACAGGGTTTACAGTTTGGTTCAATGGCTCTCAGCATCCCTGCTAACCCCTGTCTCCAGAAGAAAAATGTTTTAGAACGTTCTGGGAAAATCCCTTGGCCACCAAGAGACTTCAAAGTTGTCCTTATTACACACAGCATGGTTTCTTGGACCTTTACAGCAGCAGTGTGGATAGAATTTAGACCTTTCTTCTCCAAAAGCATAGGTCTGCTCCATTACAACTAAAGGAGAATCTCCTTTAGCCCTCTGACAAGGTTGGGACTCACCACTGCAGCACCTCCTGCTGGTCGTCCTTGGGAATTAGTCCAGTGGAGCATCCTCTCTCAGTGGTGTCCCACCCATTGTCTTGCCCTTGGTTGGCATCTGAGCATGCGTCGCTCTCCAGCTCGCAGCACCCTCTTCTTGACCAGTGCCCTCCGGCAGTGCCCCTTAGTCCATCCACACCCACTTCCGGGGGGCAGGGGGTGATCAGCAGTCTCTCTATGCCCCAGCCACCATGTCCAACCACACACCCCAAAGTCTAATCCCTCCTGTCAGGGATCTGGCATAGTTTGTGATGTCCACTCCCCATGGCCCATGGCTGGGTGTACTGCAGGAGGGGCAAGGACCCAGGCCTGCCCTCTACTCTGGGTCCTAGCCCAGAGACCCTCTGACGGCAGCCTTGCTATCCTCCTTCTCTACCCTCATCTGTCCACTTCCCTGGGCCACTTCCCTTTCAGCCCCTCACACCAACTAGGTCATTCCCCTCAGGGTCTGCAGCCTGGCAGACACCCGGCTGGAGTTCCCTTCTGCTCCCCTAGGCCTGCCCAGCACTGCGCTGTCCCTGGTGCTACTGTCCCTGCTCTAGAGACAGACCCTACCCTCTCAATGGCCTGAGACAGACTGCCAGCTGTTCTTCTGGGCAGCCTTTAAATATGGCTGAGCTAGGCCCTGATTGGCTGTCTCTAATCTGGGCCCTGATTGGCTCCCAATAAGCCCTTTTTCGATTGGCTGTTCATCTGTGCAGGCCCTCTGGCCTACTGCAGCCTAAATTCTTAGGGAGTGGGGCATGTGCCCCGCTGCGACCCCTTAGCAGTATAGGATATAAAACAGGGTGAGCAGTTCTAATTCCATCCACTAGAGAGCAGTGGTGCACGCATACACTAGCTAAATTCAGCACAGAGTCAACCCAAAATAAGATTGTTCCCCTCAGCATATTCTCCATTTCCTTTGGGAGACTATTTGTTCCACATTCTAACAAACCTCACGTTTAGGAAATTTCTTCTGCTCTTCAGCCTAAACTTTATTTTGCTCATTTAAGAAATCTCTAGGTGTATCTGAGCCCAGGACCTTTAGCACCGCTGTTTAGACCTCTACCACTTGAGCTAAAGGCATAGCTCAAATGGCTACTACAACTAGTGTAGGCTGTTGCCTCCAATCTAGTGGACCGCACACTAGCAGACAACGCAAGACTGGCTGGAACACATTAAAATCACTGGTGTTAATTCTGGAACTGCTCAAGCTTCCATCATTTCTACTTTCAAAAAACATTTTCCCAAGTGCAGCAAAGAAGCCAAGAAGAGTGATAATGCTGTTATCTTGACATACGAAGCTGGCACATCGTGCTTTTATGCCAGCAGCCAGCACTATGCAAGACTGGGCAACTTTGCCAATACACACACGTTCGACCATTGGAGAGTTTGAGAGCAGAAAAGGGAAGCACAATCCATGGCACGTATTCCAAAAGCTCTGAAGGAAATTTTTTGTAATCAGTTTTTTTTTTCTTCTGCCACTTTGTTCCTTTTCATCACATTAATTGCTTTGGGGGCAGGGGGGAATGTGTACTTTCTGTATTTCTGATGGATCCATTTAAGCTGCCTGATTTCTGAACATATTTAGTGCTTTCTCAGAGAAGATTTATTCAGTTGATCATTTTACTTTTTTAAATGTAAATCACAACCCTTTCCCTCCCCCCATTTCTTCCTCTGATGGTGTGATCCTGTTTAAAATGATGTCACTCTGTCAAGCCATACATCACAGACAGAGGGAGAAAGTGTTAAGCCAAACTGTCCCATCAGAAAATTATTTTCCCCCCCGCTTGCCCAAGCATTTATAGTTAGCATCTCTGTATTTAATTCCCCCGTTCTGCATCTAGTGCCAATTTCTGCAATACTTGAAACGTCAGCATAATATAACAGTAACAGTTAATGTCATAATTAACTCAGAGGCTTAAGGGATAGGAATCAGAGAGCAGCAATTCATTAACCATGCTTCTTTACCTCCTGCTGGCAAACAGGGCTTCTCTGCCAGGCTCAAAGGATGGGGAGTGCTGCCTGTACCATTCCTAGAGCATCGGTAGCCATTCCTGTAGGATCTATCTGTTCTGAGGGCCTCCATTATTGTAGCATCCAAGCCCATTACAGCACTCCTGCGAGGTCAAGAGGTAGCATCATTCCTCCAGCATGTGGCCTTCAAACCCACTTGAGCCCAAAAAAGCAGAGAGGAGCCTGGGTTGGGCCTGCATGAAAGCCGTAACTGTCACTGACAGCTGCTGTCCCTGGGCAGGAACCCCAGAGGGAGGGAAGCAGCCAGGCCCAGGGGATTCATTATCCCAAGAGAGGAGTGTAGGGCCTAGATAACATGTGGAGACAGAGAGAGAGAGGAAGAGGGTACATATCAGGCCTAGATGAGCCAATGTGCACTCGGTGCACTTGCAAAGGGCTCCCAACCACCTGGCTGTTTTTTCCCATGTGTTGCTGGTTGCCATGGACTGGGTTTTTTATGTATAATTTGCAAGTTACAAAGGGGAAATACCACCCTACCCTCCCCCCCTACCCTTCTCCCAGCATGTGGCAACTAACAACCCTTGCTGTGTCTATGTGGGGGGGTCACTGGCGGTTGCAACCAGTATGGTGCACAGGTCACACGGCTGCTGGTAGCGCTGTGTGCTGCTGGCACAGCACCAGGGTCCCACTCCGCGTGCTGGGCCCTCAGGGTGCTGAGGAGTCTGGCTCCAGCTCCTCTCCACACCAGAAAGCAGGACAGACCTGAGGCTCGCTAGCAGGGAGGGGCAAGAGGACGGACCAGGGTTGGGGAGGCAGGGACTTCTGGGTGGGGGTATAGGGCTTTATGGGTGGGGGGGTCATGCTAGTGGTGGTGGTCAGCCACCTGTAAAGGGAAGAGGAGTGTCAGGCTGGTGCAGGGACACCTCAGAGGAGAAGAGCAGTGTGAGACCAGTGGGGGGGAGCCTGGGAGCAGAGGAGGCAATGGCCAGTTTTTCTGCCTTTTAGAGATAGTGACCCTATTTGGGCTCCAACCAGGTTTGGCCCAGTCGCTTCGTGTACTGACTTACCATGGGGGAGCACCGAGGCCAAACTTCAATGAATGGCATTGCGGCCTGGTGCACAAGGTCACAACGCCACTCAGGTTTGGCGCCCTAGGCAGCTGTGTCTCTTCTCGGTGCTCTCTGGGGTGGCCATGGTAATCAAAGCCATGCAAAAGTAGGGGGGCTTCTTGGAAGGGAGCTGGTTTCTCAGGCCCTTTCCAGGGTTCAGCCTGTCCTTGGTTCTTTCTGCCTCCTTGATGGCCTTGGGGGTTCACCAGTGCCATTGTCCATAGGACCTCTTCATGGTCCTCGCACACAAGTCCACCCTTTTTCCCAGGCGAAAGGACCCGGCTTTCCTGCACACTCAGCTGCTGAAGCCCAGTCCCACAATCTTGTGTCTCCAGCCAGTTGAGACTCTGGGGCTCTTTCCCTTAGGAGCTCTCTTAGCACCGCCTGTTTTTCAGCAAAGCATCTCTGGCTCAGGTGGCTCATTTATCCCAGGCACTGAGCACTCGCGCCTTTCTGATTTGTAGGGTCTCCAGCAAGTTCTGTTTTAGTCACGAACCCTTTGTCCTGTCGCTGGGGAGGCAGCTGAGCACAGTTTAGTCCATTTCTAAGTCACTTTTCACAGATAGACCCAGCGGTTAGACTACTTAGTAAATGTTTCCCAGAGCAAAAGAAGAAAGTGGGTATTAGATTTTTAAAAGTAATCAAATTGCCATGTCATTTTAAATTAAATATTCTAGCCCTATTAATATTAATATCTTTCATATTAGATTTTGTAAAAAGTCTTCTGTCATATACCAATAATTATTAATGAATGGAGAGGTTCTCATATTTACAGACTGTATATCACAAGCTCTATCTACTTTAAGGAAGATGGGGGCCCACTATTTCTATGATGCACAGGGGCCCAAAATTCTTTTCTTTGGCCCTGGTACAGGATAGAGAGAGAACAAGCACTAGCAGAGGAATCAAAGACATAAGATATGTCTACACTGCATTGTAAGCTCTGGGTTAGTAGAACTCGAGTTAGCAGACCCTGGGTTTGTTAACCCAGAGGTTGAGCGTCTATACTCATCTGTAATCCTAAATTAGGAATTGTTGAACCCTAGGTCCCACTTGGGGGCTGCACTGTCTACATTGCCTTATGTGGGGCCAAGTCCAATCACCCATATCCCAGACTTCCTATCATCCTCTCAAAACATGGCCACTTTAGCCCTTTGCTCATGCTGGGAAAACTTGATTGTCCACCAAACCTGACTGTCCAGAGGACAAAGAAAGTTGGTCTGTGGGATACTTTTGGTGATGAGTCCAGTGGGGCTGTGTCTACACTGCAAAGCAATAGAGCTGGAACTCTAGGTCCTGGCTTGACTCAGGCTCGGACCCTCCACCCCTGTGGCATCCTGGTTCTGAGCCTTGGGTGAATATGATTTGTGTGTTGACATAAAAGGGGGTTAGGCTTGAGTGTGAGTCACACTCCAGGCTAAATTGCAGTGTAGACATGAGACTGAGCTTTCCTCTGACCCACACAGGTGGTGTTTCCACGATGACGGGGAAGCTGCCTGTGATGGCCCTCTTCTGGGGATAAAGAAAGGCTCCAGATTCCAGGGCTGTTAGCCTAGCACTTGTCACGGGCCCTAACAGCTGTGTCAGCCCTTAGGAAAAGGAGTGGAGAAATGGTTAAAATATTTATATCGCAAAGGTTGTGTGTCTGCGTGAGAGGCAGAGAGTGTGTCTGTGAAAATATGTGTGTGCTTGTGAATTTCAGAGTGTGTATGCATGTGAGTGTGAGAACAACTGTGAACTTGTGTAAAATGTATGCTTGTTTGTATATACCTGAGTGAGTATGTTTGTGTTCTTGCGTGCTTGTCTGAGGGTGACTGTGCCTGAGTACCTGTGAGTGTGTGTGCGACTATTTGCGAGTGTTCATGCAAATGAGAGTGTGTGCACATGATCTGCGCCTAAGCAAAACCTCCAGTGAAGTTTGCTATAATCTCTTCTTCGCAGTTGTTAACAGGAGCAGGGTTCTGAAAAGCAGTTTTGATGTTTAATCTTCTTGCGCTTTCTACCAGGGACCTGGTAATAATTGGAATATAAATATCTTTTATAGAGGCTGCAAAATATTGGAAGGAAGGGAAAAGAAAAAGATGGAAAAATGGAGTTAGTGAGGTAGGAAAAATCAAAGAATTAGCTATATGATAAGGAGGAAACATGGAAAGAATAAAAATGAAAGTGCTGTGCTTCCATGTGAATATTGCTGACGGATGAAATATGGCATCCCAGACACAGCCTGCTTTGTTATGTCTCTGCTGCAAGGCAAATGTAGCTTGAACGCCCCGAGAGGGAAGAATAAAAGAGCTTTAATTCATATAGAAGCAGCTAAGGAGAAACAAGAGGAAGAGATACGGTGAAAGCAAAATAAAAGTCGAATGGCAGAAAATATGAAATGAACAAATAACGCTTCGGCTGGTGGGGGGTTTGTGTGCAGGTGATTACTGGGGAGAATATAAAATAAAGAGGATCTAAATTAGAACATCAGACAATGTTCTGCTTCAATTCCGCTTTGGCGGCAGAGTCAGATGCAATCGTCACCATGGTGAGGTTTGCTCACATGCTGCTGTGCCGTCAATTTCCCTTTCATCACTGACTTGCTTCTGACCACTCCTCTCACCTATTTCCGCCTCCAATAGTCTCTTGTGGACTCAACTGCTGTAGCTGTCTGTGTGTAGACGCAATACACACAGAGCCCGATTCACTTCAGTGGGGCTGTGCGTGGGCATCTGCCGATGACAGACTCAGCTGGAGGATCTGGATCTTGTTTGATCTTAATTCAGCAAGGTTCTTTAGCTTCTGAGCAGGCCCACTGAAGCCACTGGGAACGGACTGGACAGTCCCTGCCCTGAAGAGATTACAATCTAAACAGACAAGGCAGAGAAAGGGAGGAAAAGGGAACACAGAGGGTAGGTGATTTAACGAAGGTTACACAGCAGGTCATTGAAACAGCCAGGAATAGACTCCAGGCCTCTCAAATTCAGCGCCCTGTCCATTGCATTATGTTCCCTCCCACCCAGTAGCTAGCTGAGCATCCAAATGCAAAGTTTGGATGGTCAAGCAAAGCCTCTCTATTTGAAAACTGGACTCTGATTTTTGTATCCATAAAAACAAGGCTGTTTTAAAAAATTCTGTTATGAATTCAGCACCTTTCTCTCTCTCTGTCTGTCCTTCCTCACTTTCTTCAGGAAAGTTCAACTTGAATACAGCATCCAGTTTTCTCTGACGGCTGCTGCATTATCCAGCTTTATCGCTAGGTTGATAGAAATGGAAGAAGACCAAGTGACACACACTCACGTGTGTGTGTTTAATGGGTGGTGGTGGGAAATTATATTCTCACCTGTAGGCCAACAGACTCCTGGGCCCAAATCCGACATGAGGACTGCTGGCTGTCCCAGTGCAAGTTAGAGACTCCATAGTGCTCCCCCAAACAATTAGTGAATAGCCCAGGTATCCCCAGCTAATATCTCCTTTCTCTGGAGGGCGAATGCTGACATTCAAGGCTGGGTGTGAGATTTGGCTGTGTTTGAGCACTGAGAAAGGCACTATGCCACATATACCTGAACCAAGCACCTGAAGAACTCACGTGGGCCAAATTCGTTCTTGGCATAACTCCCTTGAAGGCGACAGAGCTACACAAGGGACAGGTTTGCTTGCATGGAGCCAGAAGGACATTAATGCAAAATCACTTAGGAGCTCAGATCCCGATTCTGACATTGGCAACGGAAGTCAGGAGTCACTGCACTGAAATCGGTGGTGTCAAACCAGTGTGAGATCAGAATCAAGCCCTTGATCCATAATTATGCCTGCAGTGGAGTTACACCATCAGCGAATTTGGCCCTTAAGAACCTAGACCCCATTTCAGGAAGTTATTTAAGCACATGTCTAACTTTAAGCATGTCAACAGTCTCACTGAAGTCAACAGGACTATGCCTAAAATTAGATACGTGCTTAAGTAGCTTGCTGAATCAGGCCTGTAGCATCCTCTTGCGCATTATTCCCTGCGCCAGATTCTGCCCTTGGTGTAAATCAGAAGTAAATCCATTAAGCTGATGCTATTAAAGGCATCCACGTGGAAACACATAACAGTGACTGGGGTTATGCAACGTATTTGCAATAGCTCAATAAATAAGCCAATCTTGGGACAGGGACTGTCTGGCAGCTGACCGGGACGAGGGCAGTCTAGCCTAATTGTCATAGTGGGCATCAGGACCCAAGGGCTAGGATCAGAGCCAGAGTCAGCAGTCCAGAGTTGAAGCCAAGGATCAAGCCAGAGGGAAGGAACTGGAGCCAGCAGGGTATCCAGCAAGGTCAGGTTTCAAGGCAGGGACGGGACAGAGGCAAGGCTGGGTGCAAAGCAGGAGTGTAGTGGGTTGTTGGTGGTGGGCCCTCCTACCCCTGGTCCATGGGAGGCCACTCTGCCTTACTACGTCCTTGTGTGTTGCCCACTGTTGGGGAATTAGCAAGACAACACACGGCCTGGGGCTCTGGGCTGCAGTCAGGGCAGAGTAGCAAACACAGTTAGGAGCCCAAGCCCTTAGTCAGCGAGGAGAAACAAGTCATTAGGCTCTGGCAGGAGCTGAGAGCCCAAACACAGTGAAGGGGGCTCTGGCGGAGGATGAGCAGAGTCTAGTGTCCTAGATCAGTGCACTGTAGGCTGATGCAGGCCTCCTGGCCAGAGGACGGGAAGTACTGCCACCCCAGGAGAGGAGGGGCAGGGGTAGGGAGACGCGGATCCACCCAACTCCACTGCGTCCCAGCCCTGGGCTTTGACCGTGGCAGAGTGGTCTGCCACTGAGTCAGTGGGGAATCCAGCCGCAACATGCTTCTGGCACTAGGGTCAGCTGTCCCTGAGCCACTTTCCACCTCCCCCTTGGGTTGTACCTGGATCCATAGTGGGATCCTTTGGGTCGTCAGGGTAGAAGGCAAGCAACTCCTCCATAGCTTGTTCAGTGGGTGGCTCTGGCCAGTCCTCAGCTCCACAGAGGTCTGCTGCCATCTCCCAGCTCGGGAGCAGACAGAAAGCATCTGGCTCTGTCGGCAGCTGCCACCCAACTGAGCTCAAAGACCTGACTTTTATACTCCCGGTCTTGCCCACTGACTTCCGGTGGGAAGAGTGAACATGGGCTGGCTCTGCCCACCAGGGCTCAGTGAGTGGTCGCTCCTCCTCTGGGTCCGTGGGAGGCCACTCCACCTCACTACAAGGAGCTGCAGGAAGCAAATAACGCAGGAGCAGGCACAAAGCTGGGCATGGCCCTGCAGAAGCCAGCAAGCTGCTGATGCTGGCTTATGAGCCAGCCTGCTGGCCTCTGCAGCCACTCAGGTGATGTGGCTAATCAGGCCGCCTGCTGAAAGCCCACTGTACAGATGAGGCTGCCTAGAGACTAGCCCTGATTCCTGACACTGTCCCTTGGTTGTACAGCACCTAGTACAATGAAGCCCTAGTCCGGGACTGGCTCCTAGGCACTGCCCCAGTGCCCATAATAAATATTAATAACATTTGAAATATCCACATTATCACAATGGGATCTCAGTCAGCTTGTCCTCCTGGCGTTATTGCTACCTACATGTAACTAATAATAACAACAACGAGATACGGATTGTTACATATGCTGCATGTTTCACGTAGCTGCATATTCCAGGGCACAAAACTCATACAACATCATGTCAATCAGTCCTCTCATATCCCTGATCTGGGGGAAGGTTCCCTCTTATTCCTCTGGTAAGGCCCATGTGAATTTTCTTGTATCCCTGTTGGAGGAGAATCTGGAGGTCGGCTTCTTTGTTGACTCACCTGAATACCGCACCTGGCACAAAACAACCGCTGACTCCGTTAAAGGCCTTCCCTTCTGATTGCAAACTGACAGTGGTCTCTGTAGAAATCAAGCAGAACTGAGATGGCTTCTCTCCTTCCGTGTGTCAGGAATGTAGAAATAGGGGCACCGTGTGTCAGGCATAACCCATGGGGTGTGTATTCCCCACACAGAGACAGCAACCCAGCCAGTCTGTGAGCAGTAGCTAACTGGAGCCGTTAACTCAAGCGCTGAGATATACCGGCAAACCAGCATGGAGCCTGTCAACAGACTAATAAGGGTGAAAGATGTTTTGATACCATCCTAGCTCAATGGCGCAGGAGTCAGATTTACTAAGCTCTCTCCTAGAACCTGTCCTAGGAGACTGGGGAAGGTTATGCGGCTTCCTTCGCTTCATTTTGAATCATCCACATGTGGGGCTGTCCTCAGGTCGGGGTGGAAATTGCATTGGACTAAAGTAAGGATGCTTTGCACTTCTGTAACAACGCCCCTGGTCAGTCAGCTGCCGAGATTCAACACAAACCTCTGCATCTACAGGCATAAGCCTTGAGTTAAAGGCACAGGACTGCTAGCTCAGAGTGTAGCACATTCACAAAGCTTTAGGAGTGGTCTAAGTGGTCTAACCACAGTGGGGGAAAGAAATGTGGGAGGAACAAGTAACCACCTTATCCCAGGCTGGGTTACACATTTTATAGGATCCATCTAGCTAATCTGGCTCTCGGCTGATATTTTGACAGCACACGAGTGTTGCTCAAGGATTACACAAGGACAGTGAGACCAACAATCAACTCTCTGTTCTGGCCACAAATGCTGAACGTCTGGCTGGCTCTCCATCGTCCCTAGGTTCCATAAGAGCTGCACATTTCAAGTGTGAGGTCAGATTTCTGCTTTTCTCTGATCCCTCACCAGAGTATCCAAGCACCTCACAAACATTAGTGGCTTAAGTCTCATAACACCAGGGCAGAGATACTCCCGCCACATTTCAATGGGTGCACTATATCACATCCAGCCTGGCTCCCACTTTCTTCCCCCTTCCCCACATCCAGCCCAGTTCCCTCCCTGCTGTGCCCTGACCCCTCTCCTCCCTCTTTGCCCCACACCCAGCCCTGCTCCCTCCCCCTTTCTGCCCCAAAGGCAGCTCTGCTCCTTTCACCTCCCTCTCTGCCCCCATCCAGCACTCCTCCTTCCTCTTTTTCCTTGACTCACATCCAGCCATACTCCCCCACACACACTGTGCTCTACATCCAACCTTTCCTCCCGCACCCTGGGGTCCCTGGGAAAAAGTTGCCATGGCAGCCTGGAGCAGGCAGGAGTGCACAGACCAAACACCCCTGCTCAAGAGGTGGCAGCACAGACTCTGCCAGGCCAGGCTCTGCCAGGCCAGACAAGGAAAACAGCCTGTCTTGCCCCCTTCTCCCCAACCCACCCTCATACTTACCCCTTCCTACTCACATCAGCCATCCACCAGTCCCTAAGGCCGAGAGATGCTGCTGTGGATTCTGGCAGAGAGTGGGACGTGAGTGCTGGCCAAGAGACGTGAGACACACAAGCAGTAGTGCCTGATTTCTGTGGGTGCAGTTACACCCAGGGACCCTAGCCTGAGCTGCCAACAAGCAATACCCTTGTGAAATAGAGAAGCATCATTATCACATTTTATAGAGGGCAAAGCTGAAGCACATTGTGGCTCAGGGAGTGTCATAGAGCCAGGAGTTGCTTCTGGGAGCTCTGTTTCCTCTCAGTTCAAGCTCCACCTAGCTGGTCTTCTGGAGAGTGCTATAGTGAAAAGTAAGTGTTACAGCACACTCAGATCATAGGCTGGAACTTCTGACCTCTGGATTGTAGCGCCAACCTCATCCCAGCTGAGCCTTCCCTGCACTTGTCTCAAGTCAAGGAACAAACAGTTTTAGGAAGAAAATTACACTGCATTCAGGAAAAGTCCAGAGCTATAATAAATGAAAGTGTGAGAAAGGCAGATTAAATGTAGAAAGGGTAGAATAGGATAAGGTCGAAACTAGGGGCATGAGAAGACAGTCTGGACAGCAAGGAAGACAGATACGCAGGTGACTAATTAATCTCACAGCAACGATGAAATGCTTTCCCCCAAATAATCAAAAATTGACATTTGAAAATTAAAATGTCAAAATTTGAAAAATTTCAAGCTTCCCCATAGTTGGCTGAAAAATGGGTGCGTGTATGTGAATTTCCTAAACATTTTATCTACACGTTCTCCATTTATTGTTCAAAATTTTGAAATTCAAGATTTGGCTGAAATTTCTAATTTTGAAAAATTTGGACTAGCTTCACTAATGGCTTGATGCTGCCTTGCAATGTCCCAGTACAAATGCTGGGGCCAGGGATGCTGAATGGACAACTAAAACCTAAACTGGACTCTACCGGAGTTTTTGCAACCCTGTCTCGGAGTACACTCATATGATGGCAGCTTCGACTTTTACCAACCTACCAATTGAAGAAGGAGGAGTGCAGCATGGATAACAATACTTTTCTTCCTCACAAGGGACATTATTGAGGCTTAATGCATTCATATTGGTGAAGCGCTTTGAGATCCTGAGCACAAAGACACCATGTAAGTGTTGGTGGTCAGGCAGTAGGCATCTCAGAAATAGGTAGAGAGCTTTAAATGTCTCAAAATATCAATAAAAAGTTCCTGTCTACACCATAACCCTAGTCAACTCTTATTCTCAATGAGTGACGTTCCACCTGTGCAGAGGGCTAGCACAGTGTTCATGTGTCACTTTCCCTATAGAGGACTTGTTTTGAAGACTTAAGTGGGACTTAAAGATGCATAGACTTTGTGCTGGCCCTCTGTCCACCAGTGAATTTCACCCAAATATTTTAATCAACTATTACTGAAGGTCACCGTCGCACTAACCCAAACCAATGCTGCTCTGCATCATCACTTAACAATACTGGATCTGAGCCAAGACCACGGCACTCAAGAGGAATCTTTCCAGTAACTTCAGGGGACTTTGGATCAAGTCCATTGAGAAGTTTCCCTCATAGCAACCCCTTACATTACAGTGTGAAAGTCCATGTCATGGTCTATAGATTCATAAGGGCCTGCTCAGACCATTATGATAATCTAATCTGACCTCTTGCATAGCATAGACCGCAGAATTGTACCCAGGGATTCCTACATCAAGCCCATAGCTTCTGATAGAGCTACAGAATCTCTTTTAGAAAGATATCCCGTCTTGACTTCAAGACTCAAAGGTGATGGAGAATGTACCACAACGCTAGATAAGCAGTTCCAGTGGTTAATTACTCCACTGCAATCAAACAAACAAACAAATAAATAAATAAAAGTGCATCTTCTTTCTGATCTCAATTTATCTTATCTCAGTTTCCATTCATTAGGTCTTTTATGATACCAAAGTAAATCTGCAGTCATTCCATTTTAGGTAGCGGCTCTACTATAGATTTATATAAGTGTAACAGAGGCTCGGATCTTGTGTCATCCATTCCCTCTGAAGAAGAGAGGGTTCATTTGACTTCATTTATACTCTCTGTGGTAATACAGGGATATACACTCTATTTGTAAATATTTACAGTTAACATATTGGACAATGAAAGCTAATTTCAAAGCTGGCTTTGTGCATCTTCTTATTAATTAATAACATATTATTTATATTAGGTATAACATTCCTGAGACACTCATTATCTATATATTCCTTTTACCCCTGTGCTTTACTGTTTGCCTTGTGTAACTATTGCTTATATTTTGCACCCAGGATTGTCTGATGTATTTCTGTATAATTTATAAACTACTAATAAAATGACAAGTCTTTACGGAGGCTGCATGGGAGGAATCTGTTTTCAGTCAGCTGATTGGTGGATAAGACAAACAGTGTGGTTTGATGAGTCACTAAGAAACAATTTTGCATTGATACAGCTTAATTATACAAGCACACAAGATACCTACAGTATTGCTATCCTTTTCACGTGGTGCTCAGTCTAGATGGTTATGAGAAACAAAAAATATTTCCACTCCACAGTCAGTAAAATATCCTGGTGCTCCAGTCGGAGAGAGAAGAGCCTGTTCTCCCATTGGTTGACTCCAAATAAATGATGAGAAAACTGTAAGAGAACTAGAGGTCTGAATTTGTTTTCAAGATCTCTAAAGTTTAGCAGTTTCTCCAAATGGTCCATCTTTCGAGATGCTTATGTCAAGGTAGTCTGAGAGCTATTTACAGTCCTTAAAGAATTTCTCTTCAGGATTTCTCACAACACCCCTGTGAAGTTGAAGAAGTGGTCTCATCCCCATTTTTCAGACAGGGAAACTGAGGCTATTTCTACACTGCACAATTATCCTGAGTGATTGACACTTGGGTCTGACTGCCCAGGTTGGCCTAGCCTAGGTGTGAGTGTCCCCACAGCAAAACCCTCCCTGTGTCCTCAACCTTTGGCACTCATCTGTGTGTTTGGGGGTCTATCCCATGGTTTTTTGCACTGAGACGCTCAAGGATTCTTTTCCAGTCTGTTGTGTCAATTGCGGAAGAACTTGTCTGTCCTTCAAGGGGACCTGTGGGAACGACATTGGAGGACTATCAGGACTCAAGAGATTTTGGCTGTGTTCGCACTGGGTCAGCTAACTTGGGCTTCATGCACTTCCAAGTGCAGCTCAAAGGTTTTTCTGTGTGAGCCATAGGAGCTTTACAGCTAAGAGCTTGAGTTAACTGTGCAGTGTAGACATAAAGAGAGAGAACTGAAGTGAGGAGCTCTAAATCACATGGCGTGGCTGCAGCAGAAGAAGGATTAAGAACTTCCTCTCCAATGTCCCATCTGGACATGGAGGTAAATCATCTTTCCCTCCTTCACAGGAATGTTGTGAGGGCAAACACATCCGTAACTACGATACTATGGTGCTGACCAAACAAGAGTTTATAGAGAGTTACCACTAAAGAAACTCAAACAACAGGAATTTGTTCCGTAATCCCAAGCTTTCATTTCATCTGTTTTTGTTTGTCTTTGTTCCCTTCACTAAAAAAAAGATGTTCACTGTCCAGTGGTCAGAAACAGGGTTTGGCAGAGGGACACTCCATAAAATCCTGCAAAGATCCATGAGGAATTGTCAGAGAATGGGATAAACAAACATCCTGACTAACATAGGCTTCAGAAAACAGCAGCACAAACACAGGCTTCTCCACTGGGGGAAAGGCAAATATGTCTTGCTTCTACTGGATGTACGTTAAAGCAGCTAGAGGGTGAAGCCCTGGCCTTATAGAATATTATGGTTGGAAGGGACTGGAGATCATCTAATCCAGCTTGCTGCTGAAAGCAGGCCCACTCCCTGGGCAGAGTTTTGCCTCAGGTCCCTAAATGGCCCTCTCAAGGACTGAACTCACAATCCTGAGTTTAGGAAACCAATGCTCAAACCACTGAGCTATGCCCCCATTGAAATCAGCAGTAAAATTTCTGTTGAATTCAAGGAGGTCAGGCTATCACTCCTGGATACTAGTGCTTTGGAAACAGAGCTGGCCAAACTTTGGACAATATTTTTAATCAATATTTTGAATGTAAATGAAAAATATAAGGGAAAAAGTCATGACATATTTTCCTGGTTTGTGACCAGCTAAAAGCTGGTGGACAATTTCGTTACCTTTGAATTTTGATAAAATATTTCATCAAAATTTCAACCCAAGAAAGAAGGGAAATGCAACTTTTTCTAGTTTTTTTTTAACCTAATCTAACTGGAAGTTTAAGATGTGCCTCCTCATTTCTGAAACTGTTAAAAAGCTTTTAGACCCTATCTATGCTAGGGGAACGTTATCAAATTTCCAACTATTGCAACTAACTTCAATTTATTTCTACTGCTAATGATAATAATAATGGAAGCCCTATTTACAGATGAGCTGCAGGCAGCCAAAGGCATTTATAACAGAGATTTATAGATTCCACGGCTGGAAGGGACCATTGTGATCATCTAGTCTGACCCCTGGATGACACAGGCTATAAAACTTCCCCAAAATAATTCCTGGAGCAGATCTTTTAGAAACACGTCTCCTCTTGAATTTGTCCCGCTTCAACGTCCAGCCATTGGATCACATCATACCCTTCTCTGCTAGATTAAAGAGCCCATTATTAAATATTTATTTCCCTTGTAGATACCTATAGACTGCAATCAAGTCACCTCTTAACCATCGCTTTGTTCAGCTAAATAGATGGAGCTCCTTGAGAGTCTATCACAGTAAGGGATGCTTCCTAATTTGTTAATCATTCATGTTTTTCTTCTCTGACCCCTCACCAATTTAGCAACATTGTTCTTGAATTGTGGGCACCAGAACGGGACACAGGATTCCAGCAGTGGTCATTCCAATGCCAAATATAGAAGTAAAAAAACCTCTCTACTCCTTCTCGAGATTCCCCTGTTTATGAATTGAAGGATCACGTTAGCTCTTTTGGCCCCAGCATCACACTGGGACCCCATGTTCATCTGATTATGCACAAAATCTTTCCAGAGTCACTGCTTCCCAGGGTAGAGTTCCCCATCCTGGAAGTGTGGTCTGCATGCTTTGTCCCCAGCTGTATATATTTACATTTAGCCAAATTAAAACACACATTGTTTGCTTGCACCCAGTTTACCTAGCAATCCAGATTGCTCTGTGCCAGTGACCTGTATTCTTCATTATTTACCACTCCCTCAATTTCTGTGTCATCTGCAAACTTCATCAGTGATGAACACAATCCACCTGCTCTCAAGTTCTGGTGTCTGGCACTACAGTAGACTCCATCAACCAGTAGGAGCAATTACAGCAAAAGTCCTATTCAACCCCAGTAGCCCAGAATACAGCCTGGCCAGTCGCTCTGTGGAGATGGGGTATGTGCAGTCCAGTCGACACACAGCAGCAGCAGGGGATGCAGTATGCTCTAAGCTGAGAGGCTCTCAAGAGAATTTAACTGCTAAACTCTAACAAGTTTCTACTAAGATTTTTTCATCATTGTATAGGTTGGCCAAATCGGTGTGATTTTCACAGGGACAACAAAAGGCACCTCCCTGACTCCAAGCTGCCCCCCACCATTCATTTCCATAATGTTTTAACTTAGATTACTGTGTAACAAGTATTAATGAATATGTGATTAAAAAACCTCACTATACCACCATCTAATGAACCATCAGTAACACGATCAAGTAAATCAAAGATGTTTGGCCTCTCTGATGACTTTGCCATCAGAAGGAGACAGCGCCAACTGTGAGGCTGGGTTTTATGATGAAGACACTTGCTGGCATCTCTTCCTCCACAGCCTGGGGGCGCTAGGGATTCTCAATGGAACCGCTGTAAGAATTTGTTTAATATGGGCAAAACAACACATTTCTCCTCAACTTGTTCCGAGAAAGGGCTGAACTGTTTTTGCTGAAAAGAAAAGAAAAGAAAAGAAAAGAAAAGAAAAGATATCAGACAGACATCCAGTGTGGAAAATTTCAGTCTGAACAATTAAAGACAGGGTCTTATAATAGAATATGTTGGGTACACTTA
Source organism: Chelonoidis abingdonii (assembly GCF_003597395.2). Lineage (NCBI taxonomy): Eukaryota > Metazoa > Chordata > Testudines > Testudinidae > Chelonoidis > Chelonoidis abingdonii. The sequence goes on from NC_133770.1 coordinate 297,212,774, forward strand.
CCTACAGGCATCTGACCTGTACCACCAATAACAACAGGCAGGTATGAATCACAAGCAGGGACTGCAATTCTGTCTGTTTTTGATGCTGGCAGCTCCATATAGGAGCTAGGTTGAGACCTTTCCAACTTGTATCAATAAGTTTGAGGACCAGATCTTGGTAGAAATTTTATCATTTCATTTTCAAATTCTCTGCAGATTGTAAATTAAAAAAAAAACAAAAACAAACAAACAAAAAAACAACAACCCACCACCCAAGGCCGCCCGGGGGGGGCAAGTGGGGCAATTTGCCCCAGGCTCCGCAGGGGCCCCCATGAGAATGGCTGAGCCTTTCTCCGTGGACCCAGCCTGACCCGACCCCGCCTCCGCCCCTCTCCCAGAGCCTCAGTGCATCCAAGAGCTCCCGGGAGAGCGGCAGAGTGTTCCGGAGGGCAAGCTCCACTCGCTCAGGCCGCGTGGTAAGGGGCGAGGCTGCAAGCTCCAGCGAGGACATGAATTCCCTCCGCTCAGCGTGGAGCTCACAGCCTCGCCCCTGACCAAGAGGCTTGAGTGGGGCAGGGCTCAGGCCCGCGCCGGAGCCACGCTGCCTCTGTCTGAGGGAAATCTCCTGGATGCACTGAGGCTCCGGGTGAGGGGAGCCGGGGATAAGAGGGCGGAGCCAGGGGTGTTGGCATGGCTAAGGGTAGAAAGTCTGGGAACGTCAGGGCACAGGGAGGGGCAGAGGTTGGGGGGCAGTCAGGGGACAAGGGAACACAGCGGGAAGGGTTGGATCTTGGGCATTCCGGGGGTCTGTCAGGTTTTCAGCGGGGCAGCAGGGACAGGGAATTCAGGGTGGGAGTCCCGGAGGTGTGGGTGGTGTCTCTGGGGGACGGTGAGGGACGAGGACAGAATGGGTTGGGGATTCTGAGGGGGAGCAGGCAGTCGGGGCAGGAAGTGGGTGTGGGTTGATGGGGGCAGGACAGGCTGTTGGGAGGCACAGTCTTGCCTATCCTAAAGCCATTCAGCAGTTGAGGCTTGCAAGAAGAGCAAGCTGTTAGCTTTTCCATTGAGGCACCATCTGCTTTCACTTCTCAAATGCCAATTATAGTCTCTATTTAATTTCAGTGCCATAAGGAGATTCATGCAGGGGAGGGTACTTCATTTAAAATTAGCCACTAGGGAAGGGATCACATGAGAAGAGCAATACCTCCCCAATCTTACAAGGGAGATCCTTCCTCTACATTCCCTGAGGCCTATAAGGGTTAATTCAGTGATCTCTAAACTTTTATACCCGCGATTGACTTTCACATAGCCAATCTCTGAGTGTAACCCTCCCCCCTTATAAATTAAAAATACTTTTTTATATATTTAACGCTATTATATAAATGGTGGAGGTGGAGGCTGACAGTTCGCACCCAGCAATAATCTATTACTCCCTGAGGTGTCCTGACCCCCAGTTTGAGAACTCCGATTAATTTAATTTAGCACCCTTGTGTCCATATCACATAACATGAATATTGAATACATATTTGAAGGCATTTCAGTTTTTACAACACATAGGCTCATTCCGCAGATTTTGGAAAAACTCAAATCTTAGTTCGTGGAGTATGTAGCATGATCTGTACTAAACGCCAAACCCACAGTAACTGTCTCAGTTGTGAGGACCCCATGGGAGCCAGTCTCTAGGAAAGCAGATAAATTCATGGAGTTAGTCTTAATGGCTATTAGCCAGGATGGTAAGGAAAGTATCTCCTAGCCTCTGTTTTCCGAGGTGGAGATGGATGGCAGGACAGAGATCATTTGATCATTACCTGTTAGTTTATCCTCGGGGCACGTGGCATTGCCATTGTTGGTAGACAGCAGATACTGGGCTTGATGGACCTTTGGTTTGACCCAGTATGGTGTTCTTATGTTCTATAGCTAAATTAACCCAAATTAAGAGAGACAAATATAGTCAAGGAAGCCAGCAGAGTATCAGAAACCTGGAAAAATCTCTGACTGGATGGGCTCAGGCGTTTGGTCACAAGGCTAGGTGGTTCAAAAGTTTTGGAATTTTTTTAAGCAGAATTTTTTTTATTCTTTAAAACACAAGATATAGAAGCAGCAAATATTTTGGACACACTTCTGAAACCCAAACCATATTCAGAATTGCCAGGCTAATTTCAGCTTTTCAAAATAATAAACACAACAAATTTGAAGGAAAGCAGACATTGTCCGTGATTTTTTTCTGCTTTTTAAAATCTCTGTTTCGATCTCAGAAAAGTTTTGATGGATAAATATTTGTCCAACCCTTTTAGTGAGCTTTAGTGCCTTTTAGCACTAGCTGATGCTGAGACATGATACTTTGTGGGGCAATGTGCACCGGACCCTGCAGGGGCCCCACGAGAATATAGTATTGTATAGTATATTGTAATTTTTTTATGGAAGGGCCGCGCAATTGGCAATACTATATCATAACTATTTCTCGTGGGGGCCCCTGCAGGCCCGGCGCAAATGCCCCACTTGCTAAGACACCACGAGTGGCCCTGGGAAAAATAAGCCTTCTTGACATCTCGGCACAAACCCAGTTTTGAAGAAAACGTCTTTACAAGGTATCACTGGTTCTCAGAATCACGGTCCCCCAGAGACCCCACCACCACCACCCTGGGACCCCCCCCTGCTCTCTGTCCCTGACTGCCCACTGAATCCTAAAGACCCCGGAATGCCATGATCCAACCCTCCCCTGCATTCCCTGTCCCTGACCCTCCGCATATGCTCTGACGCCCCCCCTGTGCCCTAACTGTTCCAGGACTTCCGCCTCCTTTAGCCAGCAACAGCACCCCCAGCTCCGGCCTTACCCTCCGGCTCCCCGCTCACCTGGGACCTGCAGTGCATCAAAGTTTTCCCATCGAAGAGGCAGACGTGGCTTCCGGCGGGGCCTGAGCCCTGCCCCACTCAGAGCCTCTTGGTCAGGGGGCGAGGCTGCAAGCTCCACGCTGAGCAGAGGGAACTCACGTCCTACTGGAGTTCGCAGCCTCGCCCCTTTACCACACGGCTCTGAGCGAAGTGGAGCTTGGGCCCTGCCGGAGACACGCTGCCGCTCTCCCGGGAGCTCTTGGATGCGCTGAGGCTCCGGGAGAGGGGTGGAAGTGGGGTCGGGTCGGGGTTGGGCAGGGGCCAGGGAGGGAGCCTCAGCCGTTCTTGTGGGGGCCCCTGCGGAGCCTGGGGCAAATTGCCCCACTTCCCCCCCCCACCCTCTGGACGGCCCTGGCAGAGGCTCCGAGCTCTGAGACTAGCTGGTGCAGAGTTTATTTTGCAGTGTAAACGTACTCTGAGACAATTGACTGGTTTGAGATAAGCCACTGGACAGCTATGAGATGGTATCACCTCTGGCCTGGACCATACTAGATTCTATGTAAGACTGTCTCTCATATCCCATTTCCTAAGAAGAAGTGGTCAAAATTTTTCGCATGAAAAGGTTGGGGGGGGGGGTTCAGATTTTCTTTTTCTAAAAATATATATTTTTTTTTCCAAAAAGTGTTGATGTTATCAAAATTTTCCATTTCCCATGACATTTTCTGTTGATATTTTTGTCAGAATGACCTGCAAAATGTTGTATTTACCAAAAATCGCAGTGGCATTAATAAAGTACAGGGCTTGATAAACAAACATTTTCAATAACGATTTCAAAACTGATGTTGATTAGAAAATACATGGGAAAAAAAATAGAAAATGTGTCCAATCTGACCCTTTCAAAATGGAAACAATGTTGAAATATCAACATTTTTCACTCACTAATTTTCCTGTTTCCCAATCAGACCTATTGCTGAGCCATCCAGCAGTGATACTGGCTGGCAGACTCATGGCTTGTTCTATTAGCTGTGCAGGTCCAGGGTAGTTGAGATAAAAAAAACCAGCCCCATAACTTCCAGCCCGGAGAATGATGTTCAAGAGCCTGATCCAAAGCCCCTTGAAGTCAATGACTTTCTATTGATGTCAAGCTTCACAGGGTTTGGCTGATGCCCTATAAGGACACACTTTAGAAGCGATGCACTTTAATATAAAAAAACATGAAGATTGAAGTTGGTTCTCAGCTACCGTCTTGCAGTTGATAGTGTTGCATAGATGCACAGTCCTGGGGCCAGCTGGGGCATTCCTGCCCTGCAGAGTGAATGCCATTGAATAACCTTCAGTCCTGTATAAACCCCCTGTCTCCTGCAAGAGCGATTTTTAAGGCTGTGGGACTGAAGCCAAGGGAAGAATAAGGTCGGTTGTTCCGTACATCTCCAGAGAAGCCTGACTTTGGTTAATCCCCAGCACAGTGGAGACACTTGCACAGAGAACCATATCCACAAAGGGACTGGATGCTTAACCAGCTTGGAGATGCGGGGCTTAGGCCACACCCCTCTCTCAGCATTTCCTATTGGCTAGCATGAGCAGGTGTAAGCAGAGTCAGAATGAGCGCTGTCCTGACATCTGGTGGTGAATTGTAGAGAGTGTGGAAAGAATGATAGGAATTTCCATTGGCCTCCACTCCCACTTAGCATAACAACTTAGCATAACCCCACAGCAGCTTGGGATGGTGATTTTTACAGCTCTGAAATCCCCATTTTCTTTGTTGTTGGGGGCAGGAGGGAAAAAAAAGTTTGTCACCCTGATTGTGTGAATGGGGAGCTGTGGGACTGCTTTGTGACAGAAATGACTCAACCTCAGCTGGGTGGTACTTGCTAAACATGGGACGTGGGTTCCAAAACTCTATGAGGGGAGAGAGGTTGGGGACTGGTGTGTGTACCTGATGGTTATGGGTGTCTTTTGAGGGCCTGGAACACCAATTGCACATCCTTCTCTCTCCACTGTTAAAGAGTAGAGCTAATTTTGATTCCCTTGGGAATCTATCTAGAGACTGCTGAGGTGAATTCATGTTGGACCGATGGTGCACCAGGGCTCCCCTACTAAGAGCTGAAATCACTGAGTGCTGTGTTACCTAGTGGGGGAGTCTGAAGACCTATTGATAAGCAGCTGGCAGAGTGGAGCAGTTGCAGCATGTTGGAGCAGCCCATGGAACAGTGAAGAGTGAAGCGGTTTGCAGGGGTGGCTGGAGGAGCAGCGCAGCTGGCTGTGGTGGAACTGGTCATGGTGAAGCTGCAGCAGAACTTCATGGAGAGCGGAGCAGTTGCCCTGACCCACCGTAAGTGTGCCCTTAAACCTGTGTGGACTTCCCCCCATTTCTCACCAGCTGGGTCAGGGGGTAAATCTCTACAGATAATCTTGAATTCTGGGTGGCACTGACCAGAGACTTTTGTTCTTGGACTTTGGGTGATTGCACTTAAGACCCTAAGGAGAAAAAGACATTCGCAAACGTACTTGGAGGGTGGTTTTTGTTTAGGTTTGTGTTATAACCTGTTTGTGTGTGTTTTCTCCAATGGGATGCCACATTAGATTCCGTCCTATTACAGATGTTGTTAGCGCTCAGACTCCGTGCTTGCGAGAGGGGAAGTATTGCCTCCTAGAGGCACCCAGGGGGGTGTGGTATGTAAGTGTCCCAGGTCACTGGGTGGGGGCTCAAGCCGGTTATGCATTGTGTTACTGAAACGGAACCTCTGGATACTGAACCCGGCCCTTGTTGCTGCCAACTCAGAGGGGCAGAAGGGTTACACTGGCTTTTGGGCATCCCATTGGAGAAGGCATGTGGGTGCCCAGTTCAGGACTGCGGTTTCCAGTAGGTGACAGGGAACCTAGATGTTAGGTGCTGTAATGCTGACTAAATACCTTTGTGAGTCTAGCTCAGAACACCCCCCTCCGCTGAGCAGAGCTCTCTGGCACAGCAAGCACAGGCTGCAGGGTCGGAGAAAGGGAGTGGGATTGTCTCCATGGGGTTCCTTCACTGCAGAAACTCTGTGAGCTTCTCAGGTGCCCAGATCCCCTGCTTATGGCAGCCCCTCTGCTGAGAGCGTCAATCCTCTTTAAGGGGAAGGGGAAATCTTTAAACAAAAAAGCTTGGTTGACCTGAGGCAGGTAAAGTGACCAAATGTGGCAGGTCCAATAGCACCCTTGGTCTCCCTGTGTCTCTCCCCAAATCTCCCTCCCCACCCCAGTCTCTTCATTTCACCTTTTGTCTCTACTCACATCTCTCTGCTCTCTCTCCCATCTGGCTTGCCAGAGTCCTTACACAGGTACCTCTCCTGGTATTAGCATGTCATTTGCATTCTGGGCGCGGGTTGGCCATGTGTGGCTGTCACAAATGACAATGGCCCCTTGTTATGGCCAGCGCCCGGAATGGTTCCACACAAGGACAGCTGTAGCGTCTGAGGTAAAAGTCGATGTTTATTAGCCAGCAACTGATGTTACTCTCCCTGTCCCTTTCCTGATGCGCTGTTCCTTTCTTCCCAGCAATGCTGGAGCCAGGGCTTCCCATAGGCAAGGGAGGTTTATTTCTGATGTTCTGCAAGTGGGAGACCTCTCAGGGAAAGGAAGAAACAAGGGGCCACTTGTTAGATTAGAACCGGACAAGGATTGTCCTACCAGCCAGTCATTTAGACTGAAGCAGCCATCGCATATAAAGTCTACAGACTTTATCTATGGTACGCATGTGACCCTACCGCTGTCGTATCTGCATACCTCATCATCTTTAATGTACCCCTGTGATGTAGGAAGGTGCTATTATCCCCATTGCATGGGAGGGAAACTGAGGAAAACAGCAACTAAGTGACTTATCCTTGCTCATACGGGATGTCAGTGGCAGAGCAGGGAGTGGACTCCAGGTCTCCCAAGTCCTAACTTGTGCCCTAACCACTAGACCATCCTGCCGCTTAGGGCGGCTCAGAGGAAAAGCAGGTACAGGCATTCTGAGCCTAGTCCAGGGGCCCAATCCTGCATCCCTTATTCAGCTACTGAGACTGAGTAAGAGCTGCAGAGGGAAGATCGCTGGCCCAGATGTCTCCAGCCATACAACGGGCTGTCACTCAGTGCACAGCACATGCTGCTAACATGTGGCATGTGGCTAATGGTTTATTGATGTTGTTTATTAAACAAACGATTTCTGTGCATGGCAGCTGGGCACACACCATAAATAACACACAGTGGAGCCTTAAATTAAACTGCCAGCCCTGGACATCAGTGCAAACATCTCTCACCCTTCCCCACTGCCTGACCACAATAAATAACAACCCAGCAGCCTCCCGGAGACAGGGCCCAAGAGATGTTCCTTGAGTACCAATTCCACTCTCCCCTGGGGATGGAGCCCACAGACACCAAAAGAGAGATGCTAATGGAGCACCTCTGTATTTATCCCTTGTGTGCAGAGGCACCAAAGACAGGCCTGGGGAGGCGCTATCCCCCACTCTGTCAAATGTGCAGTATGTTCTGCAGGGGTCTAAGCAAAGCTCTGGGTGTGAGTTCCACAGCCAAAGACCATCCACGGAAAAGCTCTGGGATTGTGACTGCAACATCTAGACCTCTAGCATCTCAGCAGGTCTCTGCCACTTCACAGGGGCCTAAAGGAGAAAGGTGGATTCCAAGGTACAGAGGTCGCAAAGCATGCAGTTCTTTACGGATTAGGCCCATCACCTGGGATTGGAGCCGAACGCAGAGGGGAAGTGAGTGCAGTTCACTTAGCCAGAGACCCTAGCACATTCTGTATGAGCTGAGATGTCTGAGTGCTCTGCAAAGTTAGAGCGCATTGTTGTTTAATCTGGAAGTGAGAGCTGCATGGATGACAGTGGCAAAGTCTATTAGGAAAGGTCACAACCTCTTAGCTAATCAATTAGTTGACAGTGGCACAGCACCTTACAGCTGATAGAAAGGATTTCAAAGCACTTTGCACACTGAGACTCTGCTAAATAATAGCAAAAAACGAGGGTAAATTACCATGCCGGTTGCTAAGTGCACTAGCAAAGACAAGCACCGCTCAATACATCTGTTAAACAAAACATTGAAAACCTACAGTTGTCTCTTGCTATATATTTCTAAAGCTTTCAGAACAATGGGACCCTGGTTGGGACCTGCAACCATTATTGTAATTCAAATAAGTAATGATAAAAGCAATACGTTTACCACTCACCTCATGCACCCAGACCATTAACCAGCAACATTGTCCAGGACCAGTAAATGCTTCAGTCGGAATACTATTATAAATTGTGTTAAGGTGTAAGTGGGGATTGATACTCAGTCTCTAACAGCTGACGGTGAACCTTAAAAGAACCCTTGTGCTGCATCAAAAGCTCTAAAGAAATCCTGGTAATTTTTACAGGAATTTCTGTACCTTGATGGAGGTTCCCTAGAAAGACGTCATTGCCTTTCTTCTTCAGGTGGGTGGGGGTTAAGATACTTATGAATGTTTCTGTATCCAACAGTAACCAAGCAGCACAGAGAGAAGTAAAGCTAAGCAAGAAAAAGCTGGAGATCTTGCCAACTTATATTTGAAAAAAAGTCCTGTTGTTTTCAAAATACAGAAATTCAGATGTTCAAAATGTGTAATCTGAAACCATTTCAACCAGCTCCATAGTAGGCCAAAATACAGGGGCAGGGCGCACAGCAAAAGAGTCATCCAATTTTTTCCCTTTTTTTAAAAAAAAGGTATTGGAATGTGGAAGTTTAGAAATTTGAGAATTTGCAGCCAACTCTAGTATCAGCTGCTCTATCAATCGTCCAGCACCGTTTTAATATGGTGGTTACAGCGTGCGGGGATTGTGAAAGTTGTTTTTCTGTTAGATCAGTGAAAGCGATATTTCCCAGTAACATATCCGCTCCGGTAAGCTGAATGAACAGCACCTCTCTAATGTGCCAAGAACATTACTTCAGCAGCACTGCAGAGCCTTCTGTGACCTTCCTGGGAAGCGGAGGTACATTGAGACTAACTGACTTGCCCATAGGATGTCTGTTCAGAGCAAGGACTCAAACCTGAGTCTCTTAAGCACCTGATGTCTAACCATTGGACTGTCTGTCTTTCCAGCACTTGTATTCCCATCTGAGTTAGGAACGCCACTATGATTTCCACAGCTCACCTCCATCCATCCCAGGAACACAGGACTGGAAAGGACCTTGTGGGCCACTGAATCCAGTCCCCTGCTCTCCCGGGCAACCCCCATCAGCCAAACCCATTCATGAATTTACCAAGTCCCTCTTAAAACCTGTGAGGTTTCTTGCTCCAATTGGGAGGCCATTCCAGAGCCTGTGTCCTCCGATGGGTCATGACCATTCTAGTCAAACGTTGTATCATCAAACGCTTTGTGATGCCAGCCCCAATGATCGTGGGCAACTGGGGCCTAACTGGGTGTGGGGCACCCCTAGGGGGCTCACCGATGCAGCCAGGGTCCAGGCTGGGGGCCAGTAGCAGTCTCAGAAGCAAAGGTGCCTCAGGAACAGCACTACATTGGACAGTCCCCAGCAGGCAGCTCAGGTAAGGCGTTAATACATACACCATGCGGGTCAAATTTCAGCCTGGTTGAGACTGCTGCAAAGGGTAAAACACCCTCCCATCTCCTAGACCCCTGCGTGGGCTGCCTGCATTGGGCATAGAAGAGTTGGGGCAGACGTTGCCTCCACAAGGCTGCTACTTCCCCCCTTCCGCAGCTAGGTGTGAAATGAGGCGGGAAATGGGTGGAGCTGTGGGTCTATCTGGCCTATGCGCCAGCCTGGGGGACGTACGTTGGGCCAACGAGAGATCTGGCACAGGGTGCTGTCCCCCTCTTGGGGAGCCCAGGAAGTTAACAGCGACTCTCAGCACAGCTGCCCGCTGCTCCCTGCTTGAGGCAAAGCCACACCCAAGTCCTCCCTGAGCAGGCCCAGCCAGGCAAAGCTGCCATGGGCTGGCACGGCAGAGCACCCTTCTCTCCTCACTGGGGAGACGACTCAGGACAGAGGACAGCAGGGAGCTCTGAAAAGCCTGTGTCCCCCAAACCCCCCATTTCCTTGTGAGCTTGGCCTTTAGTCTGTTGGTCTGCCCTTCCCCCTTATCTTTCCCAGCCCAGGAGAGGGGAAAAGCAACAGTCTGCATGGACAAAAGGTCACTGTCCAGGCTGGTGCAGAGAATGTCCCTCCTTAGCGGCTGGGAGCGACTGAAGTACGTAAGCTTTGGGTTGCTTCTCGTTGGGCCTGAGTTACACGCCTCCACCTGCTTCCTTCTGAACAATGAGGCTAGAGGCAGGGGGAGGTTGAAATCACAGTGCAGACCTGGAACTTGCCCTCTGTAAAACAGGCCTGACCCAAGCCCCCGGATGCAAACACCATAGCGGGGCAGGAAATCTGGGTGAGGATCAGGACTTCTCCTTTGTCCCTCCTCCCCCTGGTCTCTCCCTCTTCTTTCATGCAGACTGTTCATCCCATCCCTGAGCTAGAAGCACCTGTTCCTAAAGTGGTGTCAGTACCTAATGGAAGCCCCCTGTGTCTGATCCCTCTGAGAGACACTTTTAAGCTCATTACGTTCCTGTATAGCTTAATAGGCTCCGTAATTAACCGTTTTCCATGGCTGCAGCATATGAGGCAAAGGAGGACGGTCAGCGCCAGGGTGTTGGGGCTTGCAGTGAGGGGCTGTGTAATTAACACCCTCTAAAATATGCAAATTAGATTTCTTTGCTCCTCAGTCCACAGGCCAGGGAATAAAAGGCAAGAAGATATGGAGGCTTCTTTCAACTTAACACCAGATCAGGGCCAGTGCCATTACTGCAGGGAATTCAATACCCTGAGAACTAGGAAAACACTGTGTCCATCCTGCTGCGGCAGCTGTACTCATGTTTGCCAAAGTCTTGCCTTTGAGTTTGCTGGTGGAGAGGAATCTACTTCTGCAGCACAGGAAGCCAGAGCAGGTCTGACGCTGGTGGGGAGTGCCCATCCACACAACCCCATTGATCCATGAGCAAGTGGGGGCTTGCCTAGTTCCTCTAGCTGAGGAAGCATGTCCTGAGCTTCAGAGACTTCCCAGCTGAAATGCCAGATGAGCCCCTGCTTGTAACACTGACAGACCCCAGTTGAGCAGGATCGAACGTGGGACCTCTAGAGCTAAATGCATGAGCCTCTTCAGAAATTCCTGTTCTTCCTCAAAGCTAGAAGGTGACAAAAAGTCACACAATGTAGGCTGCCATGAGAACTGAAAGGCAGTGTCGCCCAGTGGGTAGAACACTGGACTGGAATTTAGATGACCTGCATTCTATATACAGCACTGCCAGCAAACTTGGCCAAGTCACCGCCCCTCCAGTTCCTTTCCCACCCTTTGTCTGTCATGTCTATTTAGACTGTTATATCTTTGAGACAGAGACTGTCTCTTAGCCGGTGCGTGAACAGCACCTATCACAACCGCAAAGCTAGCAGCTTCGGATCCAAGGTGACAAGAAACCATTGTGCCTATTGCCTTCCCTTTCTCCTAGGTAAACTATCTGCCATTTGAGAATAATACGGTGCAATGTAAGTCAGACGAGGGAAGGCCTTTTATGTGTCTCCAGGCTCCTTGTGCTAAATGCTCAAAGTACAACAAACCAGATGAGTTCAGCAAAAGCCGCATGACTTGGTACTGAACCTATCTCTGATGTTTGCCTCTTTCTCCATATCACTGTCCCTGGGTAAACACAGTGCAGTTACTGGCTCATCCACGAGGTGGCAGGAGACAGTGACTTGTAAGAGCAGTTGGCACCGGGATGTCTCCTTAGAGGCAGGACTCGGCTGATATTTGAGAAGAGATGGAGTCCTTCCCCAGCCATCTGGCTTCTCCAGCTCACCCACTCAGCTAGGAACCATGAGAGGAGCCTCAGCTCTTGCCAAGAGCACCCTATTTTCAGCTGTTAGGAATCACGAATCTTGGCTGCGTTGCAATGAGTGGAAACCCTTCGTGTCTTCCGTCGGGAGGGCGGCTTCGGGACTGGAATGCAGCAGATCTGCATTCTATGTCCAGCTGTGCCAAAGAGTCACTGCAGGGGTGTCTACACTGCAGCTGGGAGAGCACCTCCCAGCCTGGAGACTAGCCAGGCTTGTGCTAGCAGGGCTCAAGCTAGCGAGCTAAAAACCAGCAGTGTGGACGGTGCAGACTCAGGCTAGCCACTGGAGCTTGGACCCAGGTGGGTTTGAGTGCCTGGGCTGCCGCCTGAGCCATAATGTCTGTGCTTCTCATTTTAGTTTGCTAGCTCGAATCCCACTAGGGCAAGTCTGTCTCCCTGAACAGAGAGGCTTGCTCAAGGGGCAGTATAGACATACCCTGTGTGGCCTGAGCAATTGGCTTTAACTAGCCATGTGTCAGCTTCCCCCTGTGGGGAGAAATTTACTTCTTTCCTTTGCAGAGTGCTTTTAGGTCCAGCTGTAGAGAGGGGGAAGTGATCATTGCTTTCAGTGGAGAGGCTGTTGGCTTTGCAACCTTTAACCATTTTCCCTCTGGGTCAAATGGGCGACCCACTTTGAGAGCAAGAAAGGTGGAAACCTGGCTGATTTCAAAACAAGAGCCTTTAGGTCAGGGGTTGGCAACCTTTCAGAAGTGGTGTGTTGAGTCTTCGTTTATTCACCCTGATTTAAGTTTTCGCATGCCAGTAATACTTGGTAACGTTTTTAGAAGGTCTCTCTCTGTAAGTCTATAATATATAACTAAACTGTTGTATGTAAAGTAAATAAGGTTTTTAAAGTGTTTAAGGAGCTTCATTTAAAATTAAATTAAAATACAGAGCCCCCCGGACCAGTGGCTAGGACCTGGGCAGCATGAGTGCCACTGAAAATCAGCTTGCGTGCAGCCTTCGGCACCTTTGCCATAGGTTGCCTACCCCTGGTTTAGGATGTGGCTGTGATCACCACTCATTTGGGCTGCTTGATTTTTGCCTGTGTTTGGCCCCTTTACTTGGTTTTTGTATCTGTCCCTTTCATTTCCCCTCATTCTTTCTATGCCTGAGGATTTTCCTGCTTTTACTGCTACATATCTTGCCTTTTGGTGAGGGCCGGCGCCAGGGTTTTTGCCACCCCAAGCAACAACAACGACAAAACAGCCAGAGTGTCACCCCTTGAAAAGGGCCGCTTCCAAAGGGCCAGAAGGTCCCCCCCCCCTTGAAAAGGGCCACTCCAAGCACATGCTTGAAACGCTGGTGCTTAGAGCCGGCCCTGCTTTTGTGTTGCCCTTGGGTCAGATGGTTTTGAGGTTGCCTGAGATGGTTTAATGGAGCTGCTTGGCTTTTCAAAACCATTCGATAGTAGGTTTATTTCCAAAGTGCCTTGCAAGGGTGAAAGAAAGAAAGAAGCTTTGATGAGCGGAGGTGGAGAGATTCTTCAGTTCCCAAGTTGGCAGGTGTTTGAACAAGTTACCAAACGGTGTCATTGCATTGGAGCACAACTCTTGTGTCCTAACACCACAATGCTGCATTCCAACATGACAAAACAGCGCACGGCAACATTCACACAGTTGGGACGGTGGCCCCCAGGCAATGTCACAAGGCTGAGACAGTGCTGGCCCTGTGTGAATTTAGGAATGGAGAGCAGAGAGGTGATTTACTGAATATCTCCATTCCCATGTAGCAGACCCCAGAGGTTACAAATCGGGGGCACTTAGGAAAAGAAACTATTCAAGCAAAACAAAACGTCCAGTCTTTCCTGCCATAGGCCATGTCAAATCGCTGAAGATAGTTTGCAAAACTTTTTGTTGTTGTTTACTTTATGGTAGCACACAGAGGTTCCAAGCAAGATCAGGGCCCCCTGGTGCTAGGCGCTGTGCATACGCACAGTGAGAGATGGTCCTGGCCCAACAGAGCAGACGGTCAAAATAGACAAGACAAAGAGCGGATGACGAAGCAGGCACAGAAAGGGGAAGTGACACGCTCCTAAACCCTGAGCCAATGCTGTGTCTGCTAGACTACCCTGCTTCCCAATGTCTAGCCTGTAGTATGCTTGTGACAGGCCCATCTAAATCCAGACTGGTTCAGCCCCACAAATCCCAGGACTGGTGGTTTACTCAGGTCTTGTTTATAGTCTGAGAGACAAGGTGGGTGAGGATATATCTTTTATTGGACCAACTTCTGCTGGTGAAACAGACAAGCTTTCGAGCCACACAGAGCTCTTCTTGAGGTCTGGCAAAGGTAATCTTAGCTACCCTAGGGGGAGGAATAGCTCAATGGTTTGAGCATTAACCTGCTAAATCCAGGGTTGTGAGCTCCATCCTTAAGAGGACCTTTTAGGGATCTGGAGTAAAAATCTATCTGGGGATTGCCCCTGCTTTGAGCAGGGGGTTGGACTAGATGACCTCCTGAGGTCCCTTCCAACCCTGATATTCTGATTACAGGTAAATGGAGCAGATTGTTTAGCATATATTATAAGGGACGGTTCATGGCAGAGAGTATTCCAGCAGAGGGCAGCAGTGCACATAAACAAGCCTGTACATTACATGTCTGTCCTGCAGCACACATGAGAACATGCAACGTTTCCAAATGGCACATTTGTTTTGGATAGCTGGGGCCGTGCATAGCGATACCAGCACCATTACCCACTGCACGTTAGGAGGCATGTGTATGTTGAGCAAGGACACAAAGAACTCCTGGAGCTTTGCGTGGTATGAAAGATCTTCACGCAGTTACAGGTCTTTGAATAGTTTCTGTCTCAGCAGTGTCCCAATGGCCCGTGCAGGTTGCTTGCAGTCCAAAAAGCCAAGACGTTGGGGAGCTGCAAGTAAGCGTGTGCCTAGTTATTAAAGCGCTAGAGCCCTCTGTGTCTGAAAAAAAATCCAGCTTGGAAGAAGAATATCCATTAATAAAGTAGCGAGGCCTCGTGACAAGAAGCCTGTCCAGGAATAACAAAGGACTAATTAAAGAAACCTATCTCAGCCTTACAGTGGGTAAGGAAGGGGCTATGTGTGCCGAACTGCCTCTTTCTGTAATGGAATCAACACGGGCAGTGCATTCGGAAATGCTGCCTTGCAATATGGTCCCCTGCCTTGTTTAATCAAAATTGCTGGGTGATTTGCTTGACTGGGGAAACCTGTGGGCCTTGGCACCTAGGGGAAATAGGTTTTCATGTATGTAAGAGCTGGATGTTATGTACTGTCTGTCTCAGGTACTTACACAGCACCCATCACCAGTATACTGGAGCACCGCACGGACTTCAATGTATTTATCCTCTCAATCCCGCTGTGTGGTAGGGCAGTGCTGTGCTCTCCCTTGTACAAATGGGGAACTGAGGCATAGAGGGGTTAAGTGACTGGTCCAGGGCCGCACAGAAAGCCTGTGACATTCATATCTCTGTGCATTTTTTTCCCAAGCAGCAGCAGTAGGGAATGAACGGTGCAGCTGATCTCCCTACCAAGCAAAGCTGCACTTGCATGAGTAGCCTCGTTTATGAGGATGATTAATTATATTGCAGCAAGTGGCTTTGGGGCAGCTAGGGTGGGGGTCATGGGGGTCAGGTGCTGATCAGCCCAGATCCTCAGAGGGATTCAGACCCCTCTTTCCCACTGAGATCAATGGGCCATGGTATTGGATCTGGGCTCTGCATTCAGGATCTTTCTCGGGGAGGCAGCTCCAGTGAATAGAATTACTGCCATGGACCCTGGCTTGCTCTTTTTCCAACTCAAGCTCCCACTGGTATGTTTGCCCCAGGCTTTGTCAGTAGTGTATAGAATCAGTGTCTGATCCAACCCACATCCACGTGGGTCAAAAAGCCTCTGGCTCAACTAACTGTTTACAGCATGTTTTAAACCATGACCAGCTTCTAGGCCTTTGCTCCCCCGCGCTGCACCGGCCACAGCACAGGAAAGCAGCGCATGATCCAGGGACATCGATCGAGATGTAATCTGGGCAATTAGGAGCTGGATCGCGCAGGGCAGCTGAGCTGTGACAACTTAAAGGAGCACGAGGGGAGACTGAGATTGTAAATGCCTCATTGATTTGAAACCTGCTACGCGCGAGAGGGAGAGGCTGGGGGGAGAAAAAAGGCCTTACAAGGAATTCAGAATGAGGAAGGATTGGCGGGTTCCTTTGTGCCTGCTGTTTGTACACAGAGCTGGTGAAGGGCAAGTTGGGTATCCCGGGGGAACTCCTTGGCACCCTGGCACTGCCTATTCTGGCTGGAATCTGGCATCACCTGCACTCCCGCAGCAGTAGGGAATTAACTGCAAGCAGCACTTGCCTTAGTCACTTTTCTCCACCCACTTTCAGATGTCACCAGCCTCCGGAGACAAGGAGTGTCATGCCGTGGCCAACGCCCTGTCAGAGTTGATCTTAACTTGCCAGCGTGCATCAGGGGGTTCGTATGCGGGGATTGGGAGCAGGAGGGGCAAAAGGGGGCTTATGCAAGCTGCCCCAGGGCAAAGTAGTAAGTGTCAGAGCTGGGATTAGTAAGGAGGAGTTTCTGACTCCCATTCTTGCCCTCTTCCCACACAGTGATCATGCTAATCTGGGGAGGAAGGCTGGTGCACTGTTTGCAAAGAACACTGGACAAGTGATGGCATTTTTATGAACACATACAAAAAAAGGGAAACGTTTTGCCACTTCCGCTTCTCTTCCCCACCGCTCCCCACTTTTTTTCTTCCATTCAATTGTTCCTTGTGTTGCATCACTTAACCTAACACAACCCGCTGATGGCTAGGCAGGGCGGGAGCCAAGATCAGTACTCCTGACCAGCTAAGCATTGTGCACATCCTAATGTATTTATTTATTCCACAGTCTCTCCCACTCACTCTCATCCATGTGTTTGTCTCATCTAGCCCTTGTTTTTTTGTCTGGTGGACCGTGAGCTGTCATCTATGGTATGTTTGTACAGTGCATAGCACCATGGGGCCCAATCTGGTTCTGGCCTTTAGGAATTGCAGCAATATAATAATCATTCATTTGTTAGTTGTCATTTCAAAATCTCAGCCTGACAAATTCAGGCAACCTATGCTTCCCACCTCCCCGTACTCAATATACCCGTCGCAAAAAATCCCAAACTGTATGCTTTGTATCCCCTTCTATTTTGGTGTCCAATCACAAAAGCTTTGGAAGCCCCGAATGTATCTCCAGTGCGGTGCAGGAGCACTGGCTGATCCTAAACAGAGCTGCCCTGCTATGCTTTTGGTTCTAACAGCGGACCAGGAAGAAAGAGTAAAGTGCTCATTCAAAGTCCACTGAAATGAGTGGGAATCTTCCCATTTACCTCAGTGGGCTTTGGATCAGGCCCCGTGAGAAGCGATTATTGTCCTTAAGTATGTTAGTTACAAAGCCCTGCAGGTGCCACTCTAATGTGTTCGTTACAACCCCCCCGAATGTCTCTCAGCATCACCACCTCCATTTGCACACCAAGGAACACACGTCTCAACAGCACCCACAGATCCAATTAGTCCAAATCTCAGCAGCACCCATGTCTTCCATTTGTATTCCCAAACCTGCAGCATCCACCGATTCAGTTAGCATTAAAGAGAGGCTTTCTTCCAGCCAAGAAAAGTGAACCTCAGGAAAATAGCTTCCGGACACAAGATACCAAATGCAGATCATTCATGTTAAAGCAGGGATGTGTTTGACCAAAGTCCATTCGCCTATGGAACATGGAATAGTCAGCCATGGAGGGGATGCAAGTCCAAGTGCTAGCGCCACTTACAATTGGGGGAAACAAAGAGGGTCTGTATATACGACAAGTCAAGCTCTCTGTGTAATATTGTTGTTGTCCATTTGCTGAACAGGAGCAGATGTTGAGTCCTAGCAGGTGGGTTTTCCATTAATAGTGAAAATGATGCAGGGCATTTTCTTAATGCAACAATATACACCAGTCCTTGAACAGAGGTGGTCACAAACAGCATTCCCTCTTTCAGAAATCTCAGTCTGAACACCAGTGCTCAGTTGCCAGGGAACAACGCAGCTTCAAAAATTTAAGGGAGATTAAAACAGGAAGCAAAGGCTTGTTGTTTGCAACAACTTCCCCAAAATAAAACTGCATAACAAAACTAACAATACAATCATATGGCTGCTGACACGCTATGAAAGAGTATCAGAGGGGTAGCTGTGTTAGTCTGGATCTGTAAAAGCAGCAAAGAATCCTGTGGCACCTTATAGACTAACAGATGTTTTGGAGCATGAGCTTTCGTGGGTGAATACCCACTTCGTCAGATGCATCATGGAGCTCATGCTCCAAAACATCTGTTAGTCTATAAGGTGCCACAGGATTCTTTGCAGCTATGAAAGAGAATTTGTAAGACTATGTGTAAGAGGGCCAGCCGTTGACTTCTGCGTACACTGTATTCAGTTCAGAACACCATGATACCAGAAGGATATTGATAAATTGGGATGGATTTGAAGAGATAAACTAGAAGCATTAAAAAGTCAGGATGGAGGAGAGATTAAAAAGGCTCAATACATAGAGCTTGTCTAAGTTGTGCCAAAGGGGAACAGAACCATCTACAAGCAGTTGCAGAATGTAAAAACAGCATTTTTTTTTTTTTACTCTAAACCAGTTAGGAACAATGGGATGAACAAGAGAAAAGGAAAATTTAGCCTGAATATCCTAACAATGAATTTTATTAGATTGCAGAATTACTACTTGTTTGTTGGTTGTTTGCAGTGTTATTGTCGTGTTGATCCAGGGATAGTAGAGAGACAAGGTGGGAGAAGTAATATCTTTTATTGGATCAACTTCTGTTGATGAAAGAGACAAGCTTTTGAGCTACTCAGAGTTCTTCTTCCTCTTGCTAATTAGCTGATATTTTACATTATTTTTATATAAATATGGTATTTTAAAATGCTTTTTTTTTACTTTTTTGAAAAAAATTCATTTTTGCAGAATTTCTTGAACCATTTTTTATAAATGTAAGAAAAATTATTATCAGACTCTTAGCTAATTTTTTCATTTAGTAAAAGTCAGGATTTTATGCAAAGAAAAATATTCTATTGTCCCTCTGAATAGAACATTTTATAGAAAAATGTTTATGAAAAGTTTTGAAAAAAATAATTGAAAAAAGGGTCTGTTTCCAACCTTGTGAAATGGAGAAAACTTTGAATTTTTTCAACCAAAATATTGTTCCTTTTCCTCCCAGCTCTAGTATTTGTGTTAATAGATTTTTTTAAGGGCAAAAGGAATCATTATGATCACCAGGTCTGACCTTCTGACCAGGCAATTCCACTCATCCCTGCATCAAGCCCATAACTTTTTATTTGAGCTACAGCATATGTTTTAGAAAAACTCCTATTCTCGATTTATAAACTTCAAGTGACGGAGAATCTGCCACACCCCTCAGGAAGTTGTTCCAATAGCAGGGCTGCCCAGAGGATTCAGGGGGCCTGGGGCAGGGCCAGGTTTTCGGTGGCAATTCAGCGGCAGGTACCTCTCAGAGGGAAAGACCCGCCGCCGAATGCAGCCGAAGGATGAAGTGGCAGCGGTAAAGCAGCCTAAGTGCCGCTGATCGCGGCTTTTTTTCTTTCCCCTCTGCTTGTGGCGCTTGTACTCGCCAGGCTGCGCTCTGAGGTTTCTGCAGCACTTCAGCGGCGGGTCCTTCACTTGCTCCGAGTCTTCCGCTGCACTGAAGGACCTGCCGCCGAAGACCCGGAGCGAGTGAAGGGCCGCTGAGGTGCTGCTGAAAACCCAGAGTGGGTTGTGGGGCCCCTGGGGCAAATTGCCCCACTTACCGCCCACCCCACCCGCGGCCCTGTCCAATGATTGATTACCTTTGTTGAATGTTTGTGTCCTGTTTCCGGTCAGAATTTGTCTAGTTTCAGCTTCCAATCATTGGCTCTCATTCTGCCTTTTCCTGCTAGAATGAAAAACCATCTGCTATCAGAAATCTCTTCCCCGTGTAGGTATTTATAGACTGTGTTCAAGTCACCTGTTAACCTTCGTTTTAGATAAATGCAATGGGTTGAGTTTCTTTACTCTCTCTGCATGAGGCATGCTTTTTTCCAGACCTTGTAGATCTTTTCAGAAACCTTTCCATAGCTCACCAACATTTTTCCAGTGTGGACACCAGAACTGTACACAGTGTCCAGTAAGAGTTGCCCTGATGCTGTATACTGAGGCAACACTACCTTCCTATTCTTAGCTGATACTTAGATTGTGCATCTGAGCTTCACATTTGCCCCCTTAGCTACAGCATGGCGCAAGGAGCTTATGTTCAATTTGTTGTCTGCAGCGATCCTTCAGTCCAGGATTCCCTTCTTACAAGTGTGATCTATGTTCTTTGTTCCTAGATGTTCCTTGCAGGTCATTGTACCATAGCAGCACCGAGAGGCTGCCATGGGGATCAAGGACAACACTGTGCTGAGCGCTGTACCAGGACATGCTGTACAAGGCAACAGAACGGTAGGTGAAATTCAATGTTTATAAGTGCAAAGTACTGCGCACTGGGAAACATAATCCCAATTACACCTACAAAATGATGGGATCTAAAGTAGCTGTTACCACTCAAGAAAGAGATCTTGGAGTCATGTGGATAGTTCTCTTAAAACATCCACTCAATGTGCAGCCACAGTAAAAAAGCGAACAGAATGTGAGGAACCATTAGTAAAGGGATAGATAATAAGATAGAAAACATCATAAAGACACTATATACATCCATGGTGCACACACACATTGTGCAGGTCTGGTCACCCTCTCTTAATAAAAGATATATTAAAATTGGAGAAGGTACAGAAAAGGACAATGATAATGTTTGCGGGGATGGAACATCTTCCCTCATATGAGGAGAGATTAATAAGACAGGGACTGTTCAGCTTAGAAAAGAGATGACTAAGGGGGAAGTCTATGAAATCGTGAATGACATGGAGAAAGTGAACAAGGAAGTGTTATTTACTGTTACCAGATTTGCCCGTTACTTTGGGGTATGGTCATTTATTAGAGTTAGTTCGGGGGGGGGGTCTGTAATTCTATCAATGTCCTGCTTGTGACACTTGTGTTTTCATTTGGAACTTTACTTCTCCCTTCTGCAAGTGCTCTCCCAATGCAGCTACTCTGCAGGACCTAGGTTCCCCAGGGCTGGGTTCTTCCAGCCCCAGAAGCAGACGAACACCCACCCACACATTAACAGAGCAAGTCTCAGTGGACCAGGTCAATCAGCAAGTTCAAGTTGACCCCTTGTATGTCCCTGGACTCAGTGGGCTGGGTCAAGCAGCACTTTCAAGCTGCCACCTCATGTGCCAAAGGTACCACACCGGAATAGAGTAAACCTGAGCAGGCTGGGTCGAACAGCACTTCCAGGCTGCCACCCTTATATGCCCCTGGTCTCAGCGAACTGGGTCAAGCAGCACTTTCAAGCTGCCACCTTTATATGCTCCTGGACTCAGTAGCCCGGGTCAAGCAGCCACCCTCATATGTCACAGGTTCAGCATGTCCCTGTCCCTATCCCCACTTGTTCTGGTAGTAACCCACTTGATGAGCAAATCCCACAGGATTTTTGGGTGCTATAGGGATATTTAGCTTAGGTAAGAGGAGCACTGCTGCAGAGTAAATGGCGAGGCCAGAAACACAAAAGACTAAAGTTCAGAGAGAGAGAGAGGGAAGCAACCAGCTTAACCATAAACATTATATATTGAATAATAGTGATAGCCACACAAGGAGAGCCTAAACCAACATAACAGTTACATTGTAAAAGATTACAAACATCATATATAGAAAACTATACCCAATCAAAGAAGTTGGGTTAAAAAGTTAAACCTGAGGTAGAAAAGAAAACAGAGAGAGAGAGAGCGAGCTGGGGTCTCTCCACTCCATGAAGCTTGAACTGGTCGGGGTTCCCAGGTGGTGGTGGTAGCTCAGGATCCTAAGTGCTGGAGACAGGCAGAGTCCCCAGCACAATTCGTCAGGAGACGATGAGATCCCAGTGGAACTGATGCAGAGTTTGGATCCAAGCATCAGAACACTGACTTGAGCGAGAATAGGGGTTTTTTGTAGGGAAACAACAATGGTTCAAGGGAGAATACTCAGGGCCGGTGCAACCATTTAGGAGAACTAGGCGGTTGCCTAGGGTGCCAAGATTTGGGGGCGCCAAAAAGTGGCCAACCCTGGAAACGTTGCGCGGGCAAACAAATCTCAGAGAGCTGTGAACCACAAACTTCGCCGACCATTGTTCTCACCAACCTCCATAGACGACTGAACGGCATACCACTCCATTGACACAAGATAATGCTCACACCATCCATAGGAACACCCCCCTCACCGGGTGTCCCCTCAAGCACAAGCTGCTATAAATAAGCGGAGGATTTCCAAAAATGCATACAATGGGGCTATCTCGCTCTCATCTACACAGTCAAATGGGCATCTCCAGGGTTGCTAGGTACAGCATCAAACAGATGGGGAACTACGCTTTTGCGTTGGACTGCCATAAGCTAAACATGCGGTAAACTCGACCAGACCAAACTATCCAATGCCACACAACCTACACTTGAGTGAGACTATTGGAAAAGTTTGAAACGTGCCCAGAGTTCTCTCTACAATAGACTTAACCAAGGACTGTGGCAATCACACATAGTGACCTTGCCAAGAAAGTCACTTTGTAACCCATGCGGGGGTGTAGTGAATTTATTGTATCTCCTTTCGAGAATAACTGCGAATGCACGACAGCCGCACCTCCAGAGGCTGGTAGGTCGGTCTTACTAGTCAGGACTTGGGAGAATATGCAGTTGCCATACCTGACGAATGTGAGCCATTTTTTCAGAAACTCCTGGCCCGAACACACTAGAACAACTGGAAAGGTCTTTGACCGATTCAGGCAAGCGCTAGGACTAACTGTTAATGCCGCCAAAGTGTCAAATATGGCCAATACAGAGTGAACTTTACCTGGGACACCAGGATGGGTCGAGAACCACAAACCCCTAAACAGCCAAGGTGGAGGACTCATCCAAAGTGGCGTTGTCCAAAAGTCTAAGAAACAGGATCCAATCCTTCTTAGGCTTGGCCGGGGTATATACAACCGCCGCGATTTGTTACACACACTACAGCGCAAATCGCTGCCACCACTGACTTGACCTGACGAAGAAAGCCCAGCCAACTACGGTTAAATGGAATATCCTGAAAATTGAGTGGGGTCCCCAAAGTAAGCCTTACCACACTCCCCTAAAAAAGCGAAACGCTCTAAGTCTTGAACCCTGTGCTAGAGCCCGCCACCTAGACTTTGAGGAACAGAACCATTATCCTAGTAACCACAGATGCAATCTGAGCATCGGTTTAAGAGAGAGGGCAGTTCCATGCAGAAGGACCGATCAGAACTGTGCGTCCTTGTCGTGTTACTCACAGAGAAATATGTCAGGAGACGGAAAGCCACTGGTCTAGTCAGTGAACAAGGAATTGCTATGCCATTGTGAATGCCCTGGAATAGCTACGCACCATATACGTTTGGATGGCGGTCCCAGCACAAAACTGACCATTATAGCGCGCCTATAAGCTGGCTTCATACAGCCAAAGGGAACAACAGAAACTTCTTCGTTGGAGTCTAGCTCTCCAGATTTTGATTTTGAAATTCAACACATTCTCAGGAGCTGTCTAACAAAGTAGCGAATGACTCCTCCCGCGAGATTCCCGGAATACACTGTTAAAACTTTCTTTAAGAATGTAGAAGTCTTGTGTTTACATGCTTAGTAGTATATTAAGGTGCATGTGTTGTATACTCTGTTTAGTTTAAGTTCTAGGTAGAAATACACCTCCAGTGAATTATACACTGTCGGTGATTTGGGGGCGTGTCATAAGTAGATAGGTAAGGTTATTTTCTTTTACCTGTAAAGGGTGAACAAAGGGGGAACCAAACACCTGACCAGAGGACCAATCAAAGACCTGGATTTTTTTTAAGAGTCTGGGAGGGAACTGGAAACTCGGGGTCTTTTGTTTCCTCGCTGTGAGTAAACAAGCTTCTTCTAACTCCATCTTCTTTCAAGTATGCTACTATTCAAAGTGTGAGTACAAAGGAAACAAAGTAATCGCTGTGATGTGCTTTGATTTGTATTACATGGGGTTGATTTGCTGGACTGTTAATTGGGCTATCTTTTAAATCAGACTGTTTATTCCTATTTTCTTATAAGCCATATCCTGTATTGAGTTTCTTAATGAGGAATTATTGTTCTGTATTTTCTTCTTTTTATATAAGTTTCTTTTTAAAACTTGGGAGTTTCTTTCCTAGTGAGGCAGAGGGAGAGGAATTTCTGTCCAGGCTAGGGGGAGGGAAAAGCCCAAGCTCTGTGTCTTACTTTCCTATTTGTCCCAGGCGGGAAAAGGCCTACGGGACAAGGGAGGGGTGAATCTCTTGTGTGAGCTGATAGTTTGAATGCATAGCCTCGGGGAAGCTAGATTGCCTCTCTGGTTGTTTCAGGAGTTAAGTATAGTATCGCCAGACTCACCCAGGGAAAAGGGGGGGAGCTGGGGATGAGATAGGAGACCAGGGGTTTCTGGTCTTGGAGGGGTCCCCAAGGAAAGGTTTTGGGGAACCGCGAGGGGGCAACCCTGGAAAACTTCGGGCTGGTGCAGCGAGATAAGATCCAAGCTGATATAAGCTTGGGGGGTTCACAGTAGCACCCAGATTTTGTACGCTAAAGTCCAGATTTGGACAGCGTTTACCACAAACCCTCCTGACAAGGGTGACAGGAATTAAGGCAACTCCTAGCCTCATCTGCATCAAGATGGGACAGGGAGGCACCTCCATTAGCATTCAAAATGGAGAACAGAGATTCTAAGGCAAGAACCACATTGACTCCGGGACCAGAAAGCAGGGAAGCAGTGCATGATGGGGGATCTCTGCTCCAGATGTCATGAACCACCTGCACACACCGGCTCAGCAGTTTCAGACCAAATTCGTAATAAATCCTTTATTGGCATCCAAAATACTGAACTGCCTAATTGCATTGTGAGCTTGCTGGAAGGAGCACCCCCATAGCCAGAAGTGATCACTCTATTATCTGCCTAAAGAAAACCCTTGAGTCATCAGTTTGCCCATAAACAATCTAGTATTCTCAGGACCGGTGCTATGGGTTCTGGTGCCCTAGGCGCCGGGACATTTCACTGCCCATGCACGGGTCTCGCGGCTCCGGGGAGCTGCCGCAGGCATGCCTGTGGTGAGGTCCACGAGCCGCGGCTCCTCTGACCCCGGTGGGGTGCGCCCTGGGCTGCAGGTCATGGCGGCGGTTCCCCTGACCCCGGGGGGGGCGCCCTGAGCTGGCCGGCTGCGGCGGCGGCTCCCGACCCGGGGGAGGGCGCCCTGGGCTGCCAGGCGGGCAGCGGCTCGCTGACCGGGTGGGGGGCGCCCTGGGCTGCCGGGCTGCGGTGGCGTGCACTGGACCTCAGGGGCCGACGCTGACCACGGCGCCACTGACCCAGGGGACACTTGGGCTGCCGGCAGGCCGGGAGCTGCTGTGCCAGCAGTCTAGCCCCTCCAGCAGCAGCGGCTGCAACCATTTAAAAAATTTGGGGGCGCTCAA